>NW_017728917.1:29915230-29930884 GCF_001723895.1 Crocodylus porosus
GTCCTTTGTAAATCCAGATTAGAACTGGTCTGATAAATGCTGAGCTGGGTGTGGGGGTTGATGAGCATTTGGAGCACAGATTCCCCATCATGCCGTGCTCCCCTGCTTCGCCGATCCCAGAATTCACTGCAGTCTCTGCTTCAGGCTTTCTCTTCTCCATCTCTCATGTAAATTAATGGTCATCTATTCCCATCTCAGATGCAAATGAGACCTAGGGCAGTTGTTTCACTTTTGTCACCCTTATCTGAAGGGTTTTAGGTGCGTCTCTCACTGCATCTTAATCAGCTTCTGTTTGGGGGGATGGCGATTCTTTGTGAGTCAGACAGTCTGTGTCCTGTGTCAGGGTTCCCCAGGAACATGAAGCTGACAGGTAACACCACCTTGCAAGTCTGTCCATGTTAGCCTGAATCGCCAGTCTATCCTCTAGCATGACTGCATTTCCCCATAATTTGGTGCTGTCTGTAAACTTAGCCAGTCCGCTTCTGACATTCAAATCAAGATCATTAATGAATATATTGAAGAGTACTGAATATACTGGTCCGAGTACTGAACCCTGGGGGATGCCACTGGTCACCACGTGCCATGTTGACTTGGTTCCATTGACTATCACTCTCTGGGTCCAACCACAGAGCCAGTTCCCCAGCCATAGGACCGTAAGGTTGTTGAGGCCGCAGTTCCCCAATTTTACCATGAGGACATCATGAGACCAAGCCAAAGGCTTTTTTGAAGTCCAAATATATGGCATCAACCTCTTCTCCCTTGTCCAGGTGGTGTATCACTTGGTCATAGATTTCATAGACATTCATTCAGGCTGGAAGGGACCCCGAAGGCTCATCAAGTCCAGCCCCTGTCAGAAGGAAATAAGGTTGGTCAAGCAAGACCTACCTGTAATGAAGCCATGTTGGTTCTCAGAATGTTGCCTTTCATTAGCCTGTTTGTGCGGTTTTCCCTTGATACCTAAGAGTCTGATTTGTGCTCTTATCTCTCTGATTGCCAAAGTTGTGTAGTTCTGTGTAATATTCCAACTCTCAACTGCCATATCTTGATCTAATTTGATGTCAGCGGTCAGAAGGTGTTACTGATGCAGAAGGACACTGGCAATATGTATAGAATTTTTTCCTCCATTACCCCTTGCCTCTAGCTCCTTCAGATAATGCCCCAGAATTTTATCATTAATTGAATCCAATTTGTATATGGTTGATCAATTCTTTTTATTCTTATTTTTTTTCTTCTTACACCCTCTATCAGTTAATATTCATACAGCCTGTGACTCTTTCAGACTGTTTTGCATACTTTTATTTTTTTCTTTTACATTGAAGAACACTTTGTTGCATTTGTTTAACATCAGAACAACATGTACAAAACTAGGTAAAGTCAACTTTAGAACTGTTTATGTTCTTCTTTTCTTGGCCTACGGTACTTCTTTCAGTCTCTTTCTTCCTTCCCCTGTACATTTTGTGGGGAGATATTATCTTAATAAGTTCCTCCTTACACCCCTGTCTCTTTCTCGTATAGGAGTGAGCACAACCTGGACTCAGATTCTTCCTTTTCCCAACAGATCACTGAGCACAATCGGCCCCAATTAAATTCAAACAAGACCCAGAAAAACAGAACGGGATAAGAATGAACTTGACCTTAATGAAACCTGACGAGCATCTGCTGCTCTTCCTTCCTCGCGGTTTCTGTTTTTGTTTCTCTCTTCTTCCCAGCAATTCAAGAGTCCCCTCATTTCTTCAGGGGTTCCAGATCTTCCCCTCTGGTTGAGCCCTCTCCTCTAGACAGAACCAGCTCCTGGGACTTCCCTGTCCCAAGTCTATCCCTGCAGCTCCTGCTCTTCTGAAACCCTGCTCTGTCTTCTCTCATCCAGCATACTGTGTCATGCTGCACCGCATCTCTCCAGCTTAAAAGAACAGCTGCTCCAAAAGCAGTGTTCTCCCAGTGCAATCTCCTTTTCAGCCACTCCCTTTTCACACTGTTGTTGATTATTTCTTGGATGATTTTTTCCAAGATCTTTCTAGGGATTGAAGTCAAACTGATTGGCCTGTAGTTCCCTGGATCTTCCTTCTTTCCTTTCTTGAAGATAGGCACCACATGGGCCCTCTCCTGAGAGCCATGAGTTCACAGATATCCTCACCATTGGTCATGTTATGATGTCAGCCAACTCTTTTAGCAGTCTTGGGTGCATTCCATCCGGGCCAGCTAACTTGTGGATGTCCAGCCTCTCAAGCTGTTCCCTCTCAAGCTGTTCCCTCACAAGATCTTCACCAATTATAGGCATATGTTCATCCTTACCCTGGTAATCCTGCATCCTGTCTAGCAGGGTGATCTCCTTGGGCTGGTGGAAAACTGATGCAAAGTAATCATTGAGGAGATTAGCTTTTTCCTGAGTGTCAGTTGTCAGCTGCCCCGTTTGGTTCAGCAAGGATCCATTGTTGCCCCTTTGTTTTCTGCCTTCTCTTCAGGCTTGCTGCTTAGAGCCTTGTGCCCCTCATGCTCACCCTCCTATGCAAACTTCCATGCTAACTCATGAGCCGGGGCCCAGAGCATGCCTGTTTGTGCACTCTGTTCACATGGCTCTGGTTGCACGGCTCCCTGGGGGGCTGAGCTAAGTAGGAACTGGGGGAGGGGGTGTGTGACTGAAAGAGGACAGAGAAAGGCCTCAGGATTTGTCCCTAACTTATTTGTATTTCAGAACTATCTGATTATTCTGCCTTCAGCAGGGTTTACACTAGATGACCTCTGAGGTCCCCTTCCAGCCCTTCTTTCCTATGTCCCTATGCCTTCAATGCTATGTCTACAGTCGTATTAGTTTTAGAACTTCATTTCTACACAGCCAATCTATACATTAAACTACGATATAATGAAACACATCTATAAGGGACTAAGCAGATCTCTCTTTTTTTTCTAGGTATCTTGTTGCCCTCTACTATGATGCACTATCTAGAGAGAAAATAGGTTAGTCAAAGAAAACTTATAACAAGACTGTATACAAATACAGGAAACATGACAGTGTGGGAAGCAATCTTTCCTGAAGATTAGTTTAAAGAAACTGTTTATTAATGATGACTACACAGCACTCAGATTAGGGTTAGAATAAAATACACTTGCATTTGAGAGCATAGCAGAAGAATTCGTGTTTACACGAATGCACAGGATTCACCATCTGTATTACAAATATTTACATATGCAAGGCTTACAGGCTTCTTGTGTGTCCAGCTCTCTCATATCCCCCTCTCCATGGTTCTTGGTGCCAGACAGGCTGTAGTTGGTTCTGATGGAGAAACTGTGGCCACTTCTGGTAACTCGGCTCTTACTGTTAAATCATAACTATGTCAAGCAATAACCCACTTATTTCAGGAAACTGCCTGAGGCCACACCAGTGTTTCCCACAGTGTGAAGCTACATTCCTCTCCTAGCCTGAACATCAATTTCTATCCTGGATAAATACATGCTATACATCAGGCTGGAGCACTGCACCACAGAGGCATCTACTGCTACAATTTTTTCCCTCTCTTAGGCATTCTGTCCTAGTATAACAGCTTTAAATGGTAGTCAGGGATCTATAAGGTGGAATCTAATTAAGGAATGGAATGGGTCTGTGCATCATCCAGCCACAACTAGCCCAGTACTACGTACTTCTTGGGTCATGCTTGCCTAGGCAGGCTCTCTGGCAAAGCAGCATTGCTTTCACCACTGCAGCCTCCCAAAACTCAACCTATCCTCCCTGATCAGCATACTTTCTGCCATGGAAGCCTTCTCCAAACTTTAGGTAAATCCTATGACTGGTTTTCAACCTTTTTTGACTCAAGGCACCCCTCATTAGACTCAAAGCAGCCCTCAGAAAATGATAGCTCTTAGCTTTCACTGATTTATGGAAAAATAAGAGTATTTCTTTTGTTCCAAAGAAAGACAACAACAGGTCAGTATGATTTTGACACTATGAATTCCTATTTGAAATCTATGGGTTTATTTTGTGAATGATGTGTAGGTGTTTGGACCCCTAAAAGTGCTAATATTGGACAATACCTTGTGGCACCCTTAAAAGAATCTTGTGGCATCCTGGTTGAGAATCATTATGCTGTGAGATGGTCATGGGATATGTTAGTAGTTTTGAAACTCCTGATAGAGACAACTACCATGTGAATTTTTATGATTTGGTCCCCAGGGCTCAGGGGCCCCACTCTTGAGATCATAAATGAGTTTCCAATCTATTATAATTCTATTTTTAAGAGGCTAGTTTCATTATTTCATAATTTGTTAAAAACAGGTAGTCATTGCCAAACGGTATGAACATGCTTCAAGAGTCTTCTATTCATCATTAAACCAGGATGAGGAATTTTATCTGGGGGAATGTCTGGGGGAACCAGAGCACCCCAAAAGATGACAAGATTGAATGGTCACAAACTCCTCTATGACCGTTTCAGGCTGGACATAAGAAAGAATTTCTTTACTGTCCAAGCCCCCAAGGTTTGGAATAGACTGCCACTGGAGGTGGTTCAAGCACCTACTTTAAACACCTTCAAGAGACATTTGGATGTCCATCTTGCTGGAATCCTCTGACCCCTGCTGACTTTCAGCCCTTTGGGTAGGGGCCTGGACTCGATGATCTCTCAAGGTCCCTTTCAGCCCTAATGTCTATGGAAGCTATGAATATATTTGAAGGGGGAGAACTGAATCCTAGCCAGGAGTGGGAGGAGGAAGCTAAAGAATTGAGGGGCGGGGGAAACCTGGTGCATATAAGGTCACAGGACTGCATGAAGGGGGCCTGTTCTAAGAACAATCCTTTGAGCTTATGGCTGAACTTGCCATGACACTTTAGTCACAAGCCTAAAAGATTAAGAATACGGGGAAAGGGATACCACAGAATGGTTAAGACACGTCTGTATCAAGGTCTATTCAGTCAGTGCTGGATCAGCTCAATTAATGTGGAGTGTTCGCTGTGACAGCAGGCACACTGTATTCTGGCTCTACTTACTGCTGGGTGAACTGTTTCAAACTAGCCTTCCAAATTCCCAGCTAGTTCAACTCACATGAATATCAATTACAATGTACTGCCAGAAGAAAACATGTTAGCATAAGCTAGTTCTGCCCTAACCAGTTTAAACATGTTGACATCAAGAACGATTGGCTTTCTTTATTCTGGGAACAAGATATGCAAGCTATTTTAAGTGCTATGTACAAGTTCTGTGTAATCCCTTTCCCTTACCCAATCTGCTGCTCAGCTTTCTGTCCTGTGCTCCCTGCCTGATCTGATGCTCTATTTTTTGCTCCCTCTCCTATCTGCCCCTGTGCTGCCTGTCCCTTCCTAGATATGCTATGTGTCACCACAGGCTGCCTGTGCCACTTACGACACCTATGCTGCAAGTTGGCCACTCCTGCTGTACAATAGTTTTCTTCTGTGCTTGTAGAGATCCAGAACGAGTAGACTTCTTCTTACCAAGTCATTTTTCAAATAATTTCACTGGAACAGCAACATGCCCGGGAAATGCAGTGACTAAGTTTGTCATCCTCCTTCCCTGGAAATGAAGTTTTACTGTGTCAGTGTTTTTTGTGAGCTGCTTCCACTGCATGATGTATAAAACCCATGTTTTTTTCAGTCTCAGTGCCTGGCCTGCATTCCAAGCTCTGCATTTCATCTTATGAACTGCTTGGTAAAGCCATGTCCAGCTCTGGACAGGTAATACTACAGTATGCAAAGGCAAGAATGCCAGTACCACATTCAGTAAAAGGCAGTATATTCCCTGAGAGTTGCAGAACGAAAGGTGGTCTGCAGAACTAGATAAGGGACTGTAAATCAGGACATCTTGCACTGCAAGTCCAGCACTGCCACTGGCTCACAATCTCATCCTAGAAAATCATGTGCCTTGGTTTCCTCTTGTATAAAGTTGTGTTTATTAGACAACCTAGGTTAGAGGTGGCCAACCTGCAGTACACAGGCCACAAGTGGAACAGACAGCTGCAGTATATAGTATGCAAGTCCTGGATGTTCAGTAGAGAGGTGATAAAATAAAGGCAGGGGGGCTTGAGCCTGTGCTGTGAAGTGGAGCTCCATAGGGAAGGATAGTGCTGCAGGTGAAGATGACAGATATCATCACCAAGCCAAGTTAACCCTTCTCTGGACCTGCAGCTACCACAAAATTCAGGGCTTTGGATCCTCAGTCACCACATAAAACTGAAGCAGCTGTGGGGCCCAAGAAAGGTTAACTTGATTTGTGACAGTGACACCACTCTTACAGCCAGGTGCGGCTGGTGAACTTGGAGGCAGGTGGGGCATGTGGCATAGGCGGAAGGAGCAAAAAATTTTTGGAGGGGCCATGGGGGGAGATGAGGGGCAATGGAGCTGGGACCAGGGAGGGACTGGAGCAGAGCCAGGGCTGGGATCTGGGCCAGGGCCTGCTGCGCCTGTCCCTTCCCCCGCACCTGTTGTCATTGCCTGGCGCTGGCAGCCTTTGTAAATTCATCATCCACACCAGCCTTGGCTCCACACTGCCCAGGGGGGCCTGGAATGGGGCCAGCCTCAGCTACACCTCCAAGCCAGAGGGGACAGAGCCTGTGGGACCCCTGTGCCCACCCTGCATCATCCCCAGGAAAAGTCCAAGGGCTCCTCCAGAAGTGGGATGCCAGGCAGCCAATGGGGGCCCATGGCCCCCTGATCTTTGCATGGGGTACAAGTGAGCTACAGCTGTCAACTGTGCTTTGCCTACTCCAAGCCATGCTGCTGCCTTTGTAAGTGGCGTGGCACCATGTGAGTCCCACCATTGGGCAGGCTGGGCAGCAAGGCACATGGCGCCAAACTGTGCCGCTTTTAAAGGCAGCAGCAAGGCGTGGAGCAGGCGGAGTGCAGCTCACAGCTGTAGCTTGCCTGTGCCTGTGCAAAGACTGGGGGGCAATGGGCCCCCCTTGGCTGCCTGGCACCATGCCCCTGGAGGAGCTGCTGGGCTCTGATTGTCTCACAACCCAGCCTAGCTGGGACCTGTTCACTGTGAATGGAGCCCCGGCTGGGCCAGATTGTGTGACAGTCAGAGCCTAGTGGGTCATCCAAGGGCATGGCATGAGGGAGTCAAGGTGGGGAAATGTGCTCCAGCTCCCACATGGCAGCAGGGAGCTGCCCCCCACCCCTTGGATGAGCCCCCTGCAGCCCTGTCCTATTCCCCACTGGGGTTCTGCAGTAGCACATTGCAGCCCCAGCCCCAAGCCCCACCTGGGTGGGCAGCAGCCCCAGCCCTGCCCAGCTCCCCCCCTACAGGGGCCTCAATACCCTTGTCTCCCACTTACCTGCTGGAGCTGCTCTGCAGGCTGCCTGGGGCCACATGCATGTCTCTGCACATAGCACCCCTCGTCTTCCACCTTCCTCCCAACAGCTCTTTACCCAGGCTGGGGCGTCAGTACAGGTGCCCCACTGCCTGCTTAAACAAGTAGTTATTATGATCCATTATAACTGTTGAAGTGTTTCTACTGTGCAAGCACCTTTGGGGTGGTAAGGAGATTGCCACAAGGTACCTTACTGCTCATATGCATTGTGGGCTGGACCAGCCTACATAATCACAACATGATTGATTATGTCTTTTGAAACTGGTGGGACGCACCTAACCTCTCTGTGGCAGGGCACTGTTTGTGCCACTTTAAGACCTGAGCCAAGAAGCTAGTAGGTGATTGATTGCAGCAGCCATTTTAGATCCCTGGCTGCCTATATAAATAGATAAGTTCCTTGCTGGCAGGCCAGGCAGTAACACTGCCTGGCTGCAAGGCTGCTAATATCATTCTGGAGGTAAGGGCAGGAGCTGTAGGGGATGACTAGGAGGCTCCTGGTCCTGGGCATGACCTAAATCTGTACCCTGCCGGGAGTGGGTGACCTGGTAGGGCTCTCAGTGGCACAGGAGCCCCCAGGAAATGCCAGTTACCATCCCAGTGAAAGGTGGGTCAGGGTGCCTTAACCCCAGCTCCCACAACCGAGTGGGTCACCTGCTAGTAGGGTCCAGAGGGCGGACCCAAGACAGAGAGTAGGCTGGAGGTGCAGAGGCCTGACTTAGAGTACACTCAGCTGATCAATTCTGGGGCCAGAACCAGAACAGTCAAAAGGGCCAGGGGCCCACCATGAGGGATGCCCAGAGCTGAAGGCCTGGGGTTCCTGACTATCCTTGGAGGCAAGGCCAGGGCCTGTGTGGCCAAAGGTTCCAGGGGGACCATGCCCAAGAAGGGAAATGGTTCAGGGAGCTAGGCAGCCCTGAATGAGGGTGGGGTAGGCCGCCTGAATGGAGGGATCTAAGAGGGGTCTTGAATAAAAGATTCTGGGGCCCAGTGTGGGGGCCAGTGATGATACGAACAGTGGATGCCATCTGTGAGGCATGGGCTGTGGTGTAGGGGAGGTACGGAGCTGCAGATAGCGCCCCCTGACATTGGGGCAAGAAAATGGGCAGACTTCCACCTAATTAAGATCATTAATTAGATAACAACAAGGCATGGCAGACAAGAACACGGGCGGTTGGCCCAGAACAGGTGGGTGGGGCCATTGGTAGACGGGCCTCAGAGGCCCCCCAGTTACATGCCCCCTATTGAGCAGCTGCCAGTGCTTTCAGCAGTGTTCTGCCCCCACCCTGCTCCATGGTGGCCAGAGGCTCTGAGCATCCCTCCCTCCATTCTGGCATCCCTATCAGGTACCCTTCTTGGGCTTGCAAATCAGAGTGGCACTCAAGGAGGGGGTGGGACTTAACTTGTGGTATGCCTGCCAAAAATGGAGGCTACCACTGAGTTAGTTAGACACTAAACTGTTTTTACAGAAGAAACTGTTTCTCCCAACATAATTTCAATTTGTTTACTACTTTAGGACAGGAAAGGATCAGAGGGCTACAGACAGAGCTGGTCCTACACATGAGATTCAGCCCCTTAGAATAAGAAATCAAATATATCCAAAGATCAGAGACTGTAGATGTAGGTTCTGTGTCAGGCCCAGTGGAGAGATAGGCTCAGTTCAGCCATGAATTCACATAAAAATGTAGTTGTCCTGAAACATGTATGGGCAATTCAGACTCAGGAGGTCTCTATCTTAGAAAGAATAGATAATACTTTTGCAGTTGCATGTGTATAAATCAAGTTGTTATAAATGGAAGAAACTGAGTCGTGAGACTGGTGATGTCAGGCAGTGAAGTGCTGCCAGGGAGCCTACCCTGACTCAGGATCTTGAAGGTAATCTTGCTGATCCAAGCCCTTTTAAAAAGGGATCTACCTTGTGCATAACTGTCCTGTTACCAGATTACCAAAGGGTGAAACAGCCCTGTTTTCTGCAGATATCTCGGGTTGTTTCTGGAAGTCTGGTTACACAAATCTCACTAGCAGCCTTATTTGCATCTTTAATTCCTATTTGCATACCCCTAACCTTTCCCAGCTTTTTCCCTTTCCCTGTCAATGGACTCCTCCTGCCCTTCTTTCCAAACCCTGATGTAAAATAAATAGAGTATTCAGACTATCTCGTTTTGATCAGTACCAAGTTTTGTGCTCTCTGCAGCATGCTGATCATGGCTGCAATTCCTGTCTCTAAAGAGACTTGGGATCCAGTTACATTTGCTGGCATCAGGCAGACTCTATAGGCCACTGTAAACTCTAAAATATAAAAATAGTGAAAAAAACAAAACTAAAAAGAGCAGGATATTAAGATCCATGGAAAACTGCAAGCAAGTTTGGAAAAGACATAAACTGCTGAAGGGAAAATGCTAATGTCTTGGGTGTAGTTTAAATTTAGGTTGTGTGTTTGCTTTTTTTAGTGCACTCACCCATGTGACATTCAAGTATTCCATGTGTGGGTCCAGGTATTTTTGTTAACAGAAAGTGCATGAAGTCTTTTGGAGAGGCAAATCATTCTGACAGTCTCAGCATCTTTCTTCCACTCTCCCTCGGCTCAAAATTACTGACCTCAGCTACCCCTTGTTTTTGTTTATTTAAACCTTTCCAGTTGCTTCAGGCCCTTTCTCAGACTCCTGGATTTTCACTACATAGGATGCCAGCAGACAGAAGCTCTTTCCGATAGCTATGTGATAGAGAAGAAGTTTTCAAGCTTCCTTTGGTGAGTCTCATCGTGGAAGGCTGATGAGGAATCTGGGTTTTTTTCATATATAGGAGTTCTTGTTTGCATAGTTGTGTTTGCACAGTGGCATACAAAAGATTTTATCTGGAAATCAGCAAAGTTAAATGTTAAAGATAATGATGAGCTAGGCGTTGAATTTGTTTTGCAAAACTGAGTGGTCTAGGTTGAAATCAGATGGAGGGGGCAAGTGCCAGAGTTGCAGCAAATACTGTGTTTCTCAGAAAGTTGGTGGCTGGATCTTTGCAGTCTTTTGGAAATAAGTTAGTCAGACAAATCAAGTGATCTTTGATTGTATTTTCCTGTTTGATATTGAATCAGCAAATAGAAATTAACTTTTCTGAAGCATGGGTCCCTTATTATGTATGTTACTTTCCCCACTAGCCTGGATCTATTTTGGTTAAAGTACAGACATTCAAAAGGCCCAAGCCTGAACTGGTTCAATCTTTGCAGGTTAGTCTAACTTGCATAGATTGAACCAATTTACAAGTGAATAGAAATTCACTTTTCATTCCAGAAATACAGCCACATGCCTGCAGTGGCTCAAACAAGAAGCTGAGGGTGCTAGAGCAGCCCTCCCTTCCCTTTGGCAGCAGCTGCAAGGCTAGAGGGAAGCTGAGCTTGGGGGGGAAAGGGGAGGGGGGAAGGGGGAGTGCAGATAATGGGGCCAGGTGAAGTGGTCAAATAGTGAGGCCGGCACAGCCTTGGCTGTGCGGGCAGGGTCCTTCCCAGCCAGTGGTGGCTTTGTGACAACCTGGCCCAACATGGCCAGGTTGTCACAGCTGGCTAGGCAGCAGCACAGGGACAAAGCCACTGCAGCTGGCCACCATGGCAGCTGGAATGTCTGTGCAGGATAAGTCCATTGTGCCAACGGCTGCCCAAACTGTCTTGGACGTGCTGGCAGACCTGGAACCTGCTAATCACCTGTCACAGGGGCTTGTATGTCTGCAGCCGCTGCCGCCACACCCTCTGCATGGTGCCTGCTTGTCCATCTCACAGATGGATGAGCAAACACCATGCAGGGGGCATAGCAGTGGTAGTGGCTGTGGGCACATGAGCCCCTGTGGCAGGCAGCTGCCAGAATCCTGGCCCTCTGGCACCTCCAAGCCAGCCCGGGCAGCCACAGGCACAACGGACTTGTCCTGCATGGCCAGTCTGGCTGCCTAGGCACCAGTCCACAGCTGCAGCAATGTCGTCTTCGTGCCACTGCCTGGCCAGCCACTGTCTGTGAGAGCCCAACCTGGCACTCATGGAGCTACAGCCAGATGGGAAGAACCCTGCCCCACAGCCTGGCTTGGGCCAGCCCTATTATATGCCTGTCTCACCTGGCTGGGGCTGAGTCAGGCCAGCTTAGGGCACTGCTGAGGGCAGGTGCGGCTGCTGCACCCCAGCTAGGCAGATGCCAGCTGTGGTCCCCTGGGGAAGAGGGGAGGGAGAGGAAATAAATCTCCTCCCTACCCCTTTGCCTTGTGGGACCATGCCAGCAGGTGTCTGGCCATGCCCCCACCCTTGCTTTTCCTGCTCAACATAACTTAAAACATATGGTCAGTTGAGTGTCACATGGTTCCACATGCTCAAAGTTAATAAAGGGATAAGAAGAGAAATAGAAATTACCAACATAGATTTAGAACCAGCCTATACAAAAGGCATAGTTTTAATTATCCAAAAGAATTAACTTTATGCACTTCATTAAGTCAATAAAACAACTTTACAGAAAATGATGCCTATGAAGTACCTAGCAGGCTACACTGCCGAGATAAGGGAAGTTATGGCTGAAGACCTTGGACTAACTCACAGAATCAGCCATGGGATTTTTAAAGTCAACTCGGAACACAAAGGAGTACACTTCTAGGGTTTGTTAGAAATTGTAGAATATGAGCTACTGTACTCAAGGTAGATGAAGGACTGAATCAGTTCTGACAAGTTCTACTGCAGCAGGAGGAGGCAGGGCCCTTGATGGGTGCAGTAGCTCCTGTCATAGTGTCAGGGAGTGCGAGTCCTTTCCCAGTGCGGGGGCCTGTTGCGGGGCAGGCAGAGCTGTAGCAGAAAGTGTGCAGCAGCACCAGGGCTTGGAGGGGGCCAGAGTCCTCCAAGCCCCCCCCACCCCAGTGCCACCACCACAGTCCACAGCAGCTTTCCTCACCCCGAGGCTTGCACTTGGGGAAACCACAACAGGGGGTGCTGCCCCCACCATGGTTGCTCCCTCATTGCTGCTTCAGCTACTGGGTGGGGCCAGACGCTGGCTGGCAGAGTCCTTTAGGTGGGGGCCAGGGAGTGGGGTTATTCCCTCCTCTGCTTCCAGGGCACCACAGCAAGGTCTGCCCACCCTGGCTGCCACATATATGGTTTGGTTTTGGATATTTTTTTAAGGTGAAGTTAACTTTTTTCAATTATTGACATGGAATTCACTCAGGGATGCAGGGAGAACAGTAGATGTTACATTCTGTACTTCATCTTATGGAACTGAGGGAATGGGCACCAGAATCTTTTAAATGACCATCTATAGCTGGACAAATTGACACTGGCAAGAGGTCAAAAGTGGCCAGAAAGCTGGGAATGATCCACTGTCTCAGAGACCCATGTTAGCTGAGCACTCACTTGACATGGAGGAGGTTTTCTCTAACTGTTACTGTCTCTAGCTGCCCTGGAATCTAGTGCAGTCTGTGTGTCCCTTCATCAGAAAGGGGAGAGATATATATACAGTCATTCTAATTTCAAAAGGAAGGGCAGAAAAGTGGCAGGAGACAGCAAGTATTAGTTCTTCTTTTACAATACAGGGATCTGAGGTGGAGATCAAGGTTACACAGCCTCTGTACTGATAAGGGGACACATTAACAGACTGCAAACCCATACATGAAGCTTTGGGCCAGAGGGAGAGGAAGAGACAAGTGAGCTCTTGGGACTAGCCATGATCAAACTATAAATCTTATGTTGTGTTCAAGGGAATGTGCAAGAGCTGCTTAGGATGTTTAAGGCAGACTAAGGGGTTCTCAGTGCCAAGAAAGACTACCCTTGAGTATATGCCTAGAAGTGTAAAGCCAAAGTATCTTATCTTAGTTTGCAAAGTCATATGTAATTTAGCATCAGAGGCCAGGTATAGAAGTTACACTTACTATGCAGTAGGCACACAGAAAGCACTTTATAGCTGTAACTGAACAAATGGTCAGGGCACACAAAGCATTGTAAAAATGGTGGATCCCGCTATAAGATAACCCTGGATGGATGTGGTATCAGACTTCAGTGCTCTAGGTTAGAGCACCATAATGAGCATCTGCACCAGATTCCACTGAGACTCATGGTAGGTCACATTCCTTCAACATCCCCTGGAGCTCCCTGCTCCTATGGCTCAGCATCCTAGGGCCAACATTTTATGGCTCACCCCCACTCTTTGGGAGGTGTTCTAGTCTTGGCCAAAGCACATGGGGTCTGCCTGAGTGCCAGGCTGGCCCTGCCCTGCGCTTTCCACTGCCAACAGTCAGTGAAGCCCTTGTTTCCAGCCCCTCCCTGACTTGTTCCTTCTGGCCAGCTGTAAGCCACTATCTTGTATTATCATTCAGTGTCCGTTGTAAAGATTGCAGCCTTTGATTAAGTGCTGTGCTGTTTGCTGGACATTCAGGAAGCTGTCCAAGAGGTTCATCTTGTACAGTGTTGTTTTTGAAGCTGCTACCGGATGGACTAGGGTAACTTGTAACAGATAGAATGGATAAAGCTGAGCTCTTCAATGATTTCTTTGCTTCTGTGTTCCTGGACACGGATACAAAACACACCTCCCAATGGGACTTTAGTCTGGCTTGAGAGAGATACCAATCCACCATGGTTAGTGCTGACCTAGTGAAGGGGTACTTGGAAGGCTGGACATATTTAAGCCAGCAGGCCCCAATGATCTTCACCCAAGGGTACTAAAGGAATTGGCCCGTGTCATAGTAAAACCACTGGCACAACTGTTTGAGCACTCATGGTGCTCAGGGCAGGTCCCAGAAGAGTGGAAAAGGGTCATTGTGGTCTCTATTTTCAAGAAGGAGAGAAAGGAGGACCTGGGTAATTATAGGCCAATTAGCATCACCTCTATTCTTGACAAGACCTTAGAAAAAATCATAAAGGATCACATTTGAGGGGGGGCCAGCGGGTAATACAATGTTAAAGGGCTACCAGCATGGGTTTATAGCAGGCAGATCCTGCCTGACCAACCGTGTCTCTTTTTATGACCAGGTCACAAGGTGCTTAGATGCAGGAGTAGAAGTAGATGTTATTTACTTAGATTTTAAAAAGGCTTTTGACACAGCGTCACACCCAATTCTTACATGTAAACTAAGTAGCTGTGATGTAGATTTTTTCCACAGTCGGGTGGTGGAAAACTGGCTTTTGGGAAGTACTCAGAGAGCGGTGGTGGATGGGTTGGTTTCTGCCTGGAGAGATGTGGACAGTGGTGTCCCCCAAGGCTTTGTCCTTGGACCAGTGCTGTTCAGTATCTTCATCAGTGATTTGGATGAGGGTGTAGAAAGCACTCTGTCCAAATTTGCAGATGATACCAAACTATGAGGTATAAGTAGTATATAGGATCTCTGCTCTTCAATGCAAATGTGACAGGTGGACAGGACCAGAAGTCCCGCCCCCTTGGCCCCACCCCCTTTCCCCATGTATGGTGTGTGATGTCACCAGCTCCGCCGTTGACCCCAGTCATGTGATGCATGATGTCACCGCCCCCGTGACATGGTATGTGACATCAGCAGCTCCACCCCTACCCCAGTCATGTGATGGTGTGACATCACCAACCCCACCCCCAGCCCCCAGTCACATGGTGTGTGACATCAGCAACTCCACCCCCCCACCAGTCACATGGTGTGTGACATCAGCAACACCGTCCCCACCTCCAGTCACGTAGTGTGTGACACCAGCACTACATGGTCCATGACATCAGAAGGACAGCCCATGCAGACCCCCAAGCCCCAACCCCTCAGGCTGCAAGAACCGCTCTAGATCACATGATGTAGTTATGGCCTATCAGGGCCCAGACTGATCTAGCCCCCCCACCGCCAGAGCACAGGCGTGGTCTATGGGGTGGCAGGGTGGAGGTGTGACCCCTTTAACAACCTGCCCCACCACCCCACAACCAATTGGCAGAGGTTTCAGAGGCCTCAGACCCCCCAAGAATGATGCTGAACCAATAGGAATAAGTAGAGGGGGGTGGGATTTGGGCGGCAACCCCACCAGGTCTATCTACTTTCCCAAACGACTACTCCGTTTATCTGAGACTGTGCTAAGGCAAGCAGGGGCGGATATGGATTCTTTCACAATGCCTGCAGGCCCACTCACTACAACCCTGAGACGGCTTTATAGAAAGCGTTACCGTAGAAATAGTTTTGAGGAGGGGACACGCCACGGTTTAAATTTGTCCTCAAGCGTTTGAATGCAACACAAGGGTGTTAGCGTAGGGGTTGGGTGCTGGGGGAAGTGGTTACCAGATATGTCTACACTGGAGGCTATATTAAAGGAAGTTTATTACTCTCCTGGTGAAGCTGGCAGTTTTGGTGGGGTGAACACGCTTTTTGAAGCCACCAAAAGACATAATAAGGTTCTGA
>NW_017728917.1:29931067-29932505 GCF_001723895.1 Crocodylus porosus
GAAAAGAATTTTTAAATAGGTCTTTAAGCAAGCTGTTAAAGCAGTATAATATTCACCATTTCATGACGAACAGTGAAGTGAAAGCGGCGGTGGTAGAGAGGTTTAACAGAACATTAAAATCAAAGATGTGGAAGTATTTTACAGCCTGCAACACCTTTCGCTACATTGATGTGTTCCCAGAGTTTATAAAGAGCTACAACCACAGTTTTCACAGAACTATCCGCACAAGACCTGTTGATGTGAACTTCTCAAACTCTCAAAGGGTGTGGAAAACCGTGTACGGGGACTATTTCAAAATAAAACCAGCAGCCCCCGTGTTTAGAAAGGGAGACCACGTGAGAGTGTCTAGGACCAAAGGGAGGTTTGAAAAAGGTTATGAACAAACATTCACCGATGAGATTTTCATAGTGGATGAAGTCCTTAGACGTGTGCAGACGCCTGTATACCGCCTAAAAGATGATGAAGACGAACCTATCGAGGGTTCTTTCTACCCTGAAGAACTACAAAAAGTGAACCCCAAACAGGACAGAGTTTACAGGGTTGAAAAGGTTCTCGCAACGAAAGGAAAGGGAAGAAAGAAGCGGTTGTTGGTGAAATGGTTGGGGTGGCCGTCTAAATTTAACAGCTGGGTGGAAGCCAACCAGGTTTGTAACATATAGGGGTACCTCAGACAGAAGACCGAAATGTGTGATGGCGACTTTTACATCACTTTGCCCAGCAACGCATGTACCAGCATTTTTCCGCAGAACACCAGCTCGAGCTTTACCATACAGCTGGTTAAACCTCTGGATCTGCTGGGAAACTGGGAGATAGGGTTAGCAGAAATACAATATCCACACAGCTGGAACAACATCAATGAAGACACGCCTTTCGAAATCATTTCTGGGACTAAAAAATGGGGGTACATCGTGCCTCGGGGGTATTATACAACCACGACAGAATTACTGGATCTTATAAACAATACAATTACCAACCATCCTGCTCCGCCCGAACTACTTATGCACTATGACCAAGCATTCAGGAAAGTGAGACTTAAATCCAAAGATAACACTTATGGTTTTTATAAGCATGGTGAGCTAGCCTATATTTTGGGGATGCTACCCGGAGTCTCTTCTAAAAAAACACCCTTCTCTGCTGATATTACCGGTGGGTTCAATTCACTGTATGTCTACATGGACATTGTGGAACATCAGCTTGTCGGGGAGTTTTCGGTACCTTTGCTACGTTGCATCCCTATCAGTGGGAGCAACAACGAGTTTGTCACCATCACGTATGACAACCCGCAACATGTCCCCATCAGCCAGCACCACATTGACACAATCAGTATTGAAATAAAGATGGATCAGAACAAACACGTCTCATTTCGCTTTGGTAAGGTGATCGTTAAGCTTCACCTACGCCCCCGGAAGACTTTGAGATTTTAAAATAAGTAAAAGCA
>NW_017728917.1:29932605-29934208 GCF_001723895.1 Crocodylus porosus
TACACCTTATTTGCCTTTGACCTGTCCCCTGACCAGGAGTGTGCTGATCATTATTCGCTGATTAAAACCAGGAACTTGAGAGTAGAAATACGCTTTGCTGCGGCTTTGCCCACCACGGTTAACATGATCGTGTATGGGGTCTTTGACAATGTCATAGAAATAAATCAGAGGAGAAACGTTCTGTTTGACTATATGTGAAGATGGACACCGAACAGCTCGTCAGGGTTTTGTCCTCAGACCCTTATGCCAAAGAAACTTTCTTAGACGTTTTCCCCTGCAACTGGCTTCCTAAGACTCGACTGTCTAAAAGGCCCCTGAGCTTGGTGGTCAACACGCACCTGCATAATCAACCCGGAGAACGCTGGCTGGCTGTTTACCTGGAGGATCGGAACCGCGGAGAATTTTTTGACTCATACGTCACCCCCCAAACAGCGCTCTCTTTCCTCAAAACATTATATTGTTTTTAAACAAGAACGCTACCAACACTGTTTTCCAGACAAAACAGTTACAAGACCCCCAGTCTGTTGCCTGCGGATACCATTGTGTGTTTTTCCTGCACCAACGTAGCAAGGGGCTATCGTTTGAACAGATTTTAAATTTGTATTATTCTGACAATTTAGCACAAAATGATAGGGTGGTGATGCATTTTGTAAAAAGTAAATATAAAAATTTCCGTATGGCCAGACCTGCTCAAAACATGTTTCGACATGCCCAGACAAGTATTTCTTGCTATGACTTTCACGAATGCTTTGTCTAAATAGGACACTCAGCTGATGTTGTGTAAATAAAGCTGTTGTTATTTAAATGTCTGTGTGTGTGTACGTGTTTTCATTAAAAAAATCCTCTGTAGACAAAAACTTTATAGCAGTAGAGAATAGTTTAGTTCAAAGCATAAAACTTTACATGGAGAGCCAATGGCTTTTAGAGACAGTTTTTGGCTTTTTAGGTAGTGTTGTTGGTGTTTCTTGGTCTGAGTCAGATCCTTTCAAGCGTTCCAAATGATCAGGATTCACGACGTTACCCATAACAGAAGATGGCACATTCAGTTCGGCCATGGCTTTCATAAAGCTGTCCCAGCCTTTAGGCGGGCATTTAGTAGTCCCGGTGTGAGTCTGAAGGGTTCTCCGGACCAAGTCGAGCATGTTAGACCCCTTGACGAGCACCCCTTTGTAGACAAAACCCTCTTGATCATCCCAAGAAGAAATATCCTTGTGCTGGCTCAGCTTAGTGAGCAGTACTTTAGCATTTTTCCTGTATCGGGCATGCACGTTATCCAGTACTTCCTGAATGACTGTGTCAGTTTTTGTGGGGGTTTCTAGGGGGTATCCAGCTTCTGGGGGGGGGTCTGTTCTGGCAGAAATAGAGTTAATTTCCTTCTGTCCAGATCACCCTGCTTTACATAGGTCAAGTATTTCTGAAGCACGGCTGCGTACAGTTTAGCCTTATCATATTCTGCTAAACCCGGTCTTTGGAGAATATCCCTCATTTCAACATCCAATAAGCGGGTTGCCTCTGTTCTGATATTTTCCTGAGGCGGCAGAGGAGCCCTTAATTGTTCCAGCTTGTGTTTGGGCACCAGGTGCATTTTTTCTGCATCCTCCAT
>NW_017728917.1:29934219-29936826 GCF_001723895.1 Crocodylus porosus
TGATGTCACACACCATGTGACTGGTGGTGGGGGTGGAGTTGCTGATGTCACACACCATGTGACTGGAGTCAGTGGGCAGGGTTGTTGATGTCACACATCACATGACTGGGGTCGGGGCGGAGTTGCTGATGTCACATACCACGTGACTGGGATCAGGGGGCTGGGTCGGTGACATCATGCATCATGTGACTGGGGCCAGGGGGCGAGGCTGGTGCCATCACACACCATACATGGGGAAAGGGGGTGGGGCCAAGGGGTCGGGACTTTCGGTCCCGCCCACCTGTCACATTTGCATTGAAGAGCGGAGAGCCTATATACTACTGGTATAGTAAACACACTAGAGGGTAGGGAGTGAATTCAGGCAGATTTAGATAGACTGGGGAAGTGGGCGGATCAGAATAGGATGCAATTTAACAAAGATAAGTGCAAAGTGCTGCACCTGGGGAGAAAGAGTCACCAATACACTTATAGACTGGGAAGTACCGTTCTAAGCAGCACAGCAGCAGAAAGGCATCTCTGAGTCATAGCTGACACAAAAATGAACATGAGTCGCCAATGTGATGAGGTAATAAATAAGGCTAACTGCACTCTTTCCTACATTAGTAGGTGCATCACAAGCAGGTCTAGAAAGGTGATGCTTCACCTATATGAGGCATTGGTGAGGCCGCAGTTGGAGTACTGCATCTAGTTTTGGGTGCCGCACTTCAAGAGGGATGTGGATAACTTGGAAAGGGTTCAGAGGAGGGCTACTTGCATGGTTGAGGGCCTGCAGGTAAGATCCTATCAAGACAGATTGAAGGACCTGAATCTCTTCAGCCTCCGCAAGAGAAGGCTGAGAGGTGATCTCATGGCTGTCTACAAACTCATCGGGGGGTCAGCAGGGAATAGGGGATACTCTGTTTACCAGGGCACCCCTTGGGGTTACTAGAAACAACAGTAATAAACTGAAGGGGAGTAGATTTAGATTGGACATCAGGAAGAAATTGTTTACAGTGAGGGTTGACAAAATATGGAATGAGTTTCCAAGGGAGGTGGTACTTTCCCCTACCTTGGAGGTGTTCAAAAGAAGATTAGATGAGCACCTGGATGGGGTTACTTGACCCCAGCACTCTTCCCTGCCCAGAGCAGGGATTCAGACTCAATGATCTAACATGTCCTTTCCGCTCCTAGAAATCTATGAAGTCTGTGAAATCTATGGAGCTTCCATATCCAGATATCAGTCTGGCAGCATGGGAGCAGTTAGGGTCTGTTTTCTTGTGTCACTTTGTCTAATGCCATAGAGTTCAGGGAATACATCTCTCTGTGTCTGTGTGTGTGTGTGTAAGTTGTGCAGCCTGTTATGAGTCTCTGTGCATTAAGTACAGTGTCATGCTTTTTAGTGTGACAACATCTGGACCATATAGGAGCACAATAATCTGCCGGGGCATACCATTGCAAAAGTTCTGTGCACTTTAAAGCTGGTAATCCATGTCATGCTGGCTAAACATCTTAAGGCAGATATCCATGCAGAGAATTTACTGCTGACTTTCTGAAGGTGCCTATATGAAGATAGGCAATCCTCTGGGCTCTTGCCCAAGTTCTGGAGCAGGCAACATTCCACAGGGTTTTTTTTTATTGTGCACATGAAAAATTTGCATGCAGCATTCACCCTGCTGCCATTAGGTTTTGTGTTTTGTTAAGTTGAGCCCCCATGGATGCCCATCTCCTTCCCCACTTCAATGTCATAACTGCCTGATACATCCAGGGTCTTTCCCCACTCTCTCAGTTTTAACTGAGCAGAAGGTTCTGGAGTGGGCAGTGTTGCTTAATAAACACACTAAAAATTTGGCAACATCAACATTTTAAACTTAGGCACATCTCTTCCTTGCATTGCATTCCCCTGCACCCACTCCAGTGTGTGCTTCCCCCAGTGTGGAGGGTGAGGCTAGGGAGGGAAAGAGAAGGGGAAATTAGTGCCTGAGCAGCCTGGGTTATAGGCAGTGGTGCCCAGAATGCAGGGCCAGAGCAGCCCATGGTAGAAGACCCATGATCCAGTGCCAAGGCATGGGCACTTGAGGCCCTCCAACCCTACTCATCCAGGGAGGGTTCTCGGTCCACATAGGCTAAGAGCTACTCATCCAGCGCTTCATGGATCTGGACAGCCTACCACAGTGCAGAACCTGGGCTACCAATCTCAGTGTGGGGGAGGGAAATACAGAAATATATATTTGTTTGTGTAGTAGGAAACCGTTGATCCTCTGGATCATGGTGTATGTGTAAGACATGTAGTCAGATGCCTGATGAAGCCATTTGTGGCTGACAAGCCCAATTCGAAAGTGGCACAGCTTGTTACAAATTTAACAGATACATGGGTTGTCTAAGTTGGAGTTCAAATTTACAGCAGGCTGCTTTCTTGCTTTGCTTCCATCCTCTGGATCAAAGCTGCTTCACATTGAGCTGCCCCCAGTGCCAGATGTTCCTTCCAGATCAGACAAGATTCTGAGCACATCTCCCAGCTTTCTACATTGATGTTGAGGTCGAACGGTCACAAACTCCTGCAAGACCGTTTCAGGCTGGACATAAGGAAGAATTTCTTTACTGTCCGAGCCCCCAAGGTCTGGAACAGTC
>NW_017728917.1:29936837-29965812 GCF_001723895.1 Crocodylus porosus
ACCTTCAAGAGTAAATTGGATGCTTATCTTGCTGGGATCCTATGACCCCAGCTGACTTCCTGCCCTTTGGACAGGGGGCTGGACTCGATGATCTCCCGAGGTCCCTTCCAGCCCTAATGTCTATGAAATCTATGAAATCTATGAGTGACTTTATATAATTTTTGCACACCTCATGGTATCACTATAGAGGGTGACCCTGCTTTCTAAAGCCATCTTGAATCTCACTATACAAAATATTCTTAAGAATATGGTCTTCTTCCATTCTCCTGACATGGCTGATCCATCACAACCTTTTCTTTTTGTGTCAGTCTTGTGTGCTCCAGGACATCTGTGTTTGGTATTCTGTCTTCCCACTTTATTTTCAGGATCTTACATAGTCATCTCATGTGGAAGCTGTGCATATGTAGCATATGTAGTCCACGTTTCTGAACAGATAATCAGACTTATTCTTCTTGATGATTTTCAATGCCAGAGCTAGAAGGGACTCAAACCTCTGGAACAGAACCATCGATAAGTCAGGAATGGGAAATGCCAGCTTCAATAGCATCCTCCTTTTGAACAAAGGAACAGAACATGGACTTACTATCATCAACACCCTGTTCCACCAGAAAAACAGGCCTAAGACATCACTGGCACTTGATTCACTACATCATTGTTTATGCCCAGTATCACAAAGATGTCCACATCACCTGAGCTATGCTAGTGGCTGATGATTGCTGGATCGATTACCAACTCAGTTATATCATTCAGATTGGCTCCCAAATGATGGCTGCAGCAGAAGCTGATGGAAGATCAGCTTTGAAGGACTCAAGGACCCAATCAAGAGAGATCTATTCCACCAGTTCCTCAATAAAAAATTGGTGAATTCCAATCAACAATGATGGGAGAATGTTAGCATGGGGTGCCTTCAAGTCCACCATCATTGGTGCCTGTGAACAGATACTTGGATTCTCTACTAGGAAGCATCAAGACTGGTTTGATGAAAATGAACAGGAGATCCAAGAGTTGATTGATGACAAGTACAAGGCCTTTTGTGTTTGGCATAATGACATCAACTCCAAGCAAAAGAAATTGAAGTACCAACAAGCCAAGGGAGGTCTAAAAGAGGACCTGTGATATGAAGAACAGATGGTGGGAAGACAAGGCAAAGAAGATTCAACATCTCACTAATGTCCATGATATGTATGGTTTTTTTAAGTGCCACCAAAGCCATCTACAGTCTGAGCACTCAAGGACCAACTCTTAAGACCTTAGGATGGAGGACACCTGATCAAGAAAAGGGGAGCCATCAATGCCCATTGGAAGGAGCATTTTAAAGACATTTTTAATTAAGACTGGTGGTGATGAGAGAGTTCTTAACTTCATCCTGCAACTCCCAGTCAGAAACGACCTTGGAATCCCTCCAACCCTTGCAAGGTGAGGAAAGTCATCAAGCAGATGAAGAATGATAAGGCATCTGGAGCTGATTAAATCTCCCCTGAATTCTTTAAGCAGAGGCAGGAGGAGCTCACATCACAGCTCCATGCCCTTATCTTAAGGATCTGCAATGATGAGGAAATCCCAGATGAACTCAGGGACACCATAATCATGATCTCCTTTCTTGAAGATTGCCATGTCTGACTGGAAGTTACAGAGGGATTGCCTTGCTGTCACCATAGGAAAGATCATTGAAAGAACCCTTCTGACCCATCTCTTTCCACTTGCTGAAGAGCTTCTCCAGTGTGGGTTTAGGGCATCAAGAGGCATAACTGACATAATGTTCACAGTTCACCAGCTGCAGGAGAAATGCTAGGAATAAAACTCTCTACATGGCCTTCTTTGACATGTCAACCAAGTAGTGCTGTGGAGGATCCTTCTGAAGTA
This sequence comes from Crocodylus porosus, assembly GCF_001723895.1. Taxonomy (NCBI): domain Eukaryota; kingdom Metazoa; phylum Chordata; order Crocodylia; family Crocodylidae; genus Crocodylus; species Crocodylus porosus. Next base: position 29,938,701 of record NW_017728917.1, read on the forward strand.
CAGATGCCCACCAAAATTTATCACCATTCTTTGCCTGCTTCATGATAGTATGTAAGTGGTGGTTCTCAATAACAGATCTATCACAGATTTCTTTGAGGTTAAGATGGGGGTTAAGCAAGGCCACATCATTTTTCCAACACTCTTCTTGATATTCCTTACTGCTGTGCTACATTTGACGACCAACAACCTTCTAGTCATACTGGATCTAAACTACTGAATGGATGACAACACGCTTAATCTCAGATTACTCTGACCCAAAACCAAGATGAACCTGACCTTAATCATCAAACTCCAGTATGCTGATGATGCTGTAGTGCAGGGGTAGGCAACGTTTTTTGGCTGGAGTGCCAAAAAACACCACAATGCCTACCTCGGAAGGTGCCAGAGTGCCGGCATGGCAGAAAAACAAAATGAGGGCAAGGGGTATATGGCAGGATGCCCTGCTTGTTCCCCTTGCCCCCACCAAAGACCCTGCCCCCCTGCCCTGCCGCCCTGTCCCCCCACCCAAAGCTCCTGCCCCTCAGCCCAGGCTCTGTAGCTGTCAGCAGCTACCCTGGCTCTGGGTAGCTGCTGGAGCCAGGGCTGTTCCCAGCTGCCTACTGGGAGCAGCTCGGGCTCCCGGGTGGCAGCGGTTCCCCATAGCCAGGGCCGGCTGCAGCTGGGAGGCTCCAAACAGCTGTACCGGGCTCCAGCATCAGCTCTGCACTGGTGTGTGCACCCGTGCAGAGTGGGGGTGAGGGAGGGACCTGAGACAGCGCAGCTTTGGTCTCTCCCCTGCTCCCAGCACAGGCAATGGCAGGCTTCCAGAGCCTGGCGCAGCTGTTTGTAGCCAGCCCGGACTCTGGGCAGCGGTAGCAAGCAAGCAGGGGGCAGCCTGCAAACAGCTGTGCCAGGCTCCACAGCTCTGGCATCAGCTCCGTGCTGGTGGCAACTGCACAGGCACCTTGTGGCAGGCTGGAGTTCTGACTTCCAACTCCATTCATTAGCTACTAGAAAATTTGTGCAGCAATTAACAGAAAGCAGAGCAACAGTAGAACTTATTTTGTATTGTGCTTAAATGTTGTTCAGGATGGGAAAGTAGCCAGAATAATCATTGGAGGCAGTTTTCCATATCTACAATAAATCTCTAGTCTTTAGCAAAGTTCTCTAAAGAATTCAGGCCAATAGTAACGTATGAATAAAATGAACAGGACCATAATACAATGAGAAATGTATTAATATTTAATGTGAACTTTAGTCAAAGGTTTCTGTATTGCTCCATCACTGAGCTACTATAATTTTCAGATATATATTGAACTCAATGTATCAGGTAAAAAAGCCAACTTTTGGTAACTGGATTCAGATGTCACTCTTTGGTTGCTCGTTTAAATTAAGCTGGGTTTGAAAAAGATCTAAGTTTTTGTCCTCCAATGGCTATTACAGTAGACCATAAGCTAAATATGAGAAAGGTTTTTGTGTTCTTATAGTAGATGCCTGGGTTGTAGCACACAAGCCTGATGAATATCTGGACTAGCTAATGCCCTAGATTAGCAGCAGTCTTTTTAGATTAGTCTTTTGAACCTGTGCTGTGTTTTTTCTGTGAAGAAAGGGAAACTAAGGTTATCACATTTCAAGCATTATCTCAACAGTCTATCTTGAGAAAAAAACAGTTGAAGGCCTGTGAAAAACCTCAGATCCATTGGTTCCTCCATTGCACAGATTAGAGAAAATATACTTTTCACTGATACATGAATATTCACAGAACTACAGACAGCGAAACCCCTCTGCCCAATGTATCTGATGTAGGCCATTGTTTTGGGCAGTGGCATATGCCTTTATTTGAGTTGGAAGCCCCTATTAGTTGTTACCTGACTCCATAAAACAGCATAAATATTTTTATAGTTATTTCAGAGGTATAGCGGTACACACATGACATGTGACTCAATCCATAATTGTATGCTTAAAGGGGGGTACCATGAATCAGATAGCAGGACAGAGAAATAAAGAAATGGAAAGGACAAAGCAGCAAGAGATAGATGATTACAGTATTTTAGGTTACAAGGTTTTTTCTGTATGCTTCTAAATTATACTTTATTGCATATATTCCAGACTCCATCAAGTTTAGAGGAAAAGGGTGGGATGGCTATTTTGATCATTTACACTATTTTATGTTAATATTTCTGGCATCTAGTTTGCATATCATGGTTAAGCAAATGCTCCTTTGGATGCTCACTAATCTGGATTCTGTTGTGGTAGCTGTCTTGGTTGCATTAAATTAGTTTTATTAGGTCTGGATGCCACCATTTCATCTGCTTAATGATTTTCACATGTAAAGTAGTATGCAAGGTCTACTCAAGAGTCTCTGTGCCACCTTGGCTGCACTTGGGTAAATGCATCTCTCAACTGGGGAGGATTCTCTGTCCTTCATCAGGACAGCTTAATAAGGGCAGCTGGGTGAGTCATTCTCCAGTTGTGCTGTAGAGTCTCATGTCTGAAAGAAAATGTTGTCTCCTACCCTCACTCCCACCATCCCCAGCTTCTGAGCATACTCGTGCCCTTTTTTGAATACTGCCAAACTACCTCTATGACCGATTTCTTTTATCTTTGGCTCAGATTTCAGAAGACTAATTTTTTGTGCCTCTGGAATGTGCCAGAGTGAATCAAATGGCAGATATTCATTAAATGCAATAAAAACCCTTTCTCCTCTATGTAAGAGGAACCAGAAGGGAGGCTCCAGTTCCCCTTTTGGGAGAAGATTGAGAGAAAACATTAGTTCTTCTAATTCCTCAAGCTGTGGAGTAAGGTTTGGGAAGAATGACTATAAGGACTAAGGCATGAGGACAAAGATCCATCAGAGTGCAGTGGAAGGCTAGTCCTAGAGGAGCAAAATCTCAGGCTGAAACATAGAATAACAAACCTCATATCCACTTGGGGGGCACTTCTCAAAAGGAAGTTTGAGGAGGAGGAAAGGAGATGCAACTCTCTGTGTAGAGCTCATTTCCAGTGAAGTTTGCTCATGATTGTGTAGACCCCCATTAACTTTGTATTGCTATGGTGTCAATAATCACTACTATTACTAAACTTTTAAAAAGTAGTCTTTGCAAACAGCAAAGTGATATTTTGTAACCATTATGGTCCCATTTTTTTCTTTATTTCAGTATGTATGTCTTAATGTGAAGCACCAAATGCAGCTGAATTTAGCTACAGTTGTTTTAACATGAGAAAGTAAAACAAGGGATGCAGACAGTGAATTTATTACAAATCACCTGGTTAGTTATGAACTTCCAATTAGGGGGTGTTTCAAAAATGATTGCAAAAGTGCAAATTGATGTACTTCATGCTATATTAAAATCAAGTCAACACTTGCTGAGTGGTCTAAATCTTACAAGGCAGGAGGCATTAACACTGATCATGTAAGAACTAACAAGCAGTGCCAAATGGAACCATGTCTTGCTTGGGGGTGTTACTGAAGCCTTGTTATAGACACATACTTACTTTACATGATGGAAACTCCCAATCTGAAGTCACCTATGGTAGGTTAGGAATTCATTGGGTGTATCAGATCTTTCATTTAGCTTTGGGCAGATACAAGGAAAATTATGGTTTAGTTACAAAGTTCAAAAGGAAAAAGAATGCAATGCAATTAGAGAGCTCATTTTAAGCACTGCATTAAGACCAACCATTCTGGGATGCTGGGATTTTTTCCTGTTTCTATCAAATGGCAGGAAATGGAAGGTACAGTGTAATTGTACATATGTTAGGTATAAGGTTTTGATTCTAAAACCATAGAAATAATGTTTATTGGAGGGAAGATTTTAATCATTATTTTAATGCAGAATAATGTTTTTTAAAGGTAAAAAGCTGCTCTGGTTTACAGAGTTGGCCTGAGAGAAAATGGCGCCTTGGGCAAACTTGTATTTTGGTGCCTCCCCTATAGTAACCCCCTTGCTGGCACCTCCCCCCATCCCAAGTCAGTGGCACTGCTACAGGTGGGCAGGGGGTACAGTCCAGTAGGGAGGTGCAGCCACCTGCACTGCACAGCCCAACGTCTCCTGAGCAGCAGCTGAAGGTGGGATGGTGGGCTGAACAGTGCCGGCAGCTCTGCCTCCCACCTGGACTGCACCCTATGTTCCTGCCTGCTTGTCTCTGTCTACAGTAGTGCCACTGACTGTGGAGCTGGCTGGTGTCCTGTGTGTGTGTTGGGGAGTGTGACAACGACACACTGGGCGGTTGCCATGTCACCTGCCTCTAGGGCTGACTCTGCTGCTATAGTTCAAATCAGAATAGGGACATAAAAGCTGGATATAAATTTAGAAGTATCACTTTAGGAGATGATTGCAAATTTGTCATTATATTCCCAAGAGGTTTAGACTCAGCATAAGTGTTATGAAGTTTTTAGAATTTTCTTTGGAGAGCTGTCTCTCTCTTATTTTGAGCAATACATTATACATTATGTACAAAATACATTTTGTACAATTACAGCATATTCTGTTTTAAGTGCCGTGATCTATAGGCTGTACTATAAATTGATTGAATTAAATCTTTAAATACTGCACTTAATGCTATTGATCATGGCAGTATATTCTCTATTTTTTTTTGTAATTGACTGAAGTTATAAATGAAATGTTAACATTTTTTAAATGCAAAAATTGAGAATGATTAGTTCCAAAATTATACCTCCACCCAGCTGGGGGCTCCCTGCTAGCTGCCCACTGGCAGATCAGGGCAGGGGCCTGTAACCTGCCCCTTCCCTGAAGCTGTTTCCAATCACCTGCCCCAGATTAAGGATCTGGGCCTGGGAGATCCATGCTGCCAGGGCAGAGGGACATTTTCCCCTCCCAGGCTCCATCACCAGAGCGCACCCCAGCAACAGGCAGCTCCTAGGTGCAGGGAGGAGTCTCCCAGCCCCTGCCAAGAGACAACTGTCTCCTGTCCCCAGGCTCCCTGCCAGACCCTGGGCTAGCACCCGGGTGGAAACTAGAGCTCTCACTAGCTGCTTCCAGGGGCCGGTGCAGGGCCAGAGGGGGTGGGAACAGACTGCTGCCTGGAACAGCAGATCTTCTGCTGAATCCCAGCATGTGTAGATGCCTACCCAGGGTGGGTTTACTTTAGAGTACATTACTCTAGAGTAAGCCCCTACCCCCCAGCATGTGCACATGTAGATGCACCCAGTAAGCTGAATATGAGACAACAGTGTGCTCTTATTGCCAACAAGGCTAACAGCATACTGGGCTGCATTAATAGAAGTGTTGCCAACAGATTGAGGGAAGTGATTCTTTCCTTGCATTTGGCACTGGTAAGGCCACACCTAGAGTACTCTGTCCAGTTTTGGGTCCCACACTACAAAAAGGATGTGGACAAACTGGAGAAAGTCCAGCAGAAGGCAACAAAAATAACTAGGGGGTGGGGGCACATGACTTTTAAGGAGAGACTGAGGGACCTGAGCTTGGTTATTTATTCTGGAGAAGAGAAGTCCAAGGTAGGATTTTATAAAAGTTCAACTACCTGCAGGGTGGTTCCAAAGAGGATGGAGCTAGACTGTTCTCAGTGGTGGCAGATGACAGAACAAGGAGCAATAGTCTCAAATTACAGTAAGGGAAGTTTGTTAGATATTAGGAATAACTCTTTTACTAGGAGGGTATTAAAACACTGGAACAGATTGCCCAGAGAGGTTGTAGAATCTCCATCCTTGGAGGTTTTTAAGACCTGGCTAGACAAAGCCAAGTTGGGATGATCTAGTTGGGGATAGTGCTCCTTTGAACAGGGTTTGGATTTGGTGACCACCCGAGGTCCTTTCCAACCCTAATTTTCTATCATTCTACTCTTTCTAAACCTATGACATGCTCATCCATATTTAAGTCAGTATAGGTGGATCAAATATGTTTACAGAAGAAGTAGTCTAAAAACAATCTCTAATTTTATATGAACAAATATGTCCCTTTAGCCATCTCTTCTGTGGAATGTGGTATCCAGCAATACCACATGACAAGCAAGGGAATTGAGAGAGTATTTCTGCAACTGAAGATGCAGGGGTTTTATTTAATGACCAAGGCTTGTATTTTGTTGTTACACTTTCTCTTACAAAACTGGTCTAAATAGATGTTATGGTCTAAATAGATGCTATGGTATATGATCATCCTTTAGGAAGAATTGTTGTCAATGGAAGAGTCTATCTTACTTCAAAGAGCTTGTTTGTGGCCACAATGGTAAACTGAAGCATCGAGTCAAAGAGCTTGCCACCTCACCTCTTTGCTACACAGTTTTGTTAATGGAATAAACTTGGGGGGTTTTTTGTCTGCAGTAACATCTTCTATAGTTGAAGAGTTTATTTTATTTGGACTAGGATTGGCAAGCCAGTCAAATGACCAGTCGATTGGCTGCCTGTGTTTTGACCAAAGATTATAGCAATTTACCAAAAAAACCTACATTTTTTGTAGTTTTTGACATAAATATGATTTTTATTGTTTTTTAAATATTTCTTAATGGAAGCTTTGTGTGGCTTATTAATGTTAATTTGTATTACCTTGTCAATATTTCAGTTAAGTTACAGCCTTTCTGACATTTCTGCCTAGTAGCTTGTATGCCCCCACCTCCATCATCCTTTCTGTGACCATCAAGAATGTATAAACGTATATTCTCAACAACCCTGTAGCAGAAGCAAATAATGTTGTTCCTTTTATATGGTTGGAGATCTGAGGCCTTGATCCTGATTCAGCAAAACATGGAAGAATGTGTAGTAGGATTTTCAAAAATTAATTTCAAATATAAGAGATTGAGGAGTTAATGACCCATTGAAAGTCAGTTTGTTTTTGGCATTTAAATGACTTATGTTTGTGGGTTTTTTTAATCTTTGGGCTTGGCAGTACTATGTGTCAGGCTAGTTCCCTAGAACTGGACAGTTCTTACTCAGGTTGATGGAAACTGTGTAACTGAAGTCACTCAGGCACTTTTGAAAATCCCATTCTCTGTGATTAACTTTAAACACACGAATAATCTCATTACACTGCTCATGTGGTTAAAGTTAAGCCTGGATGTAAGTGCTTTATGGAATCTGGACCTAAGTGACCTAAGCCAGGTCACATGAGCAGCCAGGCAGAGCCAGAAATTGAATCTAAAGCCTCAGAATTCTTGCTCAGTGCTTTAAATGCTCATCCATCTTTCCTACTACCATAATCTCAAACTTTTGGAATATCATTACTTAGTTTAGCCCTTGTCATTTTTCCCAATTTTGATTGTTGAATAGCTCTTAATGGTCTGAATAGGCATGCATGCTCTCAAGTGTCAGGTCTGACTATTGAGGCTTTGAGAAAACAAAAAGGAGACTGCTAGGAATCCAAGTTGGGCCAGTAACTTATAAACATTTAGAAGGTAAAAGAAGCCTCTACAAGCAAAGGACTCTGTAATGCAAAATTCTCTAGTGGATGCATGATTTGGCTGTATGGAAAGACAATTTAGAGGCAATTTATTGGCTAATTGATACTTCCGGCCTATTCTGAAGGATTGACCTGGCAAGACCGGTGTAGCTCATGGCATATACCAGTATCTTTGTACATTTTTGTTTGTACATTTTTGTTTATTTTAAATGAGAAGGACTCTAAGACTACTTTTTCTGGCCATATTCCACACTGGAAAGAGCAACACCTCTCTCATGTGGTTTGAAGTATCCAGCCATTTGGCCAGTGGTTTTATACATTGGAGCATTAGCATGCTGTATGTAGCCATTTAAAAGAAATCTGCTAATCCCAGGTTAGCTTTTGGATACTCTTTGTATTTTCTATAACTTCCATTCTAGTAGAAATGTTCATGGTTGCTTTCCCTCTCCTGGCATTCCTAATGGATGATCACATTGTGAGGATTGCAGCTCCAATGTTTCAGACTTCAGAAATGCTCTTCCCAAAGCAGGAAAAGGGGAAGGCTAGGGAAAGGCCAAGTGTAAGGCAGCTCTTCACCGTGTCTCAAGCTTCTGAGTAACCAGTCCCTAACAAACAAATACAGCAGAAAAGGGGCCAGGATCAAAAAGCGCAGAGAGAGTGAATCTTCTTTTTCATACTAATAAGGTGATTAATTTGGCCAGATCCTCTTAGGCTTTATTTCCATTAATAGGCAGTCATGTATTTAGCAGTGCTCTAAACACATTTTGTCAGAACTAATGTTCTATGCCCTGCATTTTATCTTGTATTTACATGTGTTGCACTTCGTACCTACATTATGAAGGACCAAGGCCTGTATAAGGTTATCTATGACAAGATATTAATGAAATGTAAAATGTACAAAGATACTGGTACAGGCATCAGTTACATACTTCAGGAAGCTAAGGCTAGCCTAGAATTTCTGAAGTTTTTCTAAATGTAAAAAGTTCAGAGGTGTTTTTGTAAAGATTTATTCCATGTTTATATTACATCACTCCATGTGACTCTGCTGCAGCTATTTTTGTATTCTGTGGTCATATCACTGGGTTCCTAGAAACAGGACAATAAATGTTAACATTACATATGCATTTATTCAGTACACTTCTGTATTTTCATGACAGAGTTCCTCTTTCTATTTCTCTCAAGGCTTACATTCTGTAAACTGACTGTTTACTCTGCTGGGTGATATTTGACACTTTCCTGAATACCTGGATGCAGTGTGTTTTTTCTCTACTTCTGTTTCTGCAATGTCTGACTTCTATATCTACAGACTGCCTACAAAATCTCCTGCTTAGGGGGAGGCTTGGCTAGCAATGCTGTGTGCATTGTTCAAATACTCTTTAAATATACTGTCAGTCTATATCGGGCTGGGCAGTGTTGGGGCTAGAAGGCCACTTAGGGAGTTTTGGTGAGTTGTTGCGGGTGGGGGGAGGGGAGGCGGGTGCTGATCCTAACTAGACCTGGGCCCAGCCGCCCTGGACCCACCATCAGGGGCACCTGCATCATTGCCCTGCCCTAGGCCCTGGCCCCACACTGTCACTGCCCTGCAATCCTGGCCACGGCCTCACCCACACATCCCACTCCTGGACACCACTCCATGCTTACTTGTGGCCCCATACCATCTGCCCAGCTAAGTGTGTCATGCTCTCACAGGTCCTGGGCCAGTCTCCATGGAGATCCCACCCACCTCCTCTGTCTAGCACCCTTGGCTGTGAGTGAGGAGCAGACAGACCAGGGTGCCCAGGCAGCAGGGATAGGTCCAGCAGCGCAATGACATTGACAGCGGCAGCCAGAAGGGGCTGCTGGGAGGCTGAGTCCAGCTGCTGAGCCACCCCGGTTCTGCTGTGTGCCTGGGTGTGATGAGACCAGCTGCACACACCATGGTCCTGGCTGCCCCTTGCATCTGGGTCCAGTGGGGCCAAGAGACCCACTGCAGGCTAGATAAAATCCCTTGGTGGCCTGGATGCAGTTTGCAGACCACATTTTGCCCACCCCCAGTGTACATGGTGGAGTGTACATTTTGTGCTGTTCTCATTATTTGCCACCAAAACTTGCTAGACATAAAAAAGCTCTGATGTAATCACCACTTTCCAGCTTTCATGCTCTGCGTATCTGCATTGCAAGAGTGATTAAAATAACACCTCAAAATGCTCTGAAACTCCTGTCCTTTGAAATGTACGTGCTCAGACTGTTCAGACAAAAGGCAGGGTAGTTTTGCACCTAACATTGGTGTGTGCATGTGCACCCCGTGAGATCGGCCGTGCATACCCTGGAAGCGCCAGCCGCGAAACTGAAAGTGTCACCCTCCCCTCCTGTTGGTGATATAGTGCCTCCCCCAGAATTGGGAGGTACTAGTCACCCATGGCACCTTATCAACTAAATCAGCAGCATTGTAAACATATGGGTGAATTCTAGACAGCTTGTTATACACTTCCTGTGCAAATATCCCCGATTATGCCTATCATGCTTCATCTTTGCAAGAGGTGGGCCAGAAATGTTAAGATCTATATTTTAAATTTCCAGAACTTTGAGGGGGTTGAAATTTGAGCTCAGACTTAAGAGTATCTTTAATTCTTGTCTTGAAAACTGTGATATGGTCATTTGAACAAGTCAGGACTAGAAGTGGAAAGTTATTGCTCAAAGGGTGGATGGTCTGACTAGAACTAAGAGCCTTTACAAAAGTGAAATGCAGATGATGCACAGACACTCTTTTATCATTCCTAAAGTGCACCTCCTGTAAAGAAAACCATGGTAACATTTTAACTGCATAGTAAAACCATGCAGCAGTTACTGCCAGGCAGTGAAGCATGTTTTAAGTATATAACTAGAAATTCAAGGGGAAATATCATTTGGTCAGAATATTGGGAGCTAGCATCCTTACTGTTAATATCGTGCCTACAAATAAGTGAATCATGGGGTTTTATTAATACATCCTCTCATCTGAATGTTTTGTATATTGTACACTGCTGGGCAACCAAGCTGCATTTAAGAAACAGTGTGCAGTTAAGTGATAAGGGCCTAACTTCAATACCATGGCTTTTCAGTCATGGGTTTAAGGAAAGGGTGTGATCTACTGAATCACTAATTCCATTCTCTGTGGACCTAAAATATTAGAATATTTCTGTTGGAGTATTGCCACAGATTGATGACAATTTGCTTGCAAGAGCCAGCAGAAACATCTGGAATTGATATGGCAGAATAGTAGTAGCCTAAAGAAGTCAATGGGAATCTCTCACTGACTTCAGTGGACTCTGGAAAAGGCCATAAGATGACAAAAACATGGGTGAGAAGACAGAGGGAAACCCAAAGCTCTTAGCACAAAGCATTGTGGAAAATAATGTAGTTTAGCTGTTTAACCAACTGTTTAGCAGTCATTCCTCCCAGTTTCCTCTCTCAGCTTCATATGACCTTGAGCATATCAACCTCTGTGTCACTTACATGTAAAATATGTGTAAAATTGTCTCATTCTCATCTACAAAACAGGCATGATAAACCAGCCTACATCCTAGAAAACTGAGACTTTACTTATGGATGGTGGTTAAGTTCCCTGGGAGCCTAAGATGGGAAACATCCTCAGATGCAGAAAAGTATTAGGAGTGTGTGGCGGAGCACCTTTGGTGTTTGCCACTTTAAGGGGCTGAAGGAGGATATGGAGCAGCTGGCAGGTGTGGTAAGGGCCAGTTAGGCAGTCATGTGACTGCAAGAAGGCCCGTGGATAGGAGGAGGGCTGGGCAGCCTCAGTATAAGCTTAGGCCATAGGAGCTGAGTCAGCAGTTACATCTCTGGAGCTAGAGAAGCAACATCACTCAGCCTGCAGACTGAAGCTTCTAGAACATCTGGAGGTCAGGGTAGGAACTATGGGGATGGAGGACGTTTCTGGTCCTGGGGTATGACCTGAAACTGCACCCTGCTGGGGTTGAATGGTATGACGGGGCTGCTTGTGGCAGGGCAGCCTCCAGGAAATGCCATACCTGTGCCTCCCTAGTGAAAGGTGGGGACGGGGTGCCTGATAGCCTCAGTCCCCACCACCTGGTGGGTAACTCCACAGGGGGGACAGATTAGGGTCCAGGCATGTCAACAGATACCTGAGGCCCAAGGAGCATAAGGCCCCAGAAGCCTCAGTGAGTGGGCAGAGGGAAAAACAGAGGCAACGCAGAGTAGGGCCTGTGGGGGGCCTGAAGAATTGCTCATAGGCTGGCCACAGTAGTGTCCTCGCATGGTCTGGATCTGTTCCTTGTCTGCCTATGTCCTTAGATCAACACAGCTACAACCTATACCCCTGTAGATGCATCAGATTAATTTTCTTTATGGCTCTGAATGCAAATACATTTTATGTTACTTTCTATAAGTATTTATCTTCTTTATATTTACCCAATGGGCAATTCATGATCAGGAAAGTAACTTGTGCCTGCCTAGTCTTGAGTATGTGCTCATGTGCCACCCTGGCACATGCACCTGGTGCTGGGTGCTGTGTGGGCTCCAGTGACCTCTGGAGGGGTCCTTGGTCACCCCAGGGAAAACCCAGAAACTCACTTGCCATGACTTTGATTGAAACTTCAGTGGTGGGTTACCTTGTTAAGGACTCTCCCAGGTTGGCCACATCCCCTGGTGGGCATCCATGGGACTCCGCCTCCCCTAAACCCCTTTCATACACCAGCCTCCAGGACAAGCCACTTGGTCTCGGTGCGGCTTACCCTCCAGTTTCACCAGTCCCTGCTCCTCACGTTACCTGAGCTACAATTGGTTCCTCCCCCATCACAGTACTCTAGGGGTGGCTGAGTTACCTTGATCTTTTAGTGTGTCTTCAAAGGCCAGCCGGCTGCTTACCATGGTTCCTAGGCTGCTCCAGTCCTTGGGTATTGCCCATGTTCTGGCCCCCTACCTTGGGCCCCTCTGTGCTGTCTCCTGCCAAAAAAGCAGGAAAAAAACCAAGAAGAGAACAGTAACAAAAAAATGGAATTTAGGCACTTTGATAAAGGACTGAGGGAGGAGGTCAGCAGACTTTTCTCCCTCACAACCCCAGTGCCTGAGGCTTGGGTTGTCTCTTGACACTGCTTTGGGTCCTTTTTCCTGTTGAGGACCTCTCTGGTTTCCCTGGATCCTGATACCCTGTTGCACACCAGCGCTGCCTGCACATGGCATGAAGAGCACTCTCTTCGTCTGCCGCCTCTAGTTCTCTCCTGGTGTCTCTCCCTTGTGCCAGCTCTTATTCCAGCTGGACAGTGTCCTGGGATGACGCAATCTGCCCATGCTGGCTCCAGGTGGAAATAAGCGTGGCTCACAAACCATACGGGTATTTCCTCTCAGCGCGGCTTGTCCCACGCTCTATGGCCTGAAATTGGTAAGTTTGCCTTGGTTTCAGGGCTTTTCTTGTAGGGGTGGGTCACCCCCACCCCCAGTCCCACCACAGGAAGGGTTTCTTGTCCCCCTAGGACATAACTTTATCTGAAAGTTAATAAAATTAGCTTATTTAAAGCAGAAATAATGCTAATTGTGCAGATCAGCTGAAATGATATCCATAGATCTGAATCAGTAGAAAAAAGGAAACAAGATTGCATAAGGTATTTAACTATCCTATGGGAAAATATAATAGATATCCTCTAAGTTCAGTAAACATCAATGGCTTAATGCAGGGGTACACAATCCCTGGAATGCATGCCAGCATGTGGCATGGTAAGTAATTTTGCTTGGCATGCGTGCCTTGGGGCAAACAGTGGGGGAGCCATGAGGGGCCCGATCCTTGTTGTGGCAGTGCATCCCTGCTCCTTTCCTGCTGTCTACCTTAAGATGCACTTACACCCACCGCTGACAACTAGTTGGGCCAGGCTCTGGAGACCCTGGTGCAGCTACTTGCAACCTCCCTGCTGCCTGTTGTGAGCAGCCTGGGTTCTGAGACAGGTGGTAGGTGCCACCTAGAGCCTGGGTCTACTGTGGCAGGCAGCTGGGAGGCTGCAAGCAGCTGCACCAGGGTTCACGGATCCCAGGCCTGGCTCGTTGCTGGCAGCGGGTGCATGCATGCCTCGGGGTGAATAGCGGGGAAGGGTCTCGGGCTGCACTGCCACAACAAGGCTTGGGCCCTTTGCAGCTTTCCTACTATCCATCCCAGAACACCAAGATCTTACAACGTGAGGCTGTGGGTCTTTTTGGCACTCTGTTAAAAAAGGTGTTTGCACCCTGGCTTAATGTTTAGCTGGAAGGAGGTATCAAGTGGAGTTCCCCAGGGGTCTGTCTTGGATCCAGTATTGTTCAATATTTTCCTTAATTAAGTGATGAAGGAATTAAGTGGAGACTTAGTAAATTTGCAGATGACAGCAAGTTGGGTGGAGTTGTAGACACTCTAGGGCAGGGCTAGGATCCAGAATGACCTGGACTGACTGAAGAAATGGTCCTCAAATGAGTCAGTCAAATGAGATTCAAAAAAGGACAAGTGCAAAGTCCTGCATTTGGGACAGTATAATTGCATGCACAAATACGGACTGGGGTGTCAAAGATGCAGCTGATGGGCCATATTTGGCCCATACAGCTTTACACTATAGCTCGTGGATCTTGTACTGAACTCCACATACTGTATGCCAGACCCAGTGTGTGCTGCAAACAATATGTGCCACATATAGCATGAGCCTTGGAATGGGGCTGATGCATGCTGCATGTGGAGTGTGGGATGAACAACAGGTATGCATGCTGCATATGGCACTAGGGATCAATCCAGGCATGTGCTGTATGCAGCGCCCCACCAAACTGGCCCTACACACTGGCTCCAGAGCTGGTATCTAATGGGTCAACAGACAAGCCTCACACACTGGAGCCAACACATAGTGCTGGTTCAGCATGGGCACCTCTGCATTGCCTACAGGGTTGGTTCAAGCCATGCACTTCATGAGATGACTATGCTAGATCAGCCATGTGCACTTCATCCACTGCTTGGAGCTGGTCTGTGGGTCCAGTTTAGTTTGCAGACCATCCCTCATCCAATCCCCAGGCCAGATGAGTTCGACACCCCTGCAGTAGACCATAGGCTTTTCTCTGTGGCTGTAGGGGACAGACTAAGAGCAATGGTATCAAGCTGCAGCAGAAGACATTTAGGTAGGAGATTAGGTGGAATTTTCCGGCTATGCGAGTATTCTAGCATTTGAACAGGCTCCCGCCATCACTGGCACTTGGTAACTCAAAAAGACAGGGTTACAGTATCTACCATTAGTTCATTACTATGGGTAACCATAATGGATTTCAAGATTAAAAGATCTGGCAGCTGACCTAGACTTGGACAGGAAAGCCATCTGCTTGGTATGTCAGTGTGAAATACAAGGACATCTGAGTACCTGGCAGAGGTTGGTAAAATCCACCCAGTTTGGACCAGAATCAACATTTGGAATATTTTACTTCTTCAATAAGAGCCCACATTCTCATGTGATTTGCTACACTTTCAAGGGCAAGCATTGTTGTGCATAATTTGAAATACTGTGTTTTGTCATTCCACCTTTTTGTAACACAAAGCAGAATCTATGTTTAAATTATTTCTGGATTGTACAAAGTTGAGGAAGGGCACTTGATACCTGAAAATATTTCCAATAGCTCTTCCAACTGTACCACTGGTCCATTTAAAAATATCAGAATTAATTCTTGTACAAAGCTATTCCTGGCTTCAAATTTAAAGATGCTTGTGTAATATGCCTGTAGAAACAAGTGTTGGAATAGGTCTGAGTGGCAAGGAATTTTGGGATTTTGAGGTGGGGAGGATCAACTATTTGGTTGGGAGAGCAGTAGGACAAGCTTTGGGACATCAAAAGCTCCTTCCTTAGGTCTGCAAGGGTGCATCTACATGAGATGTTATTGCAGTTGCCTGATTAGCTTTGTAGTAAAGCATCGCTGGCCTACATGTGCTGTACTGTTAGGCCAGAGTAAAATAATTAACTCTGCCATAAGATAGTACTGCCCAGCACAAATGCTATTCTATGGCAGTGTTATTTACTGTGCCACAACACATGTGTAGACAGTGACCAGGGCTGGCTGGGGCATGAGGCTGCTACAGTGAGGGGCTGCCTGCTGGCTCGTCCTGTGCTGTAACACGCTCATGCCCCAGCCAGCCCCTCTGCAGCATGTTGGGCTGCGGTAGAGCAGCCCTAAGTTAGCAGGCTGATCCACTAAAGTCCCTGGCCAGCCAGAGCTGTGCCACTCTGGCTCAATGTGCTTTGGTCCTGTGTACACCCAGGGGAGGTAAACTCCAGTGCAAACTGTGCCATTGTTTATTGTATTGCATGAATATTCATGTGTAGATGTGTCCAGAGAAAAGCAGATGTAGGCTGAGTGACATGCCAGAGAAAAGCCTTCCTGCAAATACAAATAGTTTGTTTGGAGGGATGGAGGAGGGCTGCAAAGTCAGGGTGAAAAGGTGTTAACAGGATCCTTTAGACTAGACCTTACAGGGTGTGTCTACATGTGCAATGAATGTGCCTGAATGTTACTGTGAAGTAAACTCAGGTTCATTAAGCTTTGGCCAGGAATGCATCTACATGTGTGCCCTATCAGGCACAGATTTGCACCCAATCAGAAGTCAGGTCCTGGGCTGCTCCTGCCTTGCTCTGCTCCCCTGCAACAGCCAGGGAGAGCTCTTGGCTCTGACTGCAGCAGCTTGGGGGCAGCCTTAGGGTGGCAGGGGATGATCTCCTGGGAGCCGGTGGCCAGTGTGCCATGGATGTTCCTCACTCTGCCCCCAGCAGTGGCAGCCAGGGCACTGTGTCTGGCTCAATGTCTAGTTGGGAAGAGGTATCAGGTGGGGTTTCTCTGCAGTCTATCCTGGGTCTAGTATTGTTTAATATCTTCATTAATGATTTGGATGATGGGATCAAGTGCATACTTAACAAATTTGCAGATGACACCAATTGGGTGGAATTGCAGACACTCCAGAGAGTACGGCTAGCATCCAGAATCTCCTGGGTAGACTGGAGAAATGGTATGCAATTAATCAGATGAAATTCAGCAGGGACAAATACAGAGTCCTGCACTTGGGGCAGAATAACTGCATGCACAAATACAGACTGGAATGACTGGTGAGGCTGCAGTATTGCAGAGAAGGACCTTAGGGTTATGGTGGACCATAAGCTAAATATGAGCCAACACTGTGCTCCTGTTATAAACAAAAAACAACAGCATCCTGGGTTGTATTAACAGAAGAAATGTCACTTACAAATCAAGGGAAGAAACTGTTCCACTGTGTTCAAAACTGGTGATGCCTCGCCTAGAGTACTGTGTCCAGTTTTGGGTTCCAGACTTCAAGAAATATCTGGACAAAATGGAGAGAGTCCAGTGGAGAGGAACAAAAATGATTAGAGGCCTGGGAAGGATGACTCATGAGGAAAAGCTGAGAAAGCTATATTTGATCTGGAAAAGAGAAGACTGGGGTAGGGGGTGGATTTGATAACAGTTTTCCAATAGCTGAAGGGCAATTGTAGAAAGGATGGAGATGGATTTTCCTTTGTGGCTGTAGCGGGCAGGACAAGAAACAATAATAGTTCATATGATATACAGAATTAGATTAGTGATGTGTTCAAAGCATCAGAACCCCCAAGTTAGAATAATGAGCAATTTAAAATCATATACTATCAACTTTTAATTTGCACCCAATTTACAACTGGGCAAGCCCAGGATAGTGGGGGTAGATTCCACTACGGGGCATAAATCCTCTGGCCGAGAAGACCCAGGGGAAAGTATTAATGTAGGGGACATCCAGATGAGTACCAATACCCCAAGACAACTGCAGAGGGACAGAAAACCTGAGAAGACTAGGGGTGAACTCAGCTGTCTTTATGGGAACACCTGAAGCATGGGCAATAAATAGGATGAACTGGCACTCCCGGCAGATGAGGAATTTGACCTCATTGTTCCAATGGAGACCTGTTGGGATGATGCATATGATTGGGCAGTGAATATTGAGAGCTGTAGACTCTACAGGAAGGATCAGGTTGGGAAGAAAGTTGAAGGGGTGGCCCCCCTATGTGAAAGCAATGCCTAACCCCGCAGGTCACATCAGATTATACAGGGAGGACCCTTGAGATTCTCTGGGTCAAGATACAAGGGGGCTCAGGAGAAAAGGGACCTGATGGTGGGAGTCTACTATAGGCCTCCCTACCAAGAAGAGAAGAGTGACAAGGCATTCTCCAAGGAACTGAGTGAGGCAGCCAGCACTAAAGACTTGATAGTCATGGGTGACTTTAACTACCATGATATCTGTTGGGAAGACCATTCAGCCAGCTCCAGCAGGTCAACCAACTTCTTGGCAGCTATAGATGACCTGTTCTTGACACGCTGTGGAGGGACTGACTAGGGGTAAAGCCACCCTAAACTTGGTGCTGGCCAAAGGGGAAGAGGTGGTAGGTGACCTGAAGATTGGAAGTACTCTGAGTGACAGTGATCAGATTCACTATCCACTGAAAGGCTGGGATTTCTACCAACAGAACAGAAGTTCTAGACTTCAGAAGGGCTGAATTTGGTAAACTCAGGAGTCTAGTTAGAAAGGCACTTTGAAGTCAGTGACTGGATTATTTGGGAGCTGGGAACGGTGGTGCTTCCTTAAGGAGGCAATTCTTACTGCTCAAAAAAAGACCATCCCCACACAGTCAAAAAGAGGGAAAGAGGTCAAGAGACCCACTTGGCTCAACAGGGACATTAGATAACTTCTCAGAAAGAAAAAAATGTGTTACATGAAATGGAAAAACGGTGCTGCATCCAGAGAGGAGTACACTCATAAGGCCAGGGTCTGCAGGTACAAGACAAGGAAAGCCAGGGTATGCATAGAGATTAAGTTGGCAACTGAATTAAAAGACAACAAAAAGTGCTTCTATAGGTACATAGGGAGCAAGAAAAAAAATCAAGCTCTGCTGTTAGACCTGTACTGAATACAAAGGGGCAGGCTACAGTTGATCCCTGTGAAAAGGCAGAACTCCTAAATACTTACTTTGCATCAGTATTCTTGAAATCAGATAGGAACTCATCACCTGTCCAGAGGCCCAGAGAATATGGGGAAGACAGCAGTCCACATAAAATCAATCCTGAACAGGTGAAAGTACTTTTGGAACATTTGGACACTTCAAGTCTGCTGGGCCAGATGACTTGCATTTGAGGGTCCTGAAAGAACTGGCCAACCTTATAGCAGTGCCTCTGGAAAGGCTGTTTGAAGAGTCATAGAACTTAGGAATGGTCCTGAATGACTGGAAGAGTGCTAACGTGGTACCCATCTTTAAGAAAGGGAAGAGAGACCCTGCCAACTATAGACTGGTCAGTCTGACTTTGGTCCTGGGAAAAATCTTCAAAAAAATTGTCAAGGAGGCTATCAACTACAAGCTCGTAACTGGCAGGGTATTAAGAAACAACCAGCATGGCTTAGTTGAGGGGAGGTCTAACAAACCTGGTAGTAACTAACATCTACCTAGACTTCAGCAAGGCCTTTGATACTGTTTCCCATGAGATTCTCTCAATTCAGTTGGAGGGTACTGGCCTAGACTAGTCTACAGTAAGGGGGGTTGGCAACTGGCTCAGAGGCTGATCCCAGTGAGTTGTAATCAATGAGATGGCCTCATCCTGGAGGGCCATCTCAAGTGGTGTCCCCCAGGGATCAGTGCTTGGGCCCATGCTCTTTAACATCTTTATGAATGACTTGGATGAGTACAAGGATGATTAAGTTTGCAGATGACTCCAAGCTGTGAGGAAATGCGGGCACATCTGAGGACAAGGGTAAGGATCAGGAATGAGTTTGGCAGGCTGGTCCTATCAGCTTAATGCAATTGGATGAGGTTCAGTGGGGACAAGCGCTGGGTCATTCATCTGGGTAGGAAGAACCCTCATCATAACTATACGATAAATGGTGGTCTCCTGGCTGACACTGCATCTGAAAGAGACCTGGGGGTGACAATCAACCAGTAGATGAATATTAGTGATCAGTGCGATGAACTCACCAACAGGGCAAATAGAACTCTGGCATGCATCAGCCGATGCATTGCCAGTAGATCCAGAGAGTTGCTCTTTCCCCTCTATTTGGCATTGGTGAGACCACAGATGGAGTACTGTGTCCAGTTTTGGGCACTGCACTTCAGGAAGGATGTGGATAAGCTTGAAAGGGTACAGAGAAGGGCCACCCATATGATCAGGGGCCTAGAGGATAGGCCCTATGAGGAGAGACTCTAGGAACTGGGTTTGTTCAGTCTGAGAAAGAGAAGACTGAGGTGACATGATAGCCACCTACAAGTATGTTGGGGATGAACACCAAGATCTAGGGGAGCAAATCTCCAGAAAGGTACCCCTTGGGAGGATGAGGTCCAACCAATGTTCTTTCTAAGGTGTAGTGATCTGTGAGAGCACCACTTCGGTTAGTGAGTGATCTGCTTTGGTCCGTTCCCAAATTGCTCCCATCTCCCCCTTTTGGTGCATGCCATTTTGGTCTGCCCCACAGTGTAACACAGTATGATAACAAAAGATGATTGTCCCGGGAGAGAATGGGGGTGAGGACCCTGAACAAGAAAAGGAAGTTACAGGAGGCAGGAGAGACAGGGAAAAGAGAAACAAACAAACATAGAAGCTAAAGCAAGGAAAAACTCCTTACCCTCAGCCAGAACTGTGATGCCACAGGAGCAAGGAGAGAAACCCGTGTGGCTCGTTAGCCATGTCTTTATTTAGCTGAGGCTGGCCGATGACGTTACTAGCAGACGCCGGCTGGCAGCGATAAAAATGGCTGGCGGAGGAGGAAAAAAGAAGGAGAGCACGGACCCGGGGAGTGTGGGGATGCCGGACCCACACTGGGATTCTCCCAGGGAGGGAGAAACAGCGGAGGAGGAGTCAGAAGAGGCTCCAGACGCCAGAGCAGCAACAGCAGGAAAGAGCAAGCTGCCGACACTGGAGGCAAGCTACAAGCAGCCCCTGCAACCTGCGAGAGTGACAGCACCATGGGAGGCAGTGAAGTGGTGAGTGTCTTCTCACACCCAACAGGTGTTGGGAACAATGGGGAGGAGGTGGAACTCTCTCTGCCGGGAGGGTCCCAGCAAGAGTAGCAAGAAGTGTCATGGAAAGGCAAGACATCCAGTTTGGGACTCTCAAGAAGAGAGAGAGAGGAAACACTGGGCTCACCTACGAAGTGGAAAAAGGGGAAAGAGACGACCCGAACAAGAGGCCACGAGTATGTGACCCAGAACAGAGGTCGGCGCATTAGCTAGACCACAGGGAACTTAGTACGTGGTACCCTGGCACAAAGGACCAAGGAAGGGAGTTGCCCTGAGTCCTAGTGATATATCAGACATGTCCTTGTGTGGGTTTTTTTTGTTTGTTTGTTTGTTTTGTTTTTTATGTTTTTATTTTGTGTTTCCCTGGTATGAAGGGGTTGAGAGTCAGGTGTGGCTCTTAGAAGTAGAATAGATAAGGGAAGGCCTGTAGGACTTCGTATCGGATTAAGGCCTTATGGCGAGAGTGCACCCGAGACGAATACAGGCTCCACGAGTGAGACCCAGAATCTGGACAGCTGAGGCGGAGTAAGGGAATCGGCCTCAGGGGTTGACATCTCGGATGGGAAGGAACTCAAGAGGCCTCAGGGAAGTAAGAAGAGGCACATGGTCATGAAGATCGAGCAATACATTGAGGTGGCATGAAGACAGGGTGTAAGGGTGGCAGAGCCCCATGGGTGACCATCAAGTAGACCGTGTGCCGCAGAAGATCCCCGGGTAGCCAACCCCCCCCACCCACTGAGGAACATTCAAAGTCGTGGCAGGCGAGATGGGGGCGACTACCCTACTTGGTGATTTGTGGCAATTTACAAGGCGTACACCACCCAGCACTCGAGCCAGGGCTGCACGGGATTGAATGTTCGAGGCCCAGTGGTCACAATGATACTATAGCTTGTTATTTACCAAAGTGACTCTCATCTACCTTTTTCTGTTTTCTAAACGGTGTCCAGGTTAACAGTCTTTCCTAAGGCTAAATGAAGTTTAGTTCTCACCAGCTTGCCCATATTATCAACTTCTAAATGATTTGTAGACTTTGTTTTTATTTCATTCATGAGGCTAAACCCTCTCTCAGAATCTGCACTAGAAGCGTGAAGTGGCACAGATGTCAACAAGTAATGACAGTTCACTAAATTGTTCCTGTTGTAGTATGTAGGTGACCATGTCTTCAAAGATCTTTATTGCCTCAGTTTTCATTTTCTCACTAACAGTTAAAGTCCACATATTGTTTGCATAGGTCTTTAAAAGTTTCTATGGATTTGTTTAACAAGGTGCTATATCTTGTTGCCACTGTTTTCACCTCCTCATGCCCAAACAAAAAATCATTCCTGTTTAATAAAGGGGAAAAAGAATACTTATCGAAAACTGACCATTCTTTCAACTTGCTTTCTAGAAATCCGTTGTCCATGTGGTCACACAGATGCTCAATGAATTGAATAACTGATGTAATGTCAACAGGTGATTCAAATGACAGCAAGGTTTGAACATCTTCAGAAAAATGTACAGTCTCACTAAGATACTACAAACAGAGTTTGGCAGTTCTAGCTTTGGCAAATTGAAATGCTTCTGCTGTTGTTAGTGAACTTCATTGAAGCTTTCTGCACAACTCGGCCAGTTCACCTAAGACATCATTTAGTATGGCTAGTGCAACATGATACTTTGGGTTTTGCAGTTTGTCCAAGCAGTATTTGTGAATTGGGTCATTGTCTTCAGCCACTTGTTTTGCATAGTAGTCCATCAACATAGTATAATTCTTCATCATGGCTCTAACAACAAAATGTCTAGAGCCATCTGACCTCATTAAGTGACCTAAATGAAACTGTTTCACACTCAGCATCCCTTAGATAGTTCTTTGACCTTAAATTTTTTTTACAGAACACCTACTAAAAAGTGTGTATATGGTCCATAGTAGAGTTTTTCAGTGCACCTCATCAAAGATTAATCTTTCCAAGCATCATCAATCCCCAAGTCTTTCCGGTGTGCCATGCAGTGCTGCTCAGACAGATATGGAATAGACTGCCAAAGTACTGCAGCCACACCATTGCGCTTTCCAAACATTACTAAAGCACCATTGGAGGTAAACATTACAGGCAGTCCTCGACTTAAAACGTTTTGAGTTACAACGTTTCACACTTACAATGTTTATAAATTGACATCCTGTTTCAACTTTCTGATGTCAGTTTTGACTTTACAATGCTTAATCTGATGTGAGGCCATGCCAGCGAACAAGTTCGCTGCATCACCCATCTCCCTGGGGAACATCTGTCCAAACATCCTTGGACACTTTCATTAAGCAGGCAGACACAATGCTAGAAAAACCTGCAGCCAAGACTCCTGAGAAGACTCCAGCCAAGAGCCCTTCAAAAAGTCCAGCAAAGTCACCTCAAAGAAGTTCTTCCAAATCGATATGATTGCTATTTACAATATAAATACATTAATGTAGCTATATTACTCATTTATAACTGATTGAGTACAAAATTCTGGGTTATTTTTGGTGAAAATATGGTATCAGGCCTTGGTTCAGGAGCCAATCTCCCACTTTATAACATTGTTACCTATAGGAAAATTGATTCCAAGTTACAACGTTCGACTTAAAATGCAGTTTTCAGGAACCAAGTGTTATATATATTCCAAGTGTTAATAAGTTCGAGGACTACCTATACCATCTTTTGCATAGTTAAGTTGCTGTCAGCATAAGATTGTCTAATTGCTGCTACAACAGCACAGCTATCACAAGCTGTCAGCTTTAAAATTCCAGCAAACCTGGTCCGATGAGTGGAATCGCCAATAGTTCGGAATTTTACATACATAATTATCATTTTGCTAACAGAAATATCTGTGCTCTTATCAACTATCAAAATGTGGAATGGCGATGTACACATTTCATTCAGTACTTCTTGATGAATTACAGAATTTATGCAGTCAATAAATTCAAATGCATAATTCTTACTTCTCCAGCTTTCAGGAATTTTAACAAAATTGCCAATGTGACCGTGGATTTCCTGCATTGATAGCATAGATGAGTTTAATTTCACTGCAAGGAGAACATTATCAATTAAGATTTTGACTTCGTCAGTGTTTGATCACTTCCTTTCAGACAGTTCTATCGTATTTTCCCGTGTTTTGCATGTTTCAGAAAATAAACTTTTCAGGATTCATCTGCTTTGGTTGCATAGTTTCATCACAGAATCTGTGTGAATCTTGTGGGTCAAATGATGTTTCATATAGTCTAATTTCCTGTAGTCAACCCATTTTTTCTGGTTGTCCACTTGCTATTGGCGCCTGCATGCATGCAGATGGTACACAGGACATCCCCACTTTCATGATACTGGAAAATATCTCCAAGACTTATGTGCTGGTGACCAGATGCATGTGGCATGTCAGTTTCGAACATCTCCTTCAACCAGTCTTTGAATTTTGAGCAGCTATTCTTCTTAGTTTGTCCACGGCATTCATCGTCTTCACACTTATGCTTTGTGTCATGGGAGAGAGAGGGGATAAACAGGAGAACTTAAGAAAAAGAAAAACACCACTTGCCTGCAGCAGGAGCAGCAGCGCAGTGGGGAGAAGAGGAGAAGCCTGTGCAGCTCATCAGCCGCATCTTTATTCAGCTGGGACCAGTCGGTGACATCACCAGTGATTGCCGGCCAGCGAAGATAAAAATGGCGGTCGGCAGGAACAGCAGCTGGGAGGAGACACACAGCAGCAGTGTGTGCCCTCAGGACCCCTGCTGGGAAGCTGTCAGGAGGGAGAAAGGGCAGAGTAAGAAGAGACTCTGGCCCTAAGTCCAACAGTGGCGGCAGTGGACCAGCCACCAGCATGGGAAGTGGGCTGAGAACTGTGCCTGCAAACTGTGACCACAGCAACAGCAGAGCCCAGAGAGGAAGGCGTGACAGAACCTTTAATATAGCAGGTGGGGGTATTGGGCACGGTTGGGAGGAGGAGGAGGAGTCCCCGGCAGAAGAAGCCCAGCAAGAGCCCAGGGAGGGCGCTGGACAAGCAGGGCATCTCCAGCAGCTATAGCAAGGGGACCAACCCTGTGCAAGGGGAATGGTGGAACTCCCGGAGAGGGGACGCTGTCAATGGGAAAGAAGCGAGTTGGTCTAAGTGCATGTTAGGAGCTGGGAAGGAGAAGTAGGTAACCCGTATGATTATAGATTAGAAGTGCGCTAGAAAAGGGGAGGGTTCCCCTAGAAATGTTACAGGGGAACTAGGCCACCGTAGCCTCTACTGTGAGGAAGTAAGGAAGGGAACTTTCCTGATTCCTAGTGAGGTGACAGAGGCCGTGTTTAGTGTTTTTCATTAGGTGTGTTTCTTTTGGTTTCCCTGAGTGAAAGGGCTGAGAGTGAGAGGGCTGGATAGTATAACCCATAGGACGTCAGGTGACGATTTGAACCTGTCGACCGGAGTGCTCAGGGTAAAGGACAGCATCCGTGATCAGGACCTCCGACCACAGAAGGCCCATGAAGAGGGTAAACTGGGCAGGCGCCAGGAATGGGACACCAGTAAGAGGAAACTCAAGAGGCGCCATACCCATAGGAGTGAGGGGATGTGGCCAGTAGTATGACTGGAGCCATCAAGGTGGCGTGAGGCCGGGGTGTAGGGGTGGCAGAGCGCCGCAAGTGACCGTTGAGCCCACTGTGGCCTGCAGAGGGACCCAGGGCAGTCAACCCCCACTGGGAACATTCAAGGTCGTGACAGGCGAGATGGAGGGAACAGCTATTCTGCCAATCATGGGAGCCGGCGAGATGTACATCACTCTGCAATCGGTCTAAAGCCGCATGTGACAGGGTGCTCGAAACTTGGCGGTCACACTTCGACATTGTAAAATTCGAGGATTTAACCTAAAAGATGCAGTAAGGACCCTTACTAAGGAGATGGGTCTGTGTGCAATGAATATAAAGATGATCCTTTACAGAGGCTGCAGTGAAGATATTGACCTTCCTAGAATGATAGAAAAAACAACACTATATGGTGAAGGGTAGAATCATACCCACTTTAACTGAGCTAGTGCCCAAACTGGATGCAATTTAACCAATTTGTGCATTTCTCTGTACATGCCCAAAAACTGCAGGGAGACCAAGCACAGAAGGGGCTGGGGAGTGGAGCAGTTCCCCAGAGATAGCAGTGCCTGGCTTTGCCCCAGCCCCAGCTCTCGTTCCCACCCCCTCCTCACCTCAGGGAGTGAGGAGGCACATGGTGCTGAACTCGGGGTGAAGCTTGCCAGACTGGAGGAGTGAGGAGCTTACCATCTGTAAGTGTCCCACACCAGCCCCAGTGCCTGCGCTGTGCTCTGCGCCCAAAGTTTACAGGGAACTTCAGCATCTGTTTTTTATATCTCTAAGGTCTACACTTAATTTTTTTGCATGGTATAACTACACTGATATAGCTAGACCAGTACAAATCTGTGAGGTGAAATCCTATCCCTAAACAAGTCCATAGGAATCTGCCATTAACTTCAGTAGGATCAGCATTGCTCCTACAGCATAGATGTGCTGTAACAGTATACAGCATGACTTGTACTGATGCAGCTTACTCTAGCTTGAAACCAGGGTCAAACATGCGACTGTGTGGTGTCTATGCTATCTATGTGTGGCATATACGCTGCTATGCACTGGTACAACCACAGCCTGCAGAAATGCTCTAGTAAGAACCTTCCAGTGCAATCAAGGATTAGGATGTTTAGTAACAAAAATATTCATTTATAGCGTGTGATTTAAAAATGGACTCTAGCTGGTATTAATTACAGTGTGCTATATGTGTCAATGTCATGAGCAGTATCAAACAAGCCAGCAAAAATGTGGGAACATTTCCTCAGGATATGCAGTTGAGTACCTTGCTCTCAGTCCATTTATCTTAATATTTTGGATGTCCTTGAGGATTCCGATCCTCTTTCACTGCCTGTGTCCCAGAAGTTTAGTAATGCTGGTTACCAAACCACTTCAAATGTATAGAAACCATGCATTTTATCTTTTTTTTATTATTATATACTTTTGTATTATGACAATAGTACTGACTGGTGTTAACGCACTTTTTTCCCATACAAACCTTTTGTGGACTGTTGTGTACTACTATATAAATAACTGCCTTGAATTGTTTCTATAGACACTAGGTACTGTAGCATAGCTCAGCCAACAAGCCATAATTAGATGGAATGCCGCCCCCATCCCCCAAAACCAAGGTCACTCCCCATCAGATCATTATTATCTTTATGCAGCTCTGAACCGGCCAACAAATGAATGTAGTGGAAATGAACAAAACATCCTCTGTACCTGAACAATTATATATTAAGGCTAGGTTCTGAAAGAGTTTTTCAAGAAAAAGCTATTTACGCATTGTAATTTTTAAACTAACTTTAGTACCTTATTCTGGATACTAAATTTTATTGTGGTTAGACTTTTTCACAAAGTAAAAATAAACCAAATAAACCAGTCTGGTTAGGTTTCAAAAATAGAGCACATGCATAAATCATTAAGTACTATATTTATTGTGCATGAAATTGGGTTGACTACACAAATAACAAGCACAAAAGCCAGAATGCTTTATTGTCTCATTATTTTTTCCATTTAAATGAATACATTATTTGTTCAGATTTAATATTTACTTAATGGTTTATAAATAGAACCCATCAGATTAGATCAGTACTATCATATTAAATTCATAGTTTCATAGTTTCTAGGGTCGGAAGGGACCTGAGTAGTTTCATAGTTTCATAGTTTCTAGGGTCGGAAGGGACCTGAGCAG
>NW_017728917.1:29966452-29980861 GCF_001723895.1 Crocodylus porosus
CCTATTCTCATCTGCCCACCCTTGTAACCTGTCTAGGTCTGATTGTAGCCTGTTGCATCCTTCCAGTGTGCCCATGTCCCCCCACATCTTAGTGTCATCAGCAAATTTGAACAGGGTGCTTTTTACCCCCTCATCCAAGTCATTGATGATATTGAACAGTGCGGGCCCGAGGACCGAGCGCTGGGGGACCACACTGCCCATATCCCTCCAGGCCAAAAATGACCCATCCACCACCGCTCTCTGGGTGCGGCTCTCCAGCCAGTTGGTGACCCAATTGACTGTGTGGGTGTCGACACCACAGTCCCCCAGTTTCTTAATGAGAACAGGGTAAGAGACAGTGTCGAAGGCCTTCTGAAAGTCCAGGAAGGCTATGTCCATTGCTACCCCTGCATCTAATGATTTGGTGATCTGATCATAGAAGGCCACCAGGTTGGTCTGACAGGACCTGACTCTAATGAACTCATGTTGGTTGCCCCTAACCATGACTTCCCCTGCTGGCCCCTTGTGGATATGTGCCAGAATAATTTTCTCAAAAAGCTTGCCCAGGATCGAGGTAAGACTAACTGACCTATAGTTTCCCGGGTCCTCCTTCTCCCCCTTTTTGAAGATGGGAACCACATTGGTCCTCTTCCAGTCCTTTGGCACCACACCAGAGCACCACGAGTGCTTGTAAAGCCATCCCAGGGGTCCTGCAATGACCTCAGCCAATTCCTTTAGTACTCTAGGGTGGAGATCATCTGGACCAGCTGACCTGAATACATCCAGTCCCTCCAGAAGTTCCCTAACTAGTTCCTCACTAACCCTTGGCCTAGGTGTGCCTCCCCTGGGGCCTGAGGGGGCCCCAGCGGGGGGGTAACTATTCTGGTCCCTGCTTAGGAAAATGGAGGCAAAGAAATCGTGCAGTATGATTTCAGAAAAACTTTTAAGTATGTATCTTCTGCCGACAATACAGTTTATAAGACATGTCTATAAAGCTGCCTTATATTATTATTCCTACAAGTTTGCCAAAGCTGAATTGTGATGTAATTCCAGGAAACCCATGACTCAGATCTCAGGTCCTACACTGATAACCGGGGATCCTAGTTTTTCCTGATAAAAAAAATGCAAATTCTCCAATAAACCCCCCAAAATCTGTGATTAAAATGAAAGGCCCCTTACTCCCTGGACAGTTCCCTGGCCATGCTTGTGCCCCTCGCTTCCATTCTGCAACTGCACCAGATGTGCTGGTGCCCCTCACCCTTCACCCACAGCCCCCTGCCTCCCCAACCCTACTGGAGGGGGCTCCTAGCTGCCAGAGTTACAGGGCTAGGGTCCTGGGTCCACAGCCCTCTGCCCCTGGCAGGAGGCAGTAGCTGCTGCAGTGGGGCTGAGCCTGGCTCTCCCTCCTGCTGCCTGCTTGCTGCAGGCTTGGGTGGGGGGCCAGCTCCCCACCACTGCATGCACTCCTGGGAGGGCAGGGGGGACCCATGCCTCCCACGTGTATGTGCAGGGTGGGGGTTGGCATGGGCTGCCCACTGCAGACTTGGGCTCTGGCCCTGCTGCCCTCCCCTGGGACCTCCACAGCCTGGCGGGCATGACCCAGTGCTGCAGGGAACAGTGTGGCCACATGGGGGTCTCCTTTCTTTTGCAAGCTCTGTTTTGCCCTGGCAAAGTATCTCCTGTTCACCCGGAAGCAGTGAGGGTTACAACACCATGCCGCTGTCCCTGCTGCTGCCATATGCATGCGGGATGTGTTGCCAGGGCAGCACAGAGCTCACAGCAGCAAACAGCTTCCCCACATGGCCCTGCTGTTCCCTGCCATGCCAGATTGCACCCGCCAGGCTATGGAGGCCCCAGGGGAGGGCAACAGGATGGGAGCCCGCAGTTGGCAGCCTATGCATGCCCCCAGCCTGGACACAGATCCAGGGGGCACAGGTCCCCCCTGTCCATCTGGGACCTTGCACGGGTCCCACCCACCTCACCCCCCAGATGAGCCACCAGTGGCTGCATCCCACTTCCTGCTTCCCACTGGGGCTCTGCAGCTGTGCATTGCAGCCCCGGGCCCCAAGCTCCAGGCATTGCCCAGCTGGGCAGCAACCCCAGCCCCAGTCTCACCCCTGACCAACTCCCTCCCTCCCTCCTTCCCCATGGGGGCCTCAATTTTCCCCCTGCCCTTACCTATGGTAAGTGCACATATACATGCACATGGCACCCCCTGCCTGACCACCCTCCTGCTGCTTCTTCCCAGCCCCCTACAGGCTGGAACTCTGCCATCCTGCAGAGAGCTCTTTGCAAAACCATGAAATTCACAGGTTTCTGTGTTAAAATGAGAAATCCGTGTTGTTCTCCTGTGAAGGAGAAAATCTGTGTTTTCCTCTGTTTTTCTGTGGGTAACAGAAAACCCAGATCCCTGCTGATAACCTTGGCACCAGCAAAGAAAAGCTTAACTACAGAGACAAAGTAGTGATCCAATAGAATATACCTGTATCAATGCAGGTATTGATATAGAGATGAGAGATTTTGCAGACAGTTGTGTCCTAGGTCATATACGGTTTTAGTTATCTTATTAACTTGACCCACATTTGTAAACCAACTGGTAGCTAATGCACATAATAGATACTAACCCAGTCAGATGGTTGGGTCAATCAATCTCTTGTAATCATGACTCCTGTCCAAATATCAAGGCCTCAAAGTTCTTCTTATATGTCACAATTTCACTACATGATGTTAGAAGAAAACTAAATCTTGGGAAAAAAGAAGGCAAATTAATACTATCTGAATCCTGTAGTCTGGGAGGCAGCCTGACACAAGTAGTTGCAGTGCTTCCAAATTTTCCTAGAAGCAAGTTGCATTGCAATGAAATTGGAGAAGATGAAAATCTCCATGCTGTTACATATAACAAACCAAGAGACACTGGATATCTACCATACCATGCATTACATCAGGAGCATGTGGAGGACTGTGGACTAGTAGATAATTACTTGAAAACTTTGATTCTATGGCCCATACAAGAACATCATTTGGAAATGATGCACTTCCCCCCCCAAAAATATCAGCAACAGTTCACCATTGGTTACAGTTTATAGATCTACTCACTAAATCTTAAAATAATGTACAAGCAAATTATTGTGGAGGCAAATTCATAGATTTCATAGATATTAGGGCTGGAAGGGACCTGGCAAGATCATCGGATATAGCCCCCTGCCCAAGAGGCAGGAAGTCAGCTATGGTCAAATGATCCCAGAAAGATAAGTGTCCAAATATTTTTTGAAAGTGTCTGGAGTAGGTGCTTGTACCATCTCTGTGGGGAGTTTGTTCCAGGCCTTGGGGGCTTGGACATTAGAGAAGTTTTTCCTTATGTCCAGCCTAAAATGGTCTTGTAGGAGTTTGTGACTGTGGCAGGGCACTGTGTGTGCCTGCCACTTTAAGGCCCTGGAGCTGGCAGCCTTCGGGTGCCTAATGAGGGCAGCCATTTTAGGCTCAGGGCTGCCTATATAAATGAGGCAATTTGGCTGCTGGAGGTTGGGTAACAACATTGCCTGGTCAGAGTTCTCCTGAGTTTCAGGTGGAGGAGCTGTAGGGGATGGTGGGAGGCTCCTGGTCTTGGGTATGACCTGAAACTACACCCTGCTGGGAGTGGGTGGCCTGGTGGGGCTCCCAGTGGCATGGGAGCCCCTGGGAAATGCCAGGCCAGTTACTACCCCAGTGAGAGGTGGGTCAGGGCACCTTAGCCCCTAGTCCTCACCTTTGGGTGGGTTGCATTACACCAGAGGTAGTTGTGGGGGTGCAAGCCCTGAGGAGGAAAGTAGAAAGTTGGAGGCCAGGTGTAGCTGAGGCCACCTGAGCCCTGTGGGGGTTTGGGACCCCAAGCTAGAGAGTTGGGGCCAGGCACAGGTATGGAGGGAAGCCCTGAGACCCTGAGTAATGGGGGTGTTATGAGCATTGAGAAGCCCCCAGTGTGAAGGGGGCAGTGTGAGAAGACCCCATTGGGAGGGGAGCAGCATGAGAACTGAGGGGGCAGCAATGAGAAGCCCCAGTGTGAGGGGCAGAGATGTGGAGCCCAGTGAGGGAAGAATGGGGGCTCAGCCAGAGAGCAAGAGAGCTGAGTCCTGACCCCAGTAAGTCTTCCAACGCTGGGAGGTAGCGTTTAGGTCACACACAACATCCGTAGGAGCACCACAACCTGCTGCCTGGGGTGGGGAATGAGTCCCCTGTGAGACCCTGAGGCACCAGTCATGGTGTGAGGTACCCCAGCTCCCCACATCTCTGAAAAAGGACCCAGAGAGAGGGATCCCAGGAAAAGAATATGAGTCATACATCAAGGCCTGCCAGAGCTTCTCCTGACTGACCTAGGTGGGGGCCAGGACAAGGAGGGTCAGAAGGGCAAGGAGGCCCACTGAGAGGGATGCCCAAGAGCCTGGGGTCCCAGCTGGCTTGGAGGTGGGCCGGGGCTAGTGTGAGCCAAAGGACCCAGTGAGGGGACCACACCCAAAGGGGAACTGATGGCAGGGAGATATATGGCCCAGTATGAAGGTGGCAGAGTCTGCCTGAAGGGAGGAACCCAGGTGGGATCCTACAGTAGGATTCTGGGCCCCATCATGGGGGACTGGCACATGTGAGAAGATCATGAGGTCATCTGCGAGGCTTGGGCTGCAGTGTAGGGGAGGAATGGAGCTGCAGATAGCGCCCCCTAGCAGCAGGGCAGAAAATGAGCAGCCTCCTGCTTAAATCACATCTATTAATTAATCAATTAAGATCAAGGCATGGTGGGCGCAAAGGTGGGCGGCTGGCCCAAGAACAGGTCATGTGGAGATAGGCTCCAGTAGGCCCCCTGTTACAGTGACCATTGGACCTTGTCATCCCCTGGGGTGCTCTGGTGAACAGGTTTGTCCTGATGCACACCCCTTCTGTACTTACAGGCTGCCACCAAGTTGCCCCTTGCGGTTCTCCAGGCTGAAGAGTCCCATAGCTCACAGCCTTTCTTCATAAGGCCTGGTCTCTTGCCCTCTGATCATGCATGTGGCTCTCCTCTGGACTCTTTCAAGCTTTTCTGTGTCCTTCCTAAATTGTGGAGCCCAGAATTGGATGCAGCACTCCAGCTGTGGTATAGGTTTCAGTATACTGAGCATATCCTCTACTTTCCTCTCTAATCCAATGTTAGATACTTTGGATGAGATGCTTCCATCTATTTTATCATGATTTTCTTCACAAATTTTTTTTTAGACTAGGCCAGTTCTTAATAAACCATTCAAAACAATCAACCACAGAATTCCATTGAACATTTTAAGGGAGAATTAATTTGGATCCTCCTCTCTTCAGTGAAGCTCGATTGGAGTGTAGCCTGGCCATAAGGACTCAACCATGTCAATGAAGTGTTTATTGTTAACAATGCGAAAAGGAGAATTTGTGGCATAAATAAACTGAGCAATCTTTTCATCTATGGTATCTTGTTGGTATTTGCTGGTCCTTACTACAAACCCATCCATGGTGGTGGTTTTACTGGATGATTGAAATCTTTTGCTTGATACTGATACTTTGTTGTCTGAAATGCATTTAGTTGTAGCACTGTTGCTAGAAGTACCAACAGATGACTGAAGTTGTTGCAGATAGACAAAGTCTCTTGTGCTTAAATGGGATTCTGAAACAATGATTTTTGACTAGTCATTCTTCTCAGTTCTTCTCACACTATTATTCAGTTAATCATTTACATTTTTTTTCAGCAAGGATGCAGATCCAATTCCAAATTACCAAAAAAAGACTAAGCCTGAGTGCGCTTAACTGTGGAGTAAGACTCATTGAACTCACTTGCACTTTTGTTTTTTGAGAAAACAAGTATAGGATGGGGTTCCCTTGGGAACGCTGAGTTATACTGAAGTAAAATAGGGAATAGATATATGGCATCACCATTATGTCCTGGGGCCATGATATTCCAAAATAAGGGGCATGTATAATGTAATATAAAATAAGAAAATGACACCGGGCAGCAATCAGCAACTCTAGATTTCTCTTACTGCAGCTTTCTGTACCATAAACTTGGGTGATAGATTCTAAACCTAGTTAACTAATTGAACAAGCCATAAGAATTAGCTAAGCTCAACTTTTTTTTTTTTTCTAGCAACATCCAACAAAGCAAACACCTTGGGAATTTACTTGTTAAATCACACATACTAAAAGGCATAGAGAGAGTTTTGAAGAATGATGCATTGCAAAGTGAATTATTTAATGTACTAATCAGTTGATTCACATTGTTCTTCAGACATATCCACATCTTTATCCACATCATTTCCTCCCAATAAGCAGTTTTTCATTATGATGTTTCATTCTTGCAACTAGGCCCTGTATCTCCTTCTTACGCTGCTTACACTCGATACATTTTTCTTTTTTTCAACTCACGGAAGGAATTTCTTCAAAATATTCCCAGATAGGGTCTCTCTTACACCCAGAAACCATGGCAGTTTTTTCTGTGGCAAAAGTGTGGGGGAATATGGGAAGCTGTGAATACTACTGCATAATGTCTTCCCTTTTTCTTTCCAGTCCACTCCACTATTCCTCTTTACTCTGCCTCTGTCCTTTCCTATATTTGTCTCTGTCTTAACTAACTCCTCCTCCTTGCTTGGCCCAGCTCCACCACCACATAAGCACAGAAAAACAACAATCTGAACTGGTAGTTAGGCTGGACAGACAGACTAGAGCCACTTTCATGAGATGGAAAAACTGAAATGAATGCCTGTGATTGGTAGGTAACTCAATGTGTGAGTGTGACAGAGCCATTAATTCATTTTTATGGGATTAAGTGTAGGTGTAGCATGTTTGTGATGAGATTTAATTGTAACTGTTATTTTTCAAATGAGAGAGAAATTTAGTATTTTATTGACGATTTAAAAAAATCCAATTTAAATAAAAAAATCCGATTGTTTTGATTTTAAAAAAATAATCATTGATTTTTATCTACCCTGGCTTGTAGGGACATGTAGCTCTTCTTCACATAGAGAGCTACACCTCTACCTCCTTTTTTTTTTTTTTTCCAGCCTGATCTCTCCTGTACAGGGTATAGCCATTTATACTGGTAGTCCAGTCATGGGAAGAGTCCCACCAGCTCTGTGTGATCCCTATGAGATTGCAAACTATTATGGGTGCAATGGTGGGTGGGACATGTCACACCCTAAGGTTCCCCCCTGAGGCTGGATCCCTCCCCTCTGGTACTTCTGAGGTCTCCACCCAGGTGGAACCCATGGTTCCAGTCTCCATTCAGACAGAGCCCCTAGCTCTCAGCTGTGGGGTGCTGCCTGGCATGACTCCAGGCACATGGGATCAGGAGCATTACAACCTCCCCTTGTGAGGTTTGCTCTGTATTGGAGTCTCTGGAATCCCAGATAGTGGAACTCCAGATCACAGTGCGGAGGCTGTCTGTCATCAGGGATGGCAAACAGGAGATTGACTCTTACTGCCAGGTCCTTCACCCCAGGACAGAAGAGCAACCTAGGTCACCTACCAGAATCAGGGAAGCCAAGAGGCACTCCCATACTGTCCAGGGGGTTGGACAAAGGTTGTCTCTAATCTGAAGTCTTGTTGTACCAGGATCACCACCCTGCTGGATCCCTGCAACAGGTACGAACCTCTTGCAGCACCAGTAGAGCCCGCAGAGCTGTCAACTACCACAAGTGAGGAAGTAACACAACCAGCTATCAAACCTAAGATGAAATGGAGAGTGGTTGTTGTGGATGACTCCTTCCTGAGGGGGACAAAGGGAGTGATCTGTCACCCTGACCCCTTAGTCTGGGATGTCTGCTGCCCCCCAAGAGCCCATATCTGGGATGTGGCTGAGAGGATCCCAAAACTTAACCCGCCCTCCAACCACTACCCTATGTTCCTTATCCATTTGGGTGCAAATGACATGGCTCGGAGCAATCCCAGCCATGTCATGAATGGCTACAGAGCTCTGGGATTGGGGGCACACGTGGTTTTTTTTTTTCTTGATCCTTCCAGTTACGGATCATGGGTAGAGGAGGGAGAGATGAATCAAGGCAGTAAACAGAACGCTGTGGCACTGGTGCCACTGTGAAGGCTTTGGCTTCTACAACCACAGTCTGCTCTTTGGAGAGAGAGGCAGTAGTCTGTTGGGAAGAGATGGCCTCCATCTCACTCCACTGGGGAAGAAGCTCTTCTCAGCCAGAATGGCTGACTTGCTCAACCAGGCTTTAAACTAAGCTCCTCAGGGATGAGCAGACAGCCACCAGAACAAGCTCATCAAGCATCAGCTGCAAAACCAGCAGGTTAGGATGCTCAAAGGAACCCACTCCTACCCCAGCCCAAGAACAAAGC
Source organism: Crocodylus porosus (assembly GCF_001723895.1). Lineage (NCBI taxonomy): Eukaryota > Metazoa > Chordata > Crocodylia > Crocodylidae > Crocodylus > Crocodylus porosus. The sequence continues at coordinate 29,974,754 of NW_017728917.1, forward strand.
TTCTCCATGGGTACAAGGAAACCTAGGGCCTCCAACGGCACACTTAGGTGCCTGTACACTAATGCTAGAAGTTTGGGGAATAGACAGGAGGAACTTGTCCTTCCACTAAACAAAAATGACTCTCCTTGGCTCCTCTCAGCTGCCTCCCACTCTTGAGGGGCTGGGCGGGGTCCCTCCCCCACTGGAGAAGAGGGACTGGCAAGTGCCCCCCCCCCCTTTCCCTGCCTCACGCATGATCTTTTTTTTTTTTTTCTAGGCTGGATTTGTCTGTGTAAACAATGTTGATAAATAATTTTCTCTTTTTTTGTAGTTCATCTCATCAGGATGACTTATATATTATATAGTCACTGTCACACCCAAATAACTGAATCAGTTTTAATTCACACCTTCTGTGAAAGTCTGTATAAGTGTCATATCACTTAAACAAAACTGAAACAATATTGCTGTTCTGCAATGTATCCATAAACAGCAGTGGAAATCTGTTATAATAAAGACATTTTTGTTATATAGTTTAGTGCAAGTTTGTGTGTAGATACATGAACATGGATACTTTAAGAGATGGATTGTAAAACTGGAGGTCATACTGTTTGGGTAGACCTGACAAATCCAAATACGACTGCACAGAAATATACTAAACATTACAAAGAATGTTGTATACAGTTACAAGGGTACTGAAAAATGTGCTTCCCAAGCAAAAATATTAACAAGCAGTGGGAGAAATAATGTGCATTTGTCTCAAAATGATATAAAGACTGAAAAATTAAGATAAAAATTGTTTGCAACATGTGGAAGTAATTGCAACACAGTGTGTCCAAGGACCAGACATATGGTATCATGAATTCAGTGAAAACAGGCATCCCCAGCAGAAGTTAAATGGATAAAAAAGTAAATGCAATAATACATATGTAGTAAAAGTTCATATGTAGAAAGAGTGTTGTTTGCTAAGTCTCTTAATAAGTAAACAAAGTACTAAACAAGTTGGTTTGACAGAGGAAATAAATGAACAAAAATGAATTAAAAATAGATACTAGAGTGGAGTGCAGTGTAAACACAGTGGAATATTCAGTGCTCTGACTAATACTCAACTTAAGCTTGTCACAGTGAGCACACTATTGTACACATGTAACTTCATGTTCTGAATTAAGATTTTTTTATACTAAAAATTTATAGGGTTAGATCTTAAAAATGAATCTGTCTAGTTGCCTCTCTGTGTGTACAGTACCAGGCTGTACACATATCCGCAGCAGGTCTCCAGGGTGAACAGCCTCTGGCATGTTAGAACCCATGCACTTCAATGGCTGATTTTTAGATTGTAGGATCCTTAGGAAAATAAACTGCCCTCCTCTGTGTTGTATCTAAACAGTTACACTCTATTTAATAAAACAGTGAAAGCCTAAGATCTATCTACAGTATTTGACTATAAATGGGGATAATAAAAGATAAACAGCGCACAACCCAAATCACAAGTATTCACATGGATCCTGATAAAAGTGCAATTGTTCCTCTTCTTTTGTGTCACATTTGGGATGAACCACTTTTCCACTCCAGCAGAACAAATTTGCTGTTTTGCTAGTAACTTGAAATCAACATGCACGCAGTTTAAAATTTAACATGGGGAAGGAAACGCATTATTTCTTCCATCACAGCTCTTTGACTATCTCCCCAGTTCCATGGGGGTCACAAGGCTAACCAGTAGAACAGTAGAGGCCAAACTTTTTGGCAGATATTCCACAAATTAGCCCCACTCTCTGAGAGCTGCTTGGATCCCCTTTCCTTGCCCAATCAGCTATTCTGCTTTCTGTCCTCTGCCCTGTGCTCCCTACTTAAGTTGTTGCTCTGTTCCCTGTCCAATCTGATGTTCTACTTTCTGCTTCCTGTCCTATCTGCCTGTCTCCTTCTCGCTCTGCCACATGCCACACACAAAGAGAATACCCATGCCACCTGTGGCATGCATGCCACAGGTTGGCCAGCCTTACTGTAGAATATGAACAAGGCTACAGTGTTGATGGAGATAAATATCTGTCTTTATTCCTATTTTACAGGATTTCATATATCTTTACACGTTATGTTTGTTATTTGATAAGTTGGATTTGTTAATAAAAAAGAACATGAACAGGGTTACAAATAGCCATGCCAGTGCAATTTTTCTTATTCAGTAATAGCTCTCCTCTTGAATAGCTGCTTGGTTTTAATATTTTGATTTGTTCAAGTTGTCCTTGCAACCATCTTTACCTTGGAGTTTTTTTGTACCTAGTTTCACAGATACTGTATATTAAACATGGCAGAGGTGAGGCACACCTCTGTAAAGGTAATCTGCTTTCTAACTAAGCAGTAAGATAATTTTGACTTAAGTACTAAGTTTAATGGAAATTTTGTGAGAGGCAAAGGTCTTTGTGGGTAGTATCTTTCATTGGACCAACTATGTAGTCGGGAGGGACATAGACAAGCTTTTGGGTACTATGTACCATTCTTCAGGTCTCTAAGAAAAAAGCAGACAGCACAGCTAAATAGCAGATAATGCATGTGTAACCCAGGTGGTACTCCAAGAGGTACCCCTTCTCCAATTGAAGGGATCAAAGCAGGTGCACAAGCGCTGTGGGAGGTGTAGGGACTCTCCTCCCCCTATAGAGCAGAGCCAGACCACCAATGGGGCCTTAACCATGTACCTTTTAATGAGGGAACGATACTGGGAACATAACAGGCATAAATCAGAGGGTATAGTGGACACTACAATGCCCTAAGGGGGCAGGATTCAACAAAGGTTAGACACTTACAATCATTGACAAAAAAACAGGGTTAACAAAATATAAAACACAAACAGCAAAGCAAACAGTACTGGTTGGTGAAATATAAAAAGGCACAAAATACAAAATGTCAAATGACAAGGAAATATAGGGCCTAGGTACCTGGAGGGGGAGAAAGGGAGGAAAACACAATGGCCCCTTTTCACTGCAAGATTTGCTTCTTGTTAGCTCACTTACCCCAAGTCATCTCAGCTAGGACTTAAACTCAGATCTCGCACATGGTAGGCAGGAACACTGCCACACAACCACCACTGGTGGCACTGCTCTAGTGTGTGAGGGGTCTTGACCTTCCTGGAGCCCCAGCTTCACATCAAGCTGCCTGGCCTCTGATTGAAGGAGCTGGAAGCAGTGCTGGGAATCTCTCAGGTCACTGCTCAGATCCTTGCTGGAGCTGGGGAGCCTCTCCTGCCGGCTGCAGCCTCCCACAGGCAATCCTGGAGCCCAGTGGGGAGCCTCTCCTGCCAGCCACATGCTGCGCTGCTGAGGCTCCCACTGCTGCCTGCAGGTCCTGCTCTTTTAGGCTCTTCTGGGGCAACTGCTCCTGCCCCACTGGCTCAGCTCTTGCCAGCTCTTTGAAGCTCCTTCCTTGCGGTCCCTCACTGGTCTCCTTTGAGTCAGCCGCACTGCCCCTTTTATGCCCCTCCAGATGACCCAAGGGGCCCATCAGGGGACACAGAGGGTGAGTTTCTGGGGCCTGACTCATGAGGAAACGGAATCCCAAGTCCTCCATCATCTTTTATCCCTTCAAAACCCCGGGGCTAAATCATTACCAGATTGGTGAGGAAAGGGAATCCCAAGTCCTCCAATCATCTTTTGCCCTTTCAAAACCCCTGGGCTAGGTCACTGCCAGCTAGCCCATCATACATGTTTAATATTTGTTACTAGTGGTACCTTTTGTTTTTGCCTTATCGATTCCTTGTTCATTCTTAGGCCTGTTAATTGATTTTATATAGAAAAATTATAAATAAAAGTTACATCATTGTTAAGAACAATATTTTGCAAGTAATACTTTCCATGTGGGGAGCTCACAGCAATTTACAAACTAAGTCTTGCAATGCTAATCAAATGAACTGAGGCATGGAGAAGTATAATACCAAGCTCTTATAGACAGTAGATCTCAAAGCATTTTATGAAAGTGATCAGTATATCTTATTCCCTTTTAACAGATGGGGAAGCTGATATACCAAAAGATGAAGTGACTTGCCCAGGATTGCCCAACAAATCAGTGGCAGAGACAGGAATAACCCAGCTACCCTTAGTTTCATTCTAATTACTGACCACACTGTTTCTCATAGCAGCATAGAATGTTTCAGACAGACATCACACAATCTTGACATATATCTGAACTAATAACAGTATGACTCATGCACATATCAGATGAGAAATTCTGTATTGTACTGTAAACCCAAGCAAACATGAACACGAAATAAATCAATCCAGAATGAATGCTAATAACTTCTAGTTTATCTCAGAAAGTTACTTTGTTCTACTTCCTTGTTCTGTTTGTCTTCCTTGTTCTGTGTTTGTCTTGAAAAGGCTCTATTTCTTTACAGTACTTCACTGTTTAGCAGCCTACGATTTGGTTTACTTTCTTCCCTAACTCTATTAATTTGTTCAGTTCCTATGGTTTCTTCTTGTTCTCATAGCTTTAATCTTCTCTTTGTTGGAAATTTGAAAATGAATTAGCAGCCTGACATCAATAGTATTCTCCTTCTCTGAAATCACTTACCCTTTATTCTCCTTTTTCCCCCCATGTTGTCATAATTTTACTTGCATTTTACATTTCCTTATTTAAAGTGAACTGTATACACTCTGGCAAAACCTTTCTCACAGACAGAATTGCAGCTAGTGTTATACAGATATACTTAGTTTTAAGTTGTTTGAGCATTCGTTATGTAATGTTTGTTTCTCTGGGCCACATTTTACAGTCAGGTATGTGCATATAGCTCCTCTTAAGGCCATGTGGCTTGTATACATGGATCTGAATCCAGAACTGGACCTATTTGGTTTAAAAACATCATTTTAACAAAAAATACTGATTAAAAACTTGGAGTACAACTCACATTTATAAATATCAGGGTTTTTGTTGTTGTTGTTTATAATGATATTGGTTATAAATTTGAACTGCTCTCCAGGTCTATTAAAAGTAACTTTTGGTAAAATTGTGTGTTTACACCTAATGGCCTCAGTTTTGGCTTCAAATGCACATCTACAAGTCACAAGGGCTTAGGGAAGCTGACTGTGCATATCTGACTGCCAGATTTTCCCCGTGCTTGTCAGCGTCCTGCAGCTGGTGACACCACACTGGTTTAATTTGTAGTTTGTCTTTTCTTTTATAGAACTAGGACTGTGGCAATTGTAAAGGGAGAATTGTACTTGTCTAAATGTGAAAGCTTTGCCATTTATTCAGGTACACTGTAACTCTGGATGGACGATCTTGTTCCAGCAAGGGAGCTTTTTTTGGTTTGGTTTAAACCCTTTCCAAACCGATGTGAACTAAACTGAGAAAAGGCCTTATGCTGATAGAAACGAGCTCACACGCACTTTAGCTTGTATTGCTATAAGCTTCCTGCCTAGATGTGCCCAAAATGTGTCCGAGGAAAAAAAAAATTCCGATACCCTAGCGTTAACCAGCTACCAATTAACTTGGTAGACGTTGCCCCACCCATAGGCACAGCTAGGATTTTGAAAAGTAGGTGCTGCAGAGGTGGATACAACCCCCCGCTCCCTCCCCGGGGTGGATCCAGGAGAGAAGGGAGGGGGGTGCGGCCACTGAAGGGCGCTCCTGCGGGGTAGCACGGGCCCCTGCGGGGCGCCCTGAGCTCGGTGGTCGCCGCTGACCTCACCCCTCCCTCCTCTCGCCTCGGGGTGAAGGATGACTGGAAAGGAAGTGGGGACCGCCCGCTGCCCCGGGGTTGGGGTGCCCAAGGCTCGGCTCCAGCCCCGCATCTGGCCCGCTCCCGAAAGGCAGCCGCGCCGCTGGGCAGGGCTGGCGGCTGCGCGCCATCGATGGCTCGGCGTTCCGCGGGGGGAGGGGGAGAGGAGCCCTGCGGAGCGCGGAGCGCATCGATGGGCCCCGATAAATGTCTGGCTCGGACTCAGGCCGCCATTTTAGATGGAGACCGGAGCGGGCGCCGAGTGAGCAGCGGGTGGAGGAGCGGCGGCTGCGGCCGGTGGCAGCGAGCGCGGCCGGGGGTGGGGAGCTCCCTGCCCCCGGCTGGCGGGACCCCCCAGCCCCAGGCTGGCCGGAGTCTCCGGAGGTGCGTATGCGTGTACGTATGCGTGCGGGGCGCGGCGCGGCCGG
>NW_017728917.1:29980961-30004926 GCF_001723895.1 Crocodylus porosus
CCGGGCGCTCCCGGGCCGTACCTGGTGAGTCTCCGCAGTGCCCGGGGCCGGCGGGCTGTGGCTGCCCATCATCGTGGCGTGCAGGGACCTGGACAGCGCGCTCCTGAGGGACCTGGCGGGGCCAGCCCGCATCCTCCTCCGCAGTGCCCACAGGAACACGGCGTAGCAGCCCAGCCAGACCAGCCACCGCCTCATCGGGGGGCGGGCCGCGGAGTCATGCCCTCCCGCAGCTCCCGCCTCCCCTCGCCATGGCAGCAGCAGCGGCGGCGGCTCGGCTCGGCCGGCCGCAGGGCCGGGTGTCTGTGTCCGGAGCGTTTCGCTTGCGTGGTTGCGTCTCGCTGAAGCCGGCTGCCGGCGGCTCGGCTCGGCCGGCCCGTTGTCCCTGGCCGGGCTCTTGCCGTCGGCACAGCTCTGCGCCGCGGAGCGAGGCTGTCTCTGGAGCAGGACCGTGGGTCGTGCCGTTGCGCAGAGCCCTGCCGACTCAGGGGCCCGCTGTCCACAAGTTTGATCTGCCTCTAGTTAAAGCAGCGTTTTGCAAGAGTTGTGACCCAAAAGTGGGTCTCAGGAATATATGAAAGGGTCGCAAATAATCACGGAAGAACATAGAAAATCACAGACTTTTTTCATTTAAAGGAGAAAAATGTGGGAAACCATGGCTCTCTCCCTGCAGGCTGGCAGGAGGCTAGCTACTTGAACCATTTACTGGGTTGTGACTGGCCATGATATTTACAAATGTGTCCTCATACAAACAAGGTTGAGAACCACTGAGTTCAAGCATTCTCTTGCCTAGCGTCTCTGTCTCCCATCAAGATCTCAAAGGCACCTGCTTGGTCCCACCTTCTTCCTCAGTAGCTTTTGAGCGGTACCCAAACAGTGTAAGGATCCCATGGTTCAAGTTGCTCGAGCGTGTGTCTTGGAGGTGCTTGGAAGCATGCGGAGAAGAAGAATGCACCTTGCCCTCCTTGCATGCTCTGATGGGTAAAAAATGTCTTGAGAGAACTTTTGTAAAAGGTTATTTTAAATCCTTTATCTTGAAAAGCCTGCAAATGTCTGATGGATTCATAGGATTGAACAGATACCAGTTGAATAGTTGCTAGAGAGATAAACATGCTCACTTAGGGCTTGATGGCAGAAAAAAGTATATATGAATTAATTATTGGTATGATGTTTCAAGTTGCTTAGTTACGTTGGTTGAATCTCTACCTCTCCTTCAGAACTAAAGTGAATGTAGTTTATCTTAACAAACTCAGTGTCTTTGTGTAAGCAGGCCATAGAAGATACTGTTTGTCTTTGAACTGACAGATTTATAAATTCTTCAACCGTTTCATGAACAAACCTGAACTGCAGTACAGTTTGTGGTGGTTACACGGAATAGCTAAGACTGTTGTCGTGTCTTACTCAGATTGGGACAGTGATGCTGGCTACATCTGAAGTACACAATTCATGCAGTTGATGTCTTCAGCACTAGAGATTTAATTGTGCAGGAGAAGTAACTGAAAGAGGAAATGGTGAAAGTATTGGGAAGAAAATGTGCTACTGTTTTTTCCACCTAAAAACAGATTCCTTTTTATCCACCTTTATTTATCTATTATTATATGCTTTTTTTGCTCTCTTGAAAAATGAGCCTGTTAAGTTTAAATTTTGAAACCATGGCATTCTATCTTAAAGCCTACATATGACGTAGCAGCGCACTGATAAAGGTTTTCTTGGCTGATACTGATAGTCTATTATTAACCAACCATGTCGGCTGCTCCGATAAAGTAAATCAGTTAAGATGCAACACATTTTGAAGTACTGACACACACAGTTTTTTTGGCATGTTCCAGCATCGCATGCATCAGCATGCTTAAAAATAGAGATGCGCTGTCAATCCATATTGTATTGGCACCAATAAGAGGTAAAATTGATATTATTGGCAATTTTTGGGGGGGCTGATATGGCAGATAATGTCACTGATGAATGCCATGTGCATGTGTGCAGCTGCAGCACGTGCTCAGCCAGCTTGGCAGTGTAACAGAGGGCTCTCTCTCCGCCATTGGCCCACCCACCTGTTTAGGGCTAACCGCCTGCCACACTCTTCTGCCATGCCTTGTTGTTTTATACTTGGTTCTTATTAGGCAGGAAGCTGCCCATTCTTGCCCTGATGCCAGGGAGTACTCTCTGCACTCCTACACTGATCCTACACTGCAGTCCAAGCCTTGCAAATGGCATCCAGGTGACATACTTCCAGCCTACAGCCAGACCAAGCTTAACTCTCGGTCAGGCCTTATACATGTATCCATACCACCCTCATGTCACTAGGGCCTTTCATGCTCCACCCCCTCTCAGGGTCTCTTTCACACATCAACAACTTATACTGCCTTGCTCCCTCTTGGAGCAGGCGCCGTTCACCATAGGCTTTATCTAGCACACACCTTGGGTGGTAGACATCACACGTGCGCACGCACGCACACACACACTCCCCCCCACCCCCTCCACATCTTCTGCCCTCTCACTGGGGCTTCCCTCCTTGGTGGGAGCTCAGGTGGCTGTAGCCATGTATGGCCCCAGGTGCTACCCACAGTAATGTAGGGACTAGGGTTATTGAGGCACCCCAGCCTACTTTCTACTGGGGTGGTAACTGGTCTGGTATTTTTGTGAAGGTTCCCACACTGCTGGGAGCCCCACCAGGCCACTCATTCTCAGCAGGATGCAGTTTTAGGTCATGGCCAGGATCAAGAGCCTTCTGCTCCTGCCTGTGAATGTTCTCATACAGCAGCTCAGCTAAGCAACATTTCTACCTGGGCTGCTGCCAGCTGTCTGCTCTGTTTATATAGGCAGCCAGTGTGTCAAAATGGCTGCTGAAATCAAGAACCTGCTGGCTGTTTGGCTTAGCCTTTAAAGTGGCAGGCACCAACAGTGCTCTGCCACAAGCAGCTTGCAGAGCAGCATCTTGCTGATAAGTCTGTTGGGGAGGGAAACGATGGTGTGGGGAGAAACCCCCCCCCCCCCTCCAGGAAGAGCCTGGTGCTGCCCCCAGCCCCAGCCCACCACAGCAGCCTGCCCTTGCCCCACGCACGGGTTGGGGGGCACATGCCCCCTGTGGCTCCTCCAGCGGTTCGTGTAGCAGCTCGATTACCCAGCCCTCACTCCCCGTATGAATCTTTCAAAACTTGGTCCCCCACCCCACTCCGGCTGGGCATCACCTGCCCCTGCCCCACTCCTTCAGTGCAGGAGTCTTGATCTGCCACCTCCCATGCCCCTTACTAGCCTGACGCTGCTCTCCAAGCTGCCGGGCTGCATATTGGCAATCAGATTGGTATCAGCTGATGTGGCCCAAAAAATCTTTATCAGCACACTCATACTTAAAAATGGTCAGGGGGAGGGCACTTGAATTATAGCTCGATGAATGAGCTTTGAAGTAACTGCCACCACCATTTTTAAGCGTGGGGGCACTTTTCATTGGAGCAGAACCAAGCAAGGCAAGGTTGGATGCTGGGTGCTCGCTGTAGGCTTGGGGCTGTCCACTCTGCTGCCTTTGCCACAGGACCTCTGTGCTGGTTGTGTGCCACCCTGCCCGCCCTGCATCATAGTGCACAGGTTTCTACCCTCACTGCTGCTGGGCAGGCTGAGGCGCATGGCCAGTGTGGGGCTCCTGAGGGAAAGGCAGCAGAGTGGAGAACAATGAACCCATAGCCAGCAACCTGCATTTGCCATGTGCATGAATCTGGGGAGGGGGGCCACATGCCCCTCATGCCTCCCCTGGGGGTGCATGTAGTGGTGGGGAGCTTCCCCCTGCCATTATTCCCCCTGGGCGAGTCACCCTTGGCTCTGTCCCTGCCCTGGCCCTAGATCCCATGCACTGTCCTGGCTGGGCAATTCTCCCTGCCCCATTCCTACTCACTATGTGGGCCCTGTTCTGCCCTTCCCTGTAGATTTACTGGCAGGGAGGTACTCTCCACACTCCCTGGCTATATTCCTGGCCATGTGCATGTGTGTGGTTGCACGGATGAATGTGGTGCCCCCCTGTATCTCACTCCTGGCAGCCCAAAGCAGGACCCCTTGCAGGCTAGAATGCTGCCTGCCTTAAGAGGAAACCCACTGTTTCCCAAGGAACCCAGGCATCTAGGGACCTCAGCTGTGTTGGGGAGAGGGAACCTAAGTGTATAGGGCCCTGGTCAGAAGGCATAATTATCAGTAAACGTTATCAGCTACATTGGGCAAAAAAAGCTGATTGCTGATAATGTCATTTCCCCTCTTATTGGTGCTGGTCCGATGGGCAACCAATATTTCGGTGCACCTCTAATATGCTGTAATCTGTTAAAATGACATAAGTTTTATATAGGCCTTGGGCCTGATCAAAAATGTTTTCTAGGAGCTACTGAAATGCAGAGTCATGCTTTGATGGCAATAGCATTTCTGGCAGAAGCAGAAAGAATATTTTCTTTTTAGCTTGTTCCGCTATTTTGTTAGGTAGTGAAAAAAGTGATTGGGAGTTAAGAAAGCAGGAAAATTCTTCCCCTTCTAATCTATGATTAAAAATAAAACATGAGAGTTTTACTACTTCTAAAATTAGTTCACACAAATTATATATACTATCTTCGTTTAATAAGCTGCTTCGTTCTGTAATTAAAATATATTTTAATAAACTGGCTTATACATTCATTGTGCTTAATTTATTTTACTTTTTTATTAATTAAAACTTTATTTTAATTTCATTTCAAATTGTGACTTGAAACAAATGAGTAAAAAATCTGGAATATGTCATCTGGCTTTGTCAAACTATGAATGATAATATAATTCATGTTTCTGATTTAAAATGTAGCAATAGAGTTATGCAAAAGGTGATGCTTTTTCTGGCTTTAAAAATGAACAGGATGCTTTAGGAATATCTATAAATTAATTGATTTTGCAGTTTTGTTATAAGCTTAAATTATATTATTCTTTGGATAGTAGAATACATTGGTAATTTTGATGTGTATTCTGTTGTGTTCTTGTTCTAATAGTTCCAAAAGGATGGACTGAATTTAGGCAGATTATATTTTCCAAACAGTTACTTCTCAGTGGACTGGTGCTTGCTACTTGCATGCTATCTTTTTTGCAAATAAGTTTTTGCTGCTGCATGCATTTGGTTTTTAGTGACTTAAATATTGCATTTGTACTATAAATGTCATCTCCATACAAAGCTGTTTTTATAATGACTCTATACTGACATTTAACAGTTTAAATAGAATGTGAACTTGTTTATTAAAATACTCCAGTGCATGAATTAGTTTATGATCAATTAAATATTGTGGAGAACTTAGTGTAACTTTTTATTGGGTATAATAAACCTGATCTCTGGATAGACGAGAGCTAAGAGCTGTAATGATGCATCAATAAGCATACTTGCTCTATATAATAGATACTGGTTTAATATTTTTTATAAGGAATAGGATCAAGGTGGACTCTAAACCTTTTTCTGAAATTTTTGCTTGAGTCTGGGAAACTAAAATTTAGCTTTCTAAAAATAAACTTGCAATGCTGCCCTCCCCTACAGGTTTTTATAAGAGCCATACGACAAAAAATCCAGGCCATTGGGTTTGTTTGTAGTTGCAGGTGTCTGTTCTGCTATTTCTGTCTAATACCTGCTTCAAAAACAGATATCCTACCTACTTGCATTAATGGAGCAGTGCAAGACTTGAAACTAATCGCATCTGATTTAATTTAATTATGCACAAAACAATGTTGGTAATGGCCCTTTCAAATAATGTGGGAATGTTCTTTAATTTGGTTTGTTTCCTTTGCACTTAACTTAAAAAGTAGATAAAAGGATCAGCCACACCAAATAGCTTTGATATCTTGAAACTATTCTGATATTGGGGCTGTCCAGCTGGTGGCCTATAGGCTGCATGTAGCCCCCAATGGATTAACCTGTAGTGTATGTAGCCCCCGATGTTCCATGTGTGCTCTCCTATTACTCCAGCTGCTGTTATTTGCATTTCTGGGCTGCCCCTCCCTCTTCCAGCTTTCACTTGTCTATGTCCTTGGCTTGGGGGAGCCCACAGCCAGGGGGCCTGGGAATCCCTCATGGACTGGGAGTGCTGGCCATCATGGAGGGAGGCATACATGGCACAATGTGTGAGGTACGGTACTTTGTGTGGTGGGAGGCTGCTTGTTATGCAGTATGGGAAGGGGGCCCATATGGCATGGTTTGGTGTAATGTAGTGCAGCATGTGGTCACTGGGCCTGGGGCCCCCGCCACTCAAGCTGGACAGCTCTGCTTCAATTCTGCAGTTGTTTCACTGGCTCCACTGTGAAGCTGGCTATCTGCAGATTTCCAGTGTATACTTAAATGCTTCTTAACTTCTCTTACTGCTGTTTCAATTCATAGCTTGAATTGAGCTGTGTATTTTGTTGCATACCTGTGATATTTTGAGCCCAAACTGTTTGAATTTTGGCAAACTTCTAAGAAAAGGGTGTTAATTAATATTGCATTCCAATTGATGTATGTAATACTACTTAAGAACAGTTGGAACATCTTGTATATTTATAGATCCCAAACAGAGGGAAGTTGCTTCACTAAGTTGCAGTTGGGTGTGGTGTGGCTTACCCATGTTAATTAAAGTTGGCTCAGAGCTTTAAACTCTTTGAGCCCCCAATCCTTCCTTTTGCTCTTTAATGGGAGTTAAAACTAGAATTTGAAAGGTATATATTAGAGAATCTGAAAAAACTATGAGAGACAGATTTGGTAGAGAAACAGATGGGACAAAGGTGTATCGCCTGACCTCTGGGCCATCTCTAAGGTTCAGAACTTATTTCACTCTATGGCCAAACTAAGTCCTTCTAAGTTTAAGCACTGTACCCTATTATTCATTTGTCTGTTCACTTTTCTATAGTATTCTGCTAATCATTCTCTTCCTCTTTATGTGCGTCTTTTATGGTTTTAATTTGAGACTTTTCTGGCATTTTGCACTCTCCTCCCTGAATACCTTGAATTAAGAACACTTCATTTGCTCTGAGTCTGGGTATTATTCCTTCTGCTTTCTGTAGAATGGTCCTTTCAGAACTACACAAGGCACTTTTTTCTTTTCTTACCTCTTCCATTCTCTGTCTTGTTCTCTTCGATGTGAGTGCCTTCATAATACCTGCAGTACCTACTGGACGGATCAGATGAATGGACTGATTTGTATTTCTCCTTCCACTTGTTTGACTCTCTCCCTTTTACCCACTTCATGTTGAAGAGAACTTGTCTATGCTGTTTCACATAAGGTTTTTTGGGTGACGCTGGCTTGAAACAGATGAGGAAAAATGGTTCTCTTCAGTTGTATTGAGCTGTCATACCTATTTTGTGTGGAAGAGTACAGATGGATGCTTCCATGGGCTAATATAAATGCAGAAAAGATTTGCTTGGAGGGGAAGGAGATTGTCTTGCATCTAAGCTGGCTTCTAGTTGAAAAATGTATTTTGGTATTCCTGTTTGACTTTTTTTAACTTAATGGTTAAAATTTTCCTGGAAGTTGACCTCATTTTGTGACATAGGGTTTGGGTCTAATATCAAACCAACAACTTATTTCCATTCAGCTTTATAATTTCATAAAACTTACTTTGGGGTTGTAAACTAGTTGTTTTCAGACATCCTAAAATCATGGAACCCTTTCATGTAACTTTCTGCCCTGGAACCCTACCTCTGGCTCTGCTGGCTGAGTTCTGATGTGGAGCCTGGCAACTCAGCCTGGCAATGGTGGTGCAGCACCTCTTGGCCCTCTTCACTGTTAACCCTCTTTGTGAAACCTCTGATGACCTATTATGGAACTGCAGGGTTCCCTGGAACAGAGTTTGAAAACTAGTATTATAAACTAATAACCTGAAGACAGCTTCAAAACTCATCTTTCACTAGCTGCTAATGGAATCACAGTTTTCAGACCTAATCTCTTTCATGTGCTCAGTTTTGTTAGTAATTCTTTATCCATATAGTTAAGTTTTTTTGATCACATGGACTTTTAATGGTTAATCTCTTTTTATATATATTTTAATGTTAGTTTTAAACTTTGAAGTAGCGTGTTTTACTGTACAGTTGGACAATCCTTGGTCCTTTGTTGGCAACTGGAATACTTTTTAAAAAAAAATATTGTAAAAAGCAGTGTTAGTCATTGGTTTTAAGCAAATGTAAATTGTCATGCCCTGTTTATCTAAGCGAGAAGACAAGAAGTTTAATAGTTGATTGGCCAATATAGGAATGTCCTCTGTTCATTAGCATTTGGCTGTGTTTTGCTTTTTGTTGTGTCCCCCCCCCCCAGTAACTGGATGTAGCTTCCAATTGGTTCCAAAATTTCAGGCATCATTGGGCAGAACTTTTATTTATTTTGTTGAGAACGGGGGAGGATGTAAGGGAGACATGGATTTTGCATGTGGTTAGCAACTTCAACCGACCTCCGTACTTGTCTGTGCATCAGACTACTAGTTGATAGCAATCACTGGATGCATCTACACAAAATGCTAGAAGCAGAGTAGACTAATACTACTGCTCGTTAGCATGGCACAGTGAAAGATGTGCTAATGTACTAATGCGCAGTAGAATTGGTCTATTGCACATTAGTGTCACGTGAAAAACATGCACTGGCTCTGCTGTGCAGTAGCGCCAATTATGGTGCATTAAATTAATACCTGTTGTTACAGGTACTAAACTTAATGGACTGTAATTATGGCACATTAATGTACGTGTAGATGTACCCAGTAACTCGTAGATTCATAGATTATAGTCTCGGAAGGGACCCAGTAGATTATCGTGTCCAACCCCCTGCCCCTGGTAAGAAAGAGGACCGAGGTCAGACGACCCCAGCCAGGTGATTGTCAAGACTCCTCTTGAAGACCTCCAAGTTAGATGACAGCACCACCTCTCTTAGAAGCCCATTCCAGACTGGCCACCCTTATTGTAAAAAATGTCTTCCTAATATCTAACCTAAATCTACTCTCAACTAGTTTGCACCCATTATTCCTAGTTACTCCCTGGGGTGCTCTGGTAAACAGCACATTTCTCAATTCCCTGCTGGCCTCCCCTGATAAATTTATAGGTGGCCACAAGGTCACCCCTCAGCTGTCTTTTGTATAGGCTGAAGAGATCCAGATGTCTCAACCTCTCCTTGTAGGGTCGTTCACGGAGACCACTAATTATGTGTGTGGCCCTCCTCTGAACCCTTTCCGGATCCTCCGTGTCTCTCAAAACGCAGTGCCCAAAACTGGACATAGTACTGTGGCCTGACTAATCCTGCATAGAGGGGGAGCATCACCTCCCTCAATCTGTTGGTCATGTGTCTGCTAATACAAGACAAGGTGCAATTGGGTTTGTTAATGGCCTCATTGCACTGCTGGCTCATGTTCATCTTGGATTCAACTATGACTCCAAGATCTCTCTCAACTTCTGAGTTGCTGAGGAGGACATCCCCCAACCTGTAGGTGTGCTGGGGATTCCTAGGTGGAGTACCTTACATTTATCTTTGAATTGCATCCTATTACGTTCTGCCTGTTGATCTAACCTGTCTAGGTCGGCCTGTAACTGTTCACCACCCTCTGGTATATTAACTTTGCCCCGTAATTTGGTATCATCTGTGAACTTGGAGAGGGTGCTGAATACACCTTTGTCCAAATCGCTGATGAAGATATTAAATAATTAAACTCCTTCCAGCTTTAACAATACCCTTCATCTCAGGTTTGCTTATTTTCCAAAAAACATGTTAAGATGAACAAATCCTAAATGATTTAGCTTGTGGACAAAAATAAGAATGATGAAAGGCATTTATCAGAGGAAGGGGAATGGTAGTTTCAAGACCCTTGGAATGTGAGGAAGGCTGGAATTGATTGCATCCTGCACTCCCCATGCTAGGGAGGAGGTGGGGAAACTGAAAGAAGTGACTGAAATAAGGGGGCTGAGAAGATGGCACATAAGGATCTTCTTCTGAGGCAGGGAGTACAGGGACAGAAGGAAGCCCATGGTATGTACAATGAACATGGGATCCAGAAGTAATAAAGCATGTAACTTGTGAGCTTTATGACTTATTCCTGTCAAATGACAATATAGAAGATTCTAGACTTGGATTTCTTTAATGTGGGGCTTTCTAATGTGCAGTAATATTATGCTGAAATTAGGTATGTGGGAAATAATGTAGTGGCTTTAATCTTAACTGAAAGTGGGTCCTAAAGTGATTTTTTTTTTTTTCTTTTTTTTTCTTTCTGGTTCTTAAATATTTTAAGTTGACTGTGTTCACTGTGTAGCGCACTCTCTCTCTCTCTCTCTCTCTCTCAAGAGGTTATAAAAAGAGGCAGCTGACATTGCAATCTAAGCAATAGCCATATCGTGGAAAGATTCTCCTTTGGCATGTTCACTAGTGCTATTTTTACTTATTCCAGTAAGATGTGCCCTTGTGATTGTATTGCACTGCTGTTTACAGTACTTAGAATTAATTACTTTGCTTCATCTGCTTATTAGCATGCTATGAAGGCTCATAAGAAAAATTGAAAAATCATTAAAAATTGTTGTCAAGCTAAAATTCGTTTATCTGAACATAATTCAGCTAGAGTTGCCACATGTAAAATAACGTGAGTAGAGGAAAGATATATTTTTCTT
The DNA here is from genome assembly GCF_001723895.1 of Crocodylus porosus. Lineage (NCBI taxonomy): Eukaryota > Metazoa > Chordata > Crocodylia > Crocodylidae > Crocodylus > Crocodylus porosus. The sequence continues at coordinate 29,991,544 of NW_017728917.1, forward strand.
TTTGTTTTGTTCATTTTTCAAGTTTCATTTGACAGAATTTTGTCATTTCTTCCTTTGTCTATTGAATGTTTCCCCCCTTATGAGTCAGTTCCTTATATGGGAACTATGGAGGGAGAAGCCAAGATGGACAGACAAACCAGCAATATGGTTATGAATGTACAAAGTCAGTATTGTGGCCCAGGCACAGGTGCAGTGTTAGAAAGCATTTAACTTTTATAAACAATAGATTGTGGCTTGGCAGATTTTGTTTTTATTTATTTTTTTTACAAATATATTTAAGTTTCTTCAAGGCAAGCTTCCCATTCAAATGTACAGTGGAGTTGCATCTTACGTGGGGGTTAGGTTCTAAAGTCAGCACATAAGACTGTGCTGTAGTCAAAAAGGAAAACAGTAAACCTGAACACTCACCATTTATCCTGGATATTTTTGCTAGTCTGTGATGATGATGATAATGGTGATACAACGACTATGACAATGGTGATGCAACAATGATGATGGTGATGATTAGTACAGCGCCCATATGATGAATGGTGAGACTATGAAGATGGGCGCTGTATGCACTCCAATGATTAGTCTTCCTCTTTCTCCACAACACTACTGGGGGGTCGTTAGGGCTTGATGTTGATCCAGGAGAGGATGGGCCAGGCTTGGGTGATGGAGAGCAAGTCGTAGACGAAGTGGTTGGCTCTGGTTCAGCTCGAGAAGTTGATTGCATGGACTCATCTGCTGCTGGTTGTTTTTTCTTGAAAAACATGGTGATCGTCAACTGTCGCTGTTGTCTCTTGAGCTGCTCAAACATTTCTTGGTACGGTCTCAAATCATCCGTAATACTACATGTGATATTGAGGCTTGGTTCCATAGAGGGATCGTATTCAGAAATTAAATCATTCCGGTGTTTTGCTGCTTGGGACACTTCAGCAAATTTATGAAGATTCCAACTTGTTGGCTCTTCCTGTTCCTTGTCATCATCTTTGTCTTCTGTAGACGATTTTATCAGTTCCTCTAATTCTTCGTTAGTCATTGTTTCTCTATGGCCCTCAATTAATTCTTCAATTTCTTCCTCGGATGTCAACAAAGCCATCACCACCCATTCACCTGGCCGCCTGAACAATGCATTTCACTTCTTTGTCAATGGTCGGGAAACCCTTATAATCAATCATTCACACATTCTTTCCATAGGTTTCGCTAACATGCATTGACTCTTTCAGGCTTGATTGTATCCATTGCCTGTTTAATATAAGTGATGCAATCGGCAGTGTTGAAGGACTTCCAACACTCCATCACATAAAGATTGGGATCAGCATCCATAGCGCTACATCTCTCTGAGAACGTAAGCCTTGTGTACCTGGCTTTGAAACAGGAAATCATGCCTTGGTTGAGAGGATGGAGGTGGTATGGGGTGGGGAGAAAGACTACTTCAGTGTCATTATCTGCAAACCGGAGTGCCTCGGTAGCCTGGAGCGTTGTCTACAATCAGCAGCACTTTAAAGTCAAGTCCTTTCTCTTTGAGGTCCCACTTCACCTTCGGAATGAAACACCTGTGGAACCAATCCAGAAATAATGCTGCCGTCACCCAAGCCTTCTTATTTGATTGCCAGAACTCAGGCAGGAGATTTTTGTTTTTGTGCTTTAGGGCACGGGGATTTGCAGCCCTGTAGAGCAAGCCCGGCTTTATTAAACGCCCAGCTGCATTGCCACAAAGCAGCGCAGTCACACGATCTTTAGCTGCTTTGAAACCAGGGACTTGTCTTTCTGATTTTGAAATGCAAGTACGGTTGGACATTTTTTTCCAGACGAGCCCAGTCTTGTCAGCATTAAAAACTTGTTCCGGAAGATGGCCCTTTTCTTCTGTGATTTTCTTTAATTGTTTGGGGTAGGCTTTTGCTGCTGCTTCATTGGCAGATGCAGCTTCACCAGTAGTCTGCATGTTTTTGAGATTGAAGTGGTTCCCAAAACTGTTAAGCCAACCTTGGCTGGCTTTGAATTCCTTCTCATCAGAAGGCTCTCTCTCTTCGGTGGGAGGTTTGAACAGTGTGTAGAGGCTAAGAGCCTTTTCTTGCAACGTGCTGCCATTGCTAGGCACACATTTACTGTTCTTGTCTTCCAGCCATAAGTTTAATGCCTTTTCAGTCTTCACTAAAGTCTTATCACGCACTTGGCTCATCACGTTAGCAGTTATTGGAGCACTTGATGCCATGGCTTGATGAATTTCTCTCTCTTGAATCTTGATGGCACGGATGCTAGATTTGTTGCGGCCATATTTATGCGCCACGTTGGAGACTGACATACCGTCTCTCAATAAGTCCGACACAGCCAGTTTTTCCTCCAGCATTGGAACAGATCACTGTTTCTTTGATTGAGCACCAGATGAAGTAGTTAGCTTGTGTTTAGGGGCCATGTTGTATGAAAAATATGTAACTTTAAACATTAAAATCACACTCAGTGGGGCAAGATGCTCACACTGAGAGGCACGTGGGAACTGAGACTGACTGAGGGAACAGCAGATTCACGTCTCCTATCTCACGCTCACTCCGGGGCATATACTCATTGAGTGGAATGGCGGGTGGAATCACCCGCACTATTTAAATTGTTATTTTTCTCTCTTTTTTTGCCGAGTGCATATAGTTGAATTTGTGTAAGTTAAATGCGCATATGATGCGACTCCACTGCATGTGTTCATAGGTTATTTCAAGTTCTTCTGTAAATTTCATGCTTTTTCTGGGAGATGACATGTTCTAGTCTTCAGAAGAACTCCAATTTTGTTGTTGTAGTGGCACACCTGGAACACTATAATAGAATTCTGGGTGGGATTTTTATAATTGCTGTATAAATGGTAACTTTGAATTTTCCAGCATTCATTCTTAGCCATAATACTGCAGTAATGGAAGTTTTTCATACAGTATTTTAAATACCACCCTTCTTTTGAAAAGGCCTGCTTCTTTCCTATCATTGTTGCCAGGTATACTGTGATGTGAAACTTTGGCTTCAAAGTGTTGGATATGTTCTTTAGAGAATTCAGAAATGCTTATTTATGGTAAATAATTTTAAAAGCAGGTCAGATTGAATGATTTTAAGTTCTAAGTGAATGTTCTGAAATAAAAAAGAGGGTATTTGGTGTACTTGATTTATATTATCCTTAGACTGTTTGCTTCCCCTGGTGGTTTTCAAGGTTTGGGACATCTCTGGTAGAAATCCTACAAGTAAGCAGACTTCAAAAACTCTACGGTCACATCCACACATGCAAGCACGTGCACTTGCAGCAGCTCAAATGGAAGTGGTGCAAATTTGTGCTGGGGCTTTTTACTTCAGCGCACGTGCTTGGATATGCACTTTGTTGTGGAGCAAATTGTGCCACTTGGGGCATAATAACCCTGCCTGGCTCCTGGATCTGCAGCCAGGAGGAGCTAGAGCCTGGGGCCAGCACCTGTCCTTGCCCCAGCAATATAAAAACCTGCCTGGGCTAATACCTGAGGGTTACTTGCCCTCAGAAGCTTCTGGGGCCCAGCCAGTTGTTATCTGGGGACACTAGCCCCTTGTGTCAGCTAGACTGCTGAAGCAGCATCCCAAATTCACTTTTAAAATACCCACAAATCCATATTCTTACACAATTAGAACAAAAGAGAGAGAGAGAGAAAGGGGGGTTGATTAGCTGGGCAGTGTTTTATTGCTATATTTACAACGTTAAAGAAATTTGGAAGCTTATCAGTGTCTCTAGCATCATAATAAAATAAATCCTAAATATCTATATGTTTTAATGTTTCTTTTGGTTTCCCTATCACGTGGGGTTTGCAGGAGGGGGTGGGAAGGGGGATGGGGAATGTGGGTGGGTGTAGAGGGATGTGCTGGGATATGAGTCACTGTGTGGGTAGGTGTGAAGGGGACTGTGGGTGTGAGTGCTACTTGGGAGGGGTAGGTCCCCTGCATGAACGCCATGTGCCCCCAGTGGCTTGTGGGCCATGGCGGCACTGGTAGCAGTGGGAGCGTGGTGGCAGTTGTAAGCAGATGCTGCCAGTGCCGTCGGCAGTTGTGGGGAGGGGTGACAAGCGGCAACCACCTGCAGACAATGCTGGCATTGCCAGTGGTCCCCTGCCCCCCACAGGAGTGAGCTACCCCCCCAGCATATGGATTCCCCTGCCTGCAGGGTCCCAGCCCCCTCCCAGGGGCTACAGCTTTCCCCCCACCGCCGGCTCCCCTGGTGATCTCCAGTCCTCTGCTCTTCTCCAGCCTCCGGAGGCTGGAGAATGAGCAGGAGGCTGGAGAGAGCTGGGGAAGTCTCCAGGGGCTTGTCTCCAGCCTGCTGCTCTCTCCAGCCCTCGCTCATTCCCCTGCTCTTCTCCCGCCTCCTGAGGCTGTAGACAAGCAGGGGAACACTGGAGACAGCCCCTGGAGACATTTCTCTACTGTCTCCAGCTCCCTGCTCATTCTCTGCTACTGCTGGTGAGTATGGGGTGGTGGGGGGAACCAATGGGGAGATGGGGAAGGTCCCCTCTCCCCTCCTCCACCTCCACAACCCTTTATTTACCTGGTACGAAGCGGGTCCAAGTCCCTGCAGCTTGTGCTACTGCCTGACCCATGTGGAAAGGGCCAACCACAGAGATGCTCTGACACGTTGTCAGAGCGTCTCTGTGGAGGAGTGAGCCTCCGCTTGCCTGACCCATTCCCCCCCCCCGCGGTATTATTTGACCCCTGGATATCCAGGGGTCTAATTTTGCTCCTCTGCTGCAAATTTGAAGTACGAGGAACCTTTTTTGTTCCTGCACATGCCTCTTGCAGCGTCTCAAAGGGGTTTTTCATCTCAAGCCCCTTTGAGATGCTGCAGGAGGCACGTGTGGGCTCATCTGGACGTGCCCCACGTGTGGGTTTTTTAGTAGTGCCTTCTTATCCCATCTCCTGATCTCAGTTGCACCCCCCCCATCCCCTGCTCTTCCTTTAATATTCTTCTTAAGCTTTCTTTATTATTCTCTTTTTTTCTTCTCACAGGCTCTTTTGTTTTAAAGCTGGGATCAGCAATCTTTCCAGGCTGTGGGGCTGATCGACCTAGTTTGGTTCAGGGGTGGGCCAGTGTGAGATGTAGGCACTAGGACCCAGCTGTTACTCTTTCCAAGAAGTGACACAGGGAAAGCATCCTCTGCCACCACTTTTCCCCTGGCAGCATGAGCCCAGTGACTGCTGCCAAAGTCCCCTGCTGTTGCAAAGAAAAATGAGAGCTGTGGACTCTTTTTTATTCTGTGCTGATGCTGCTCTTCCCTATATCTTCAGGCACTTTCCCTGCACAGCCACTAGGAAAAGCAACAGCTGGGTCCTAGCATATGCCCCTGCACCCTGTGCCTTCTTGCCTCTGACCCTAACTGGGTAAATCCAGCCAATGAAGCTTTATGTCCGTGGGTAGCCCCAGATAGCTCCATGGGCTGAATCTTGTCCATGGGAAGTAGGCTGCCAACCTCTGCTCTAAAGTGGGTTTGGGTTTTTTTTGCCATACCTCTAGGTAAGGGATATCGTATATGGCAGTAGATCTAAATCTAGCCCGCAAGATCATGCAATCTGTCCTGCATGGTTTGTAGCGGGAATAGGAATTTGGGATTGGAGACTGCTGGCAAGATCCATGGTAGAGAGCTGCATTTGGGATATGTCATTGCTTTTTTGTATTCTGTTCTTTATAGTAAAAACTGTGCTTTGAGTCAGTCCTTGAATATTTATCTTGTAGGTAAGGTGTGTAGTATGAAAGTAGTAAAATGTAAAGTGGTAGGTAGGTAATTTACTTCAGCTTCAAATGTGAATGCTTTCATCCGTCTGTCCCTCCCTCCCTCAAATCTTCTAATTCTTTGTGTTTTGGAGTTTGCTGCTTTGGGCAGCAAAGTCCTCCAGTGCCGACAGAGGTGGAGCTTGGGGGTAGAAGGTGAGATGAGTGTTGCATTCTGGCATGTCTAGAGGACTGATCTATCATACAGACAAAATAATACTTGCTCCCTTCATGTACATTTTTGTCGCTGTGACTGCTAGGCCTCGAACACCCGGTCCTGTGCAACTTTCATTCGAGTGATTGGTGCTGTACGCCTTACAGACTCCCCTACACTGGGGAGTAGATGTTTACTTCTTGAGTAGTCCTCCCCGATCTCTCCTGCCACGACTTTGAATGTTTCTCAGTGGTGGGGTGACTACCTGGGGTCCTACTGTGGCACGAGGTCTGCCCAACGGTCACTTGTGGGGCTTTGCCACCCCTACACCCTGACCTTACTCCACCTTGATGGATCATCCGGTCTTCCTGGCCATGCTGCCACTCTTGTGCCGTTGTGGGGCCTTTTGAATCCCTTCCTGTCCTGGCTACTGGCCCTTGAAGTCAGTTCTCTTACTCCGCTTGGGTTGTCTGCGGTTGGAGATCCCAGTTGCGAAGCCTGCTTTTTCTCTAGAGTGAACTATCTCCCTATGCTCTGAACTCAAACGTGATGCCCCTACAGGCCTTGTACTAATTAGCTTATCCATATCAGCCACTCCTGTCCCTCAACCCCTACACATGGGGAAATACAAAAAAGGAAAACTCAAAATAACACCTTACGGTATCACAGGGAATCTGGGTAGCCCCTTTTCTGGTCCCCCACCTCAGGGTACCGCATGCCTTGTTCCCTAAGACCTATCTAGGGGATGACCCCTACCTGGGGCCATGTACCTGGGGCTTCCTGCTTGGGTTGTCTTTTCCCCTCTTTCTAATTCTTCCCGGGGCCCTGTGCTGCCCCACTCTTCTCCCTTCTGGGGTGTTCCGATCCAGGTGCCTCGTAGCTCCTCTGTGCATGCTTGGTTATTTTCTATAATCAGGGCAGGCTCCCTGTATCTTCGCAGCCCTGTCTGCTGCTCCTGCTGGGACTCTGCCAAGGGGGAAGATTCTTCCTCCTAACTGGCCCTGATGTTCCCACCTGTTATGGAGTGGGTCTTCACATCTTTCTCTCCGTTTCCTCTGTGGTTGCTGCCTTTGCTGACTGCGGAGGTTGCTTCTGGCTCATCCCTCTCACTGTTGAGCTGTTCCCTGCCGCTGCTGCCAAGGTCAGCGTCTGGTGTCTCCTCTGGCTCCTTGTCCTGTGGTCGTCCTGAGGGACTCCTGGGAGGTGCCCTGTAGCCGTGCCCTCCTCGGGTCTGCTCTCCCCTCTCTATTTCCTCCACAGGCAACCATTCTTATTCTTGCTGGCCAGTGCAAGATGTCATTGGCCGGCCTCAGCTGGGTAAAGATGCTACTAACGAGCCGCGCAGGCTTTTCTCCGCATTCCAGCTGCACCATGGCTCCTGCTGCAGGTAAGTAGTGTTTTCTTGCTTTCACTTTTTATGTGTGTTTCCTCTCCTTCCTGTTTATTCTGTTCCCAGTGACTTTCCCTTTTAGTTCAGGGTCCTTCTCCCTGTTCTCTCCTGGGACAGTCACTCTTTGGGGTGCAGGTTTCTTACCTGTATTATTGTGGCTTTCATTTTTCATAGCATGTCCTAAGAGGGCTGGCTTATCTCTGGCTGAAACATTCAGATGTTACAGTATTGCATTCTAGGATCCTTTACTTCAGGGGCCTTCTTTCGCTTTTTTAAATTCCCGTTGTATTGTTTTAGGAAATGTCTATTAATTAAGATGGTAGTTGTGGGGTTGAGCAGCAGTTTTTTTTATATTGGCTTTCTGGCAGTGTTGAACATTTTAAGATTTTTCTGAATTAATATTTACACCATTTCCTTTGCCTAATTGGAATTTCATATCTTAATTAAGGCCAATGCAGGCAAAATAGTTCTTGAGTTTTGTGTAAGTGTTAATTGCTATTAGTCTTCAGAGCTTTAGCTTGTGACTTCACTCTCAACCCAGTATGTGGCAACAACATTTAGTAGGGTGCTTAAACTCTACCTCACTTTAAATACATATGTAATCCTATCTGTAAGTTGAGCATTTAGCATATGCTTAACTTTTTTTTAACTCTTATTGAGACTTAAACATGATTTTTAATGCTGCAGGGATGTAATAATTCAAGAATTTAGGTATCAAACTGAGTTTGAGATCATGATGATATTATAATTTTGGTATCTTCAGTTGGCTTCCTCATATTTTGGAATATAGGCCTGACAGTTCACTATCTTTGTACTTCTGTTGTTTGCAATGATTGAAAACTATCTAAGGCCCTGAAAATTAACTCTGATAGTATATAATAGGGGTGGGCAATTATTTGGACTGGAGGGTCACTTAGGGAGTTCTGGTGAGCTCTTTCAGGCTGAGTCAGCACCTCCCCTTCCCCCATCCTGCAGCAGCTCACCAAAACTCACTAAGCGCCTCTGTCCTGGGGCCCAAGCCAGCCCCATGCTGTCACCACCTGGTGATCTTGGGGCCTCCATGGAGACTGGCCTGGGACCCGTACAGGCAGAGCCCTCAGCTGGGAGGATAGGATGGGGTTGTGGGCGGGTGGGGAGCGGCATCCGGGAGTGGGAAGGGCAGGCAGGGCATGGGCATGGACTGGGATCCTGAGCTGGTGATAGCATGGGGCTGGAGCCTGGGGCAAAACCACAATCAGTTTCCAACAAACCCTTGCCTGTCCCAGGCATGTGGGCAGTAGAGTGTGGCTTTGCCCTGGTGTTACACTGTCACTACTTTAAGATCCTGTTGCTGGCCCCAGCTGCATATTCTGCTCCTAGATGCTGCTGCCATCCTATCTGCCCAGCCATGTGCCATGCCCATATGGGTCCTGGGCCAATCTTCATGGAGACCCTGCCCACCAACTCCATCCACACCCCAATGGTAGGTATAGGATGGACAGGCTGGTATGCCTGGGCAGCGGGGCTGGGTCTGCAAGCAGCTATGGAGACTGGCAGCAGCAGCAGCTGGGAAGTGCCGCTGCTGCAGGGCTGCCAGGAAGCATGGCCAGTTGCCACATCACCCCAGCTCCACTAGCACTTGAGGGTGGTGGGACCAGCGCACGTACTGCAGTCTAGGCTGCTACCCACACCTGGGGCAGGCTGGGCCAAGGGACCCACTGCAGGCCAGACAAAATCCTTTGGTGGGCTGGATTTTGCCCACCCATGGTATAGAAGATGCTTTGTATGCAGAATGGCTCACAGATTTTTAGTTTTTGCTTTTTTATTTGTGCATCCTCTCCCTCTGGATACTCATTCACTTCCACATAGCTGTTGATTCATCACAAATCACCTGGATTGGACTTAAATCCTGATTGTAGCAATTTCGTATACATTTGTTGTTGCTTATCCTAAGGCCATGTCTTTTGAACCAAGGGTTTCAGAATTAGATTAATAAAACTTGAGGCCAACATATGAGAATTTGTACAAATCGTAGTTTGTGAAGAAGCCAGAATAGGGAAATTGGAGACCACTATCTAGAACATCAGCTACTTTTACAAGGATCTAGAAAGTAACAAATGGTTGATGGTACAGCAGACAACTCTGTCCCCAAGATCTGAAATGTCTGATTAAATCAAGTTCTTGTTCACCATTTTGTACAGGCCTCTTTGCAAGTACTATGGTAAGCAATAAAAAAAAAAAAAAAAAAAAAAGTAGAGCTGTCCAAACAGTTCAGAGCTAAAAACATTCAAGGGTATTACCATGTGTTAGGTTTGGCTGAGATTGTAGAAACTGATCAATTTCCAAATATATTTTAAAAGCAATGAATGCAGGTGAATGTGGAAAGCTATCTTGTTCTTTCTCTCTTGTCTTGGGAGAATAATTGATTGCTAATTAGTTGGTTCATCAGAGATGTGGGTTTTTTGGAAAATTTTGAATTGGGTAGAGTGTGATTTGATCTTTATTTGACTTGTATTTAGTAAACAAACTAAAAAAAATATCCCCATGTTAATTTTATGCCCAAAAGCCACAAGTATTTGAACTAAAATATTTTGGTTAGGAGAAAAATTAAATGCAGTGCACTTAATGTGGATTAAATGTTATATTCAAACAAATTCAAAGCTTTATGTGGAAAGAAATTCTTTTTATTGGAATCCTTGTAAAAATGTAAAGACAATACACAATAGCATGTACTTCCCTTACATTGCTTGTTTCAATTTAAGAAAAACACCCAAAGGCATTGAAAACTGTTGACACGCTAAATTTTAGCACACCCAAAGAACTATACTTGAATTATGCCATGGTTGTCCACTCATCTACTTAAACAGAGTTTGACTCTTCCACTGAGGACACTGCGGCACCTCCAGTTTCACGGTCACTATCTGCAGAATCACTTGCACTACTTATTAGTTCCATTTCAGAATCCGATTGAGGCAAATCTGATTCAGAACTACTTGAACCACATTCTCTTTCGCTGAAGGATGGTTTTACCAATGAGTCTGTGGGCAAGGGCAACTTACCACACTGGATCTTCTTCACTAATTGTGCTTCTGACTGATTCTCTAGAAGCAAGAGATTTTGAGAAAAACAAACTTGCTTAGCGGTGCGTTCATTTGTTAGTTTATTCCTCCTTTTTTGTCTCAATTTGAGGTAAAAGCCTTCCAGCCCTGTTCACAAGAAGCTGCAGTTGGTGGAATGCTTAGGATCCTTAGAGCAATCTTGGAGAACAGTTGGGTGTTACAGTATCTCTTTCACCATGTGAGGAGACCTACTCTGCTGCCCACCAGATGATGTCTTGTCTCCAAAGTTTGGGGTTTTTCTTGCATGAGCCTTGGCAATGTCTGTCATCAAGGCTATTTCATCCATGTCGGGGACATTCTTAGCTACTTTCATAATTATATTGAGAGCAGTAGATAATTCATCTTCTGATAAATGTTGTCCTCTGTGTTGAGGATCCAAAAGGTTTACTTCCAGATGAACTGGATGAGAGCAAAACTCAGATCTCTTAGTAAACATTTGTTTTACTACTACTACTTATTTTTTGGAGAGGGGTGAAGAAGGCAAAAGCTTAATTAGGTTTTCATTCAGTTGTCTGACTGTCTCTGGAATATTTGAAAGGCTTGGCGCATCTCCTTCAAGTTTCTTGATGGCCACTGAAACTGGTAGTAGCAAATTGAATGTTCCATAAACTCAAACCCAGACCATATCATTGTGGAGAATCTGCTTCCAAATATTCACAGGAATAATTTGGGATACTGTCATCTATTGAAGCACACTACAAACAATTATTTGTGTGCAGCAAACTATGTAAACACTTTGTAGCTGATGAGCCCCATCTAGTTTCTCCTGGCAATAAAAGTGCACTTTCCTTCCTCCTGCTTCTTTCTGTATTTTTTCATAGTCTGATTAGCAACATGATGATTGTTGAATACCTTCACAATAGCTTTGCAGTTTGCCAATATTGTCTTCATTGTATTCACACTACTACAGGTTTCCCTCTATTTTTTGCAGTACATGTGTTCCTGGAGAACGCTGCATAAATTGAATTCCCATAAAACGAACCCATTTTATAATGTAAGAAATAGGGGTAGGTTCCTGTGTCGGCTGCTTGCGAGGCCACTCTAGCATGGGCTGGGGTGAGTGCAGACAAGCGGAGCCCCGGCTCCGGCTGCAGTGGCTCTGGGAGCTGCCAGCACCAGCTGCCTGTACCCACTGTGCTGCACCGTGCCCCAAACCCTTGGGGCTCTGCCTGTCCCCACTCACCCCAGCTCCTGCAGCTGGCCCGGGAGTGTCCGATACTAGCTCCCTGTAGCTGCTGGGCTCCACTGTGCCCTGGTGCAGGCAGCTGGTGCTGGCAGCTCCCAGGGTTGCTGCAGCTAGGGCTGGGGTGGAGACAGGCAGAGCACCAGGAAGAGCCTGCATTGGCCCTGGTAGCAGCTGACGCAGGAACCCATCCCTACTTATGTTATAAAGTAGGTTTGCTTTATGCAAATTTTATTTATACTGTGTTCTCCTGGCCTATGTCGATAGCATATATGTGAATTTACCTTGCATATAATGAATTTCGGGTACAAAAGGGTCATCACGTGAGAGTGAATTTGCATAAATTGAACCCTCATAAATCAAGGGAAACCTGTATGTCCTTTGCCAGAAGATTCAACCCATGAATAAGACGGCCAAATACTATTAAATGAGGCTATTTTGCCTTTAATATTTGCCGTGCAGCTTTCGTGTTACTCGCGTTATCAATTACAAGGGTCTGTAGCCTGGAGGGACCTGCACTTTCAATCTCTTCACTCAGTAATTTGGGTATGTATTCACCTGTATGACGAGAAAATTAGATAGCAGTTGCTTTCAGAATATTGATTCAGGTGTTGCTAACATAATATTCAATAAAGGATTTCCTTGTTTATCATTCCATCCATCTGACATAAGAGTCAGTGATTCTCCTTGTCTAATCTTTTGAGTAACCATTGTTTGAACTCTGTCATACTCTGTGTCTTAGAGAATGTGATAAACGATAACGTGACAGTAACTTTTATGATGCATGAATTAGCTTGTAATGTTCCTTCAAGTATTGATTTTTTTTTTTCCAGTTATGGAAAGAGGTGTATCACTTGAGAGAGAAGCTTGAGCTATATTTGCATCTGCTTTTTCTTCATCTTCTTTTGACATTTTGTCCACAAAGCTTGATTAAAAAAACTTGGCTGTCTTGAACAGCTACGCCATGGTAGATCGTATATCTGGTGGCAGTGATCTGGAAAGGGAGGATCCTGCTGCTACTTCACCCCAGACTTGGCAGCTGAACACTTTCTTTTTCCATTTTTTGCAAATCTGCTATTTCACCTGAGGTACCAAGTTCCTGCAACAAAAGGGGGAAAAAGTTTATTTTAGCCTAGTCTAGTCTGGCCTCATCCATTAGGAGAAGGAGAAGCAGCAGGGATCTTGTGTTCCCCTCCCTGTCAGAAAAAATACTCTGCTGCTCAACTTGCTGCTCAGTTGCTGGGACTGCAGAGCCAAAGGGAAGTATAGTCTGGCCTCTGCTCGGCCAGAGGAATAAGCTTGTTCTACTGGGTTGAAATAGTTAACTATTTGTCTCTTATGTAATTTTTAAAAAATTGTTAAACCTAAGCCACTTTGGTGCTTAGTGCTAGCAGAAAAGCAGGATACAAATATTTTAAATAAATAAGTAATAGTCCACAGTTGCATTAACAACTTTTAAAATGATAACGTTTTAAAACAATATAGATGCTAGTCTATATACTGTGTGTTGTCTAACATATTAATTTGTTTACTTGCATAGGATTTCTGAAGTAGACTTGTCTCAAATAATGTTGTTTCACCACTTGGTTGTATTAGCTTTCTGTATATGGCTTGTATGCTTTCAGGACAGTTTTTACCTGCTGTTAAATGTTTCTTCATTCTTGTTGTTTTGGTATAAAAAAATCGTGGTTCGTTTCTCGGGAGGTGGAAAAAAAACTTTCAGCTTCAGACACACTTTATTAGCAATACAAAAGGTATATATTTGCAAATAGGGTCAGAGGGAGAAGACAAAAGATCAAATCCCTCTGCCCCCGAGCA
>NW_017728917.1:30005121-30007592 GCF_001723895.1 Crocodylus porosus
CCTTAGTACAATGGGCTTTTGGTGGTTTTTCCCATCAATTTCCAACCCCCCCCTTCCCTCTCCCATTAAGGAGACAAGGAGGGGTAGCAGCTGTGTTTTTTTTTTTCTTTCTTTTTTTTTTTCCCCTAAATCTGCTATTGATAATGCATTTTTAATAATATTTCTAACATTGTGTTGTTAGCATGCTCCTACCTACAATGTTTGCATCTAGCAACTTCCTTCCTTCAGTGGCTTGAACTTCACTATAATGATGCCACACACTAGTTGTTGTTTTTTTTTTCGTTGGGCATTATTATGACTTCTTCAAAGCAAAAGCACTAGAAAACTAACCAATCTTAATGCAAACACTTCCAACTTCCACAACTCAAGAAAAGAAATGAGACTCAGCCCTGTGTATTTGCTGAACTGAAAGTGAAACAAAAAAATCAATCAGTTTTAGTTTTGGTTTTGCTTTCACTTGCAGCCTGAGGGTAAATAAGAATTTTAGCTTTGGTTTTGATTTGATCTGCACAGCCAACTAGGTGAATTCATTACTTGATTTTTGGTTTGGATTGTTATGCAAGCGTATTTACCCTCCTGTTTACAAATCACTAAAACATGTATGTACTGTCTTGCACACTTTTCAGGGATAATCACCTGAAAAACATAAATTACAACTTTAAAACTGCCAAGCTTGTCTAATATTATATTGGCAATTACAACTTTAAAACTGCCAAGCTTGTCTAATATTATATTGGCATCCATTCATCGCTACTAATGAATTTTATGAAACAATGAATTTTTAGAAATGGAAAATTTCCCACAGAAAAATAAAGCGCTGGAAAATGTTCTGTTCTAGAAAATTTTCCATCCCACATCTCTGTGGTTTATTGAATCTTATTGTGCGTTGCTACATAGACAATGATATACTCTGTTTGGTAACTTTTATGCAGATAAGCATCAAGTTGTAAGTGTAGTTTATTATAGTTAGTTCATCTGATTAGCATCTAGTTTTGAGTATTTGAGTTGTCCTAGTCTAAGCATGAGGACTTCGCTGCGAGAATACTATCTGCTAGAGGTGCACTGATACATTGGTCTGATATCAGATCAGCACAGATATAAAGAAACTTTATCGTATTGGAAATCGGCCTGATGTGGCAAATAATTTGTCCAGTAAATGCCTGGGTGTGCACGTAGCTGCAGCACAGCATGTAGGCAGTGAGGAGCACAGCCTGGCAGCTTGGAAAGCTATGTGCAGCTGGTAAGTCTGGTGTGGTGGAAGGGGAGGGGGAGGGAAGGGGCGTTGGGGGACAGATCAAGGCCCCCATGGTGAGGGAGGAATGAGGCTGGGGCAAGCACTGCCTAGGTGGAGCAGGTGTGGGACAGAGCTGCGACTTGTGCGAGGGGTGACTGTCCCAGCCACCAACAGGAGGGTTCGGGATTGAGGGAGTGGTCGGGAGTAAAAAGGTAAGATAGGTTTATTGACTTAACAGACACACAACTATGCGTAGTATAATGACAACAATGACAGACAATAATTCGCATCGGCAACTTCTCGACATTCCCCTCTGATGCCTGATGTACGACAAGTTCCTCTTCCATAAAGCTCAGCGAAGTCAGGTGTCCCTGATCTGTGCTGTCTGAGGGGTACCAGGAAGGACCCTGGTATTTAGTCCTCAGGCTCCTCGAGATCCGCTGGCCCACCAAATCCAGGTCAGCAGCTAATCTTTAAAGTAGCTTCTCTCACAATGCTGTGTCTTCCTTCTGCTGAGTTCTGGATGTGCTAACCAATTTATAACTTCCGAGGTACGCTGTTGACTCTCAGCCACTCGCATTCTTGCATTATGAACTTTCCTTATGACTGACTAATACAATACAAGCCTTTGCATTTTTCTGATAAGGTTAATTTTAACTGCATCACTACATACGAGGCCTTATTACTTTCAAGGCCTCACTAATCTTTTATGTTATTTAAACTCTTAGCGGCAACATACAGCTCACAGTGCATGAACAAGTAACAAGAAACACCTGGTCTAGTCCTCACAGAGCATTCAGAAAGCAGCTTCACCACCACACAGACAACTCTCAGCTGTCACCGGTGACTCCCACCGCTGTGCACTGCTTGTCCGGGAACTGCTGCTCTGGCATTTACCTGCTTGTTTGGCAGCTCTTGTCGCTGGTCCTGCTGGGAGGGCATGGAGAGGGTGGGTAGCATGTGCCCCTGGATCTGCACAGGGTGGGGCAGGATGGGGTGGGGCCAGGGCTGGGGCTTTTCCTGGCCCACCCTGCCCAGATCTGGGGGGTACATGCCCCCCCCCCCCGATTGAGTGAAGAGAGCAGTGGCGGGAGCTGCCAGAAGAGTGGGTGAGCACTGGACCAGTGGCTCCTGGATGAGTAGCACACCCCCTGAAGCAGTCATAGCTCCGTCCTGCACCTGTCCTGCCCCAGCTGGGCAGCATTTGACCCAGCCACCTTCCTCACCATGGGCACCT
>NW_017728917.1:30007692-30134185 GCF_001723895.1 Crocodylus porosus
CCAGACTTACTAGCTATACGCAGCTGTCCAAGTTCCTGGGCTGGTAATGGAAATTGGATTGGCATCAGCTGATATGCCTCCTTAAAAATTGGCTATTGGTATCAGCCTCAAAAACCTCTATTGGTGCACTGCTACTATCTGCTTTATTATCTCTCATCTCTGCACTTGCTTGTGTGCAAATCGGGCACATCCCATGCATGACTTCTAAGATGATCTAGGATTCTTGTGCAGTCAGTTGTCAGCTGTGGGAAAACTTGTATTTCAGAAGGGCAGTGGAAGATGCTAGGCATGTGAATAGTCTGAACATTGCACAGGGTTTTGTTTTTATCAGTGAACTATGTTCACTGACTTCACAATACCAATATTCTGAATCCCAAGAAGATCGGTAATGGGTATATTCAGATATGCCAAGGTCAGTTTCAGTATGCCATAGAATATACTGAAATAAGTCAAGTGAAAAGTCCTTTTTCTTCCCTTATCAGCCCATTTTTATATAACGGTAAAATGAATTGCTGTCAAAATGTAAGATGAAATAACAGACTGCAGGTAGCCTTTGCTTATCTGTGCTCCTTTCCAGGTATTATCTGAAAGATGGTTTTTGTAATTATTTAATGGGAAATAGGTATACTCGGATATAATACTTTGATGATAAAAAAGAATTCTTGCAAAATTATTTTTTTTTATCATTCACAATTTTTTTGTTGGGGTTGGGATGACTTAGTGATTCCTTCACAGCCCACTGCTACTTTTTGTCTGAAGGGAAGGCCAACGTAAAGATGGAAACGCAGTGGAAAAGTTCTGCACCTTTTAATTTTAATTTAAAAATATCTTGTTTATCTTATAAATGCGGTAAACTTCAAAAAAGTATACTTCACCAGTCAGCTGCAACACGCTACTTCATGAATCTGTGGGCAGACACTTTAAATGTCTTTTAACAGTAGCAAAATGAAATCCGTGTAAGAATTTGTGTAATTATGTGTAGGTGTTACTTTTCGACTAGGAAAATTCCCATTCTCCCACTAGAAACGACAAGCATTCACCCACCTGGAAGTTCTCCTTTGAGAGTTTCTGTTGCAAGAGTGAATGCTTGTATGCTCTCCTTCCAATCTTGTCCAGAATGGGAGTAAAAAAGTGACAGGGCTTCTTGCGCTTCCCCAGATTGGAACTGGGGAAAGGAAGCCACTTCTTTGCCTGAAGACCCTGCTGTTGCCTGGAAACTCACTTCACCTGCCCTCCCATTTTATATTTGATTTTGGCTTAATATGTGTTGGGTAAGATTTTGTATACCCCATAATATTCAGAATGCTCTAATAGAAGTATTAACATCCTTTTCAGCTTAAGCTCCTTCAGAATTTTTGTATTTTCCAGAATAAGTATATATTTAAATTTGTCATCTTTGCCCCGTAAAACTGAAGTGTATTTCCTGGTTTACGTTCATCTTCATACCTATTTTTAGGTCCATCACATCTGAAGTGTTCTAGATCCAAGGTTGCAAACCTGCCCCTCTCACTTCTATGTTTGGTAGAAGGCAGCAGGTGAATGAAGTGGCTTAATTGTAAAAACAGAGTTATTTTAAAGTTTTAGTAGCCGCTTGGTGGCTGTTATAATCATTAAGAAGAAAGTGGTTCAAAAGCATAGAGAGAAATGTGAATGAAGATACTAAAAACCTCAAACCCCGCCCCCCAAAACTTGATAAAGTGAAAAAAAAAATGTAGTTTCAACAGTAAAAATTGAGAGATTGTATGGATGTGCATATGCATATGTATATATATTTTTTTAACCGAACAAGTAGATTAACATATATTCATAGATTTCATAGACCTTCAGGCTGGAAGGGACACCAGAGGATTAAGTCCAGCCTCCTGCCCCAAGGGCAGAAAGTCATCAGGGATCATAGGATCCCAGCAAGATAAACATCCAGATGTGCCTTGAAGGTGTTCAAAGTAGGTGCTTGAACCACCTCTGGTGGCAGTCTATTCTAGACCTTGGGGGCTCAGACAGTAAAGAAGTTCTTCCTCATGTCCAGCCTGAATCTGTCGCAGAGAAGTTTGTGACTCTTCCATCTTGGCTGACACTCATGGGGCTCTTCAGCCTGGAAAAGCGCAGGCTCAGGGGCGATCAGGTGGCCACCTATAAGTCTATCAGGCGGGTTCACCAGAGTGCCCCAAGGGATGACAAGATTGTTGAAACTACATTACCTTAAATACGTACAAATTAATTAAATGCTTACCTGTCACTCGTTCTTAAAATTAATGTTATTGCCAATAATGAAAACAAATGTCTGACTGATTTGGAGGGGAGAGAGTGTTTGCGCATGTGCATTACCAGTTCTTCTCTTGGCGTTATCTCTACAAACAACCTATCAAGATTTTATTCTTGCAGCGTTATTTGAGAGATGGACATTTTTTAGGTTTGTACTAATTACCATTAGATACAGAACACTTGTAGTACACTCAAAGTGTTTTCCTGTGGAGCATGGCTTTAGTCATAGTGTTAAGAAATGCATGCATTACTTTAATATCTTTTTCTTAGTCTACAATGTATAAGGGCTCACAAAGCTTTTCTGTTTAAAAAAACAGAAAGAGGGAGAACTGCTGACCTCAATTCGTAGCTAGTATACTGGAGAAACAAGAAGTGTATTATTATCAAAAAGACCACACATTTTAATCAAACTTCTGAAAATGTTGGTGGATCCTTTGATCTTTGTGACTCAGAGACAGTGATGCATTGTTTTCAACAATATTTAAAGCTGTTAGCCCATAGAATAATTTTACTTGTTCATAAATTCTGTTTCAATATTCATTTTCTATAATGTTTTGCTTTTGTCTGATTAAAAAAATATGTGACTCAGTTGACCAGCCAGGTGGAAATAACTGGTTTGGGGGAGGGAGTTTTCTTCAAAATTTTAAACAGTCTCTCATTTTTTAGCTAGAAAAGAGCATTTTACAGACTTCACTTAAACTTTGTGCTAATTTATATTATGGGAGCTTTCAGACTTCTTGATTACCAGTTTAAACACTCCTTTGTGAGGTAGTCTAACATTTTTTAGATGTTCAGACTAAACATTTACTTTACTTTAACCCAGGAATACCCTGCATCTTTTTTCCTGACCTAATTTCAGGGTAACAGAATATCCCTTGAATTATCTCCTGAAGAACAGCAGGGAGATGATGATTTATTTTTTTCATGTCATGTAAGACCCATTTTAGTTTGATTGTTTGCTTTATTCTTTCTACTCTTGAGGTGCTTTTCTGCTTTTCCGTTCTTCCATCTCTTGTATATTATGCCTAAAAACTATTTAATTATATTTCTAGTAAATAAAATTCCCTCTTTAAATTGAAAAGACATGAGATTTAATCTTTTTTTTTAATGAAGAAGAATATCTGATTTAGAGGACCATGAAATAAGTAAACTTTGTTTGACTTGAACCAGGAGTGAAAGCACTTAAGACTTCAGTAACATTCTAGAATTAAATGGCAAAGGATGAAGATTGGGCTTGTGGTTCTTTTTTTATGATGTATAAAGGATCCTGAAGAGTTCTGCCAAATTCCTTCGGAAACAGATTCCTCCACCCCCTTCTTGCTTGTTAATTGCATTAGAAATGGAGGTCCTATTTAGCTTGAAGGATAAAGAGGACGGGAAACCAAGTGAAAGTCACAATAATGGCACACTTAGAAGATTTTTGGTTTTGCTCAGTGAGAGTAATTTCTGACTTATACCATTGCCCCTTTTAATTAAAATACAAGAACTAATTCATAATACCATCTCTAAGACCTCCAAAAGGTCAAATAAAGGAAGGCCAGAGTTAGGACCTTATTTTCTCATATACTGTATACCTCCGAATAAGACGCCTTGGTTTAAGAAGGCAGAATGAAAAAAGGTTCTCTAGTGTCATGACTGAATGAGGCTGCTTGGACAATGTGGCAGCATTATTCCCTCTCATCTTGCAAGCTCTCTGGCTCAAGCTTTAACCCTGTCAGTGGCTGCCAGTTCTGCAGCCACTGTGTCGGGGTTAAAGCTTGAGCGGTGGAGCTTTCAAGGTGAGAGGGAATGACCTGAGCAGCAGTTTCCATCCCTCCTCCATGCAGCTGGGAAAGAAAGAAAAGGGCAGCACACCCGCTTGTGGCTATTACAGAATACCTGTGCATCCATTCTGGTGTTAAAAACAGCTACCTCAAATACTCCCTGATTTTTGCCTGACTGATTTTTTTTTGGGGGGGGGCTGGGAAATGTGTGCAAGTAAATGCAGTATTTCTGGAGTACTGACTATGTTTAAAAGCCTGGGGGGGGGGGGTTTCTTGCTTTAACTATGTCTGAATGAAGAAGGAAAGACCTCCCCCATGTGTAGGTATACTAGTATAGTTTATTCATGTTCAGGAACTGAAATATGCTGTATTACTCTAAAGTAATTCATGCTAGTATAACTGCAGCTATGCTAGGGTTTTAATCAGTTTAGCTTTGTCAGCAAAAAAAATCATACCTCTTATGGGTATGCAATTAGGCTGGTAGAATTTTTTAAATATAGACATACCCCAAGGTAAAAAAAACAAGTAGGTAAGGTAAATACAACAAAGTAAATGTACAGACCCATTTTTTAATAATTTAGGATTGTTCATAGTTGGTTCATTTTTCAAGCTTCAAGAAGCAATGCAAGACTTTTGTTTGTCCACACCTTATTTATGAGGGGGAACTCACTGCAGGGAATATAATAAAGTAAATCTAAACCAAACTAATGATTAGTAAAGCCTGTAGGAGTTGATTACAGATGTCTCTAAACTTTAAATAATGCTGCTTTACCATGTTTTTTGTCCTAAACAAATATTTATGAGAAGTATCTTGCTTTATAGCCTTTTCATATTAATATAAAAGACATGTTGGTTCAGTGTTAATTTTTTGTTGAGCAAATTACAACTCTGTGCAGTTGCCTTGCTTATTTGCAAAGCATGCTAGTGCCACAGTTGTACAGTACTACACTGTGTCTGGTTATCCTCTGATGTTGGGGGTGCGGGGAACATTAAAGTGCATCCACTTAGTCTCTTTGTGATCTGGCAGAGGCTGCATATAGTTAGAATTGACATTCTCCTGAATTAGCTTTGAAGAGGGAGTCCCAGAACTGCTCATTAAATAATCTCTTCCAGGAACTGGTGACTAACCAAGAAAGGTATGCCAAATAGTTGCCTCTTCTGTGCATTCAGTTTCAGTGCCCATATAGATAACCAATTTTCCACAAACAATAGCTTCAAGTACACTAAGCTATAGAAGCATGAGTATATAATGGACAGTTCAGTTTTTAAAAATCTGAAACCTAATTTTAACTTTTAAAAAACATGACTCTGAAGAAGGCAGAAAAGAATAGCATAAACAGTGATGAAACATGATGGTGTTTGTTCCTGATTCAGGCTTTTTTCTATCTGAGGAAAATCCTGCATAGCTGCCTACAGACCATATCAGCCTCTAGCTCAGGTTTGCTGTGTTCATGTCACTGTTTTTTTTAGGCTTTCAGATGTAGGTCTGATGCTGTTATTACTTTTTAGTAACATGTACCCAAATCAGCAGTTACCTCTGTTTCTACATAAAAAGGTCATTTAAAATAAAATTAAAAGATACATCTATAAGCAAATCAATCATTTATAGCCGTGTATATAAGGACATTAAAATGGGGAGAAATAACTGGAGTTTGACATTTATGTGGTACTTGTCACAAGGGAATGATTTCATTTAAAAATGTTTTAGCAGCTGTTGGGAATAAGGAGAAAATTTACTGATTCAGGATTGAGGGTAAACTAGATATGCTTGTGATGGCATGATTATAAAACATTTTTCTTTCTCCTACCATTTATAATATAAATGTACTTCTGATTGTGGTCCATTAGACTGTTTTCCCTTGACTGAATTTGTTGGTTCTTGAAAAATTTGGAGACAATCTAAATAGTATAGAACATCTTTGATTTCTTAAGTAGAACCACTGAAGAGTATTCTAAATCAATTGTTTTGTGCAAATCTAAGATTTCTGTCTACTCTTGGAAGGTTAGCTTTTTTGGGCGAGGTCTAATTGAAATCCAGTTGACATAACTGATATAGTCTTATTAGAATCCAGTTGGCATTAGGGGTGCACCAATAAAGAATTTTTTGGCCTATACCGATGGCCAATTATTAACCAGGCTTATCGGCCAATACTAGTTTGATAGCTGATATGCAGCATGGCAGCTTGGAGAGCAGCATCCAGCCAGTAAGTCTGTGGGGGGTGGTGGTGGGGAAGCAGGGGCGTGGCTGGGGCAGATGGAGGCCTGTGCAGTGAGGGAGCGGGCTGGGGCAGGCACTGTTGAGCTGGGATGGGGTGGGGTGTCGGATGAAGCCATAGGTGACTCATCCAAAGGGTGTGTGGGGGTGGGGGGGGGGGGGGTTGGTGGCTCCCTACTGTTGCATGCACTTCTGGGGGTGTACAGAAAAGATGCATTGAATGCTGTTTCACAAATCAATGTTAAACCAAATACACCAGTTCTGTGAATACTAAATGACTGTCAACATTTATTACAAACATTCCTTAAAAGCTGTTAAGATTATTAGTTTTAAAATGATCTTTTGTATGCAGTCCAAATTCTTGAATTTACATTTTTTCTGTTGATTTTTGTGCTCTTTACAATGACAGCTTTTATATAAAACATACCTTCTTTAAAAGATAGTAGGATATCAGTTATAATTGAAGCTAGCCAGACCGATACAGAACTCTCCTATTCATTTTAATATAGATGCTTAAATTATGATTACTTAAATACAGAACATAAGGATAGAAGGACAACTGAAGGTACCCAGTATGTTTAACAAACCATTCATTTCAACTTGTTCCATGGGAGGTTGTGTCCAGAAAGCATACATAGCATCAAAAGAGAATGATTTAAAAACTAAAAGATGCAAGTGGGACAGCAAAATTTATTGCCATCTTAGTCTAAACTAGAGGTCTTGACTAATACAGCAAGAGGTGGTCTAAAGATTCCAAAAAAAAAAAAGTTTATATAGCTATAGCCTGGGTAAAAGTTACAGTAGTAGGGCGCATCTGGACGAGTGCGCGCGTGCCTCTTGCAGCGTCTCAAGCCCCTTTGAGATGCTGCAGGAGGCACGTGGGGGAACAAAAAAATGTTCCCTGCGCTGCAAACTTGCAGCACAGGGCAAAATTAGACCCCTAGATAGAGGGGTGAAACAGTACTCCAGGGGAAAAAAGCAGGGCAGGGCACGGTCCCAGATGGTGAGCTGAGGCAACCAGAAGCTTGGTCCTCCACAACAACACTCTGGTAGCCAGCTAGATCATCTCTGTGGTTCTCCTTTTCCTTGGTGCTGAAGCAAGCTGCCTGCTCCTGTGGGGCAGGCAGCCGTGCAAGCTGCAGGGACCTCGACCTGGCTCCCTACTGGTAAGTAGAGGGTTGTGGGGCTGTGGGAGGGGACAGTGGGGGAGGCCCCACCCAGCCCCTTTGTTTCCCCTGACCTCCTGTTGATTCCTCCAGCTCCCTGGTTGCTCTCCTAGCTCCTCCTCCCCCACAGTCACCGGCAGTAGCAGCAGCCTCCAAGGCTGGAGATGAGGAGGAGAATGAGTAGGAGACTGGAGACAGCAGGGGAACGTCTCCAGCTCATCTTCAGGGGCTCGTTTCCAGCCTCCTGCTCATCCTCCTGCTCATCTCCAGCCTTCCAAGGCAAGGCTGGAGATGAGCGGTGGGGCTGGGGAGGGAGCTGTAGCCCCTGGACAGGGGGAGGGGGGCTGGGACCCTGCAGGCAGGGTAGTTCATGTGCTGTGTTTGGCAGGGGGCTGTGCCCTGGGGGAGGGAAGGGGGACCTGCCCCTTCTCAGTAGCCCCTACACCCACATTCCCCCCACACCTACACACACACCCACCCTCCTTCTCACGCCCCTCCTGCAAACCCCACATCCCCCCCATCACACTGTGTGATAAAGAAACCAAAAACAAACATAGATACTTAGGATTTATTTTATAATGATGATAGAGACACTGGTAGGATCCAGATTGCTTTAACATTGTAAATATAGCAAGCCCCAAGTAGCCCCTTGCAGGCTGGAACACTGCAAGCCTGCATGGGGAAATCCAGCATTTCCCATGTTGCTGTTCCAGGTAATTGATTTCTGGATAGTCTGTGTTCTGTTGTACTGACAATGCAGATAAAAACAGTGAGAAGACAGGTCACGTAGAACCCATCATGGAAAGGAATGGGGGACCCTGATCTTGTATAGGGAATGAGTATACAGAGATCTTGATATGAATGGGGAGCATGGGGAACTTTATTATAGGCTCAGGAGAAATACAAGTGTCTCTGAAATAGAAGGGTATACACAGGGTGTCACATGAGTATTTTAGGGGGGGCAAGAAGTAGAGGAATTCAAGGAGGCCTTACCGTGTGCAATGAGTGTGGCTTACAGGAGCAACAAACTTTATAGTTACCCCAATTGAAATGAAACACAATTAACAAAAACATATGAAACGCTGTAGGATCTTCAGATTGGATGGAAAGGCATTTGTTACTTGAGGGTCCCAAGCCCAGGGTTTGTTTCATTAGTGAATCTGAGGAAAAGTACCACGTGCAGTACAGAATCCCTCACTTCCCTTCTTTTTTCCTGTAATCTTGGCTCTTTTTTTCCCAAGTTCTGACGCTGTTGGATTATGAAATCTAGTCATCTCAGTGTCTCGTGGTTGCAGAATACAATAGATTTCCAGTAATTATAGGAAAGAGGTTCCAAAGAACCAGTGAAGCAAAGATTGAGACTGAATGATCATGCTTTTTCAAATTTTTTTTTTTAGAGATAATTATACATGGAGTGGGCCAAGAAAAATGTACACACGACTTACCGTTCAGAAAACTGCATAAAAAATGGCTGTATTGTAGTATAGCTGCTGGTGGTGTAAGTGTGATGGTACAGGAAGTGTATGAGACGAACGGGGGTGTTTTGTTATCTTTTGTTGTACTAACTGTATAGTTGGGAGAGGTGTTGAACAAGCTGTAAGCCATCAGTTGCCCTTACTCATTTTTCCCAACTACACTGTTGGTCTTGTTATCGCAAAATGGATCTTTCCATTATCTCTGTAGCTAACGTATTATGATGCATCTCTTTCTGTGATGCTTTTTCACTTTGAAAAATTGAAATTAGAACCTAACGTTTCTCCCGTACTTTGAATTGTTACATGTAGAACTGGTTTTTTTAGGACTGGCATTTGTGTGTAGTACCTTTTGACTCTGAGCACCAGAATGTTCAATTCAAAGGGGAGATGAAATACAAAAGCTCTCACTTCAGCTATTATAAATGGACTGCCACTGCAAAACTGCAGATGAAAAGTTGGATTACAGATTAATAGTTTGTGGGTAAACAAACTGGAATGTATGTCACATCTTGTTTGTGTAGTTCATCCTTGCCTGCATCTAATCTAACTGCAGGTAAAAGATGTGTACTATATACAAATAACTGTATATTTCTACTTTTAAGACTCACTTTTGCTGCTACTTTTTGTTAAATGTGGATTGGTAGTGCTGTCTATCACTTTATTTCTTATGAGAAAGTTGGTTCTGAGTTGCATTTCACTTTAAGACACGGTTCTCAGGAACCAATTGTCATAAGTCCGAGGACTGCTTGTACACTTAATTTTTGGTTTCAGACTTTGCACTGGCTTAGTTCTGAATGAGGCGCGTGCTTTAATTTTAGATGGAAATTACATCAGAAATGCCATTATTGGAAAAGCATATATCATTATATGCCCTTATTTTTAGTGCATGCAATATGCTGGTTTAAAGAGATACAGAGATGCATCCAAATGGTGGTCCAGGCAGTGGAAGAAACATAACTGAGTTTGCTCTAATTGTTGAGAACTTTTGTTATGTATTGGTAGCAAATGTGTTGTGATGCTGTCTAAATGTTAAATATATTTTATAGTATAAGTAGTTCATACTTGATGTCATGTGAAAGTGCTTCAGGTCAACTGATAAGGAATTATACAAGTTATTGTACTGTTTCCAGGTGGCATTCTGTTTTTAAAGACCAGTAAATATCAGGGGGTACTGATAAACTGTTTTGTGCAACTGTTAACATCTGCATGATTTCTAGGATTCTGTGGTCGGAAGGGACCTGGGAGATCACTGGGTCTGACCCCCTGCTTTGGGCAGGAAAGAGCTCTGGGGTTAAGTGATCTGGGGTTATCTTCTTGAACACCTCCAAAACAGGGGAAAGCACCATCTCCCTTGGAAGCCCATTCCATATTTTAGCAACCCCCACCATAAAGAATTTCTTCCTTATGTCCAATCTAAATCTGTTCTTCAGTTTGTGGCCATTATTTCTGGTAACCCTGAGGGGCACCCTGGTAAACCGAGTGCCCCTTATTCCCTGCTGGCTTCCCCCTCCCCATGAGTTTTTTTGGAGAAAGCCAGAAGATCGCATCTCAGCCTTCTCTTGCAGAGGCTGAAAAGATTCAGGTCCCTCAGTCTGTCTTCATAGGGTCTTGCCTGCAGGTCCTCAGCCGTATGAGTAGCCCTCCTCTGGACCCTCTCGAGGTTATCCACTTCCCTCTTGAAGTGTGATACCCAAAACTGGATGCAGTACTCCATCTGCGGCCTCACCAATGCAGCATAGAGGGGAATTATCACTTCCCTAGACCTGCTGGTGATGCACCTGCTGATGCAAGAAAGAGTGCAGTTAGCTTTGCTTATTACCTTGTTACACTGGCAGCTCATGTTCATTTTTGCATCAACCAGGACACCGAAATCTCTTTCCACTGTTGTGTTACTCAGAATTGTACCTCCCAGTCTATAGGTATTGGAGATTCTTTCTCCCCAGGTGCAGCACCTTGCATTTATCCTTGTTAAATTGCATCCTGTTCTGATCTGCCCACTTCCCCAGTCTGTCCAGATCTGCCTGAATTTGCTTCCTGGCCTCCAGTGTGTTAACTGTACCCCATAGTTTAGTGTCCTCTGTGAATTTGGACAAGGTGCTTTCAACACCTTCATCCAAATCACTGACGAAGATATTAAACAGCACTGGTCCAAGGACAGAGCCTTGGGGGACACCACTGCCCACATCGCTCCAGGGAGAAACTGACCCATCCACCACCGCTCTCTGGGTGTGTCCCGTGATCCAGCTTTTTACCCACCTTACTGTGAAAAAAATCCATATCACAGCTACTCAGTTTGCTCATAAGAATTGGGTGCAACACTGTGTCAAAAAACTTTTTAAAATCCAGGTAAATAATATCTACTTCTACTCCTGCATCTAAGCACTTTGTGACCTTGTCATAAAAAGAAACCAGGTTAGTCAGGCAGGATCTGCCTGCTATAAACCTATGCTTATTGCCCCTTACCATACTATGGCTTGCTGGCCCCCTGCAAATGTGATTCTTTTTTTTTTTTTTTTCCGCCCCTAAAGTCTTGCCAAGAATAGAGGTGAGGCTAACTGGCCTATAATTACCTGGGTCCTCCTTCCTCACCTTCTTGAAAGTAGGGACCACATTTGCCCTTTTTCAGTCCTCTGGGACCTGTCCCGAGTGCTCGAACAGTTACACCAGTGGTTTTGCTGTGACATGACCCAGTTGCTTTAGTACCCTTGGGTGAAGATTGTCGGGGCCTGCCAACCTAAATATGTTCAGCCCTTCCAAGTGCTCCTTCACTAGGTCAGTGCTAACCATTGGTGGATTGCTATTACTCACGCTCCAGACTAAAGACTCACTGGGAGTATTTGTATCCGTGTCCAGGAAAATGGAAGCAAAGAAATTATTTAAGAGTTCTGCTTGGTCCATCCTATTGGTTATGAGTTGCCCTAGTCCATTCTGTAGCAGCCCTATGTTACCCTGCACCTTCTTCCTGCTCCCTACATACTTAAAGAAGGACTTTTTGTTATCCTTAATCTTTGTTGCCCACTTGAGTTCTGTAACTGCATTGGCCTTCCTTACTGCTTCCCTGCAAGTGTGAGCCAAGCAGCTATACTCCTCCTTGGTGGCTGCCCCTTGCTTCCACAGCCTATATGCCTCTTTTTTTCATCTGAAGGCTCTCCTGGATTTCCTTGTTCAGCTAAGAAGGTTTTTGGGCTCTCTTGCCTCCCTTTGTGTGTACTGGGATGGTACCCCTCTGCACCTGTAGGATCAGTCCCTTGAGGAACTTGCACCCTTCTTGGACTCCCAACTCACAGAAGTGATTTCCCCTCAGGCCTGCCCTAACTAATCTTTAAGCTCATTGAAGTTGGCCTTCTGGAAGTCTAGCACTACTAGTTGTCTTTTTTACCTTATGCTGGATAGTGAATCCTATCAACTGGTGGTCACTATCCCCTAGGTTACCTTGTACCTGATTCTGTAATGATACAAATATAGCAATGCTGATTCAACTTTAAAACCTGCTTCATGTAGGGACGGTTCGGGTTTTAGCTAATTTATATATCCACAAGATCATAAAGACATTATGGTATAGTAGATGACTGGGGGCTTCTGTGCAGTAGTGGCAGCAGCTCCCCTATCTCTTTTAAAAGAGATGAAATGCATGTTTGGCCGTTAGGAACATAAATACTGATTAAAAAAATATTAATTTGACTTGTTATAGTTGCACCAGTTAAAGGATTAATTGGTATGGCAGTCTCTGACCTGGCCCACGTGGGGCTGCTCTGGCCCAGCCTGTTGGGCATCCTGAGCATGAGCGGGGCACTTCCAGCCCCCTGAGGTGTGATGGATTCAGTGGCTCCATGAGGCCTGAGCTCCCCAGGGCTGCACCTTGCAGTGAGCCAGGTGGGCAGATTCTCTCTGGGTGCAGGTGGGGTGGGAGCATGCCAATTGGTTGAGCCTGGGGGAGCTGCCCCACACCTTCTTACCTCCACGTTGTCCCTGCCAGGCCCTGCAGCTGTAGGTCTGGCTGGGTGGTGTGTTTGGGCACCACCAACAGTGGCAGCTGCAGCAACAGGAGGCATTGCATCTGGGATGCTTGTAGCAGGTGATGGGGAGACTGCAAGCAGCTGCACCTGGGTCTGTGTAACCTAGCTATAGGTAGTAGTCACTCTCCCTTCCCCCTTTCCTTCTTGCTCCTCTCTTTCTCCCACCTGCTGCCTTCTGTTTTTGTTGGGGTGCCACACAGCTTCCCTTTCCCTCCCCTTCCCTGCTAAACAATAACCGGTTATCACTGGGCTTATCAGTTAAACCAGGGAATGGCAACCCCTGGCACATGTCCCAACTTGTGGCACATAGAGACATTTTTTTATTGCACACCAGAAGGTGCGTGAAGAATTTTTTATTTTATTTTATATTAAAACAGGCTCTCTGGAGCAGCCACAGGTCCCAACACCACAGCGGGCAGTGGGGGGCAGAGTCAGGAGACCACAGGCAGGGACGCTGTCTGTATTCTGTTGACCCTGCCCCTGTCCCTGGGCTGTGTCATCCAGCCTGGCCTGATTTCTGGAGGGGAGCCATGGTGGTGTGGGGGCAGGGGCGGGGTGCTGAACAGCAGGCTCCCAGCAGGTGGGCAAGCCCTGGGCCCAGGCAGATGCATGCTTTGTCCCACTTGGGCGGGGGCAGCACTGGGGCTTGGTGCTCAGGGCGGGGTCCAGGCGGCACAGGGAGAAGTAGGTGCAGGGGGGAGGTGCCATAGGCAGGCCAGCTTGGCCAGCACCTTGGGAAGGCAGGGGCTGGATGGGAAGTGTGGCTACTATGGGCCTCTGTGGGCTCAGGCCACGGTAGGCAGGCGGGGGTGCCCAGTGGCACCTGAGGCGGGGCCTGGCCCTGCCCATGCAACTCTCTGGTGATGAAACACAGCTACTCTCCGCATGAGTGGACACTGCCTGGCCAGGGCAGGGTGCCAGGCTTGGGGAGGTTCCCAGTTCTGGGTTTGGCCTCCCTGCACGCCAGGCACAGCACAAGGTGGGTGGAGCCACCCCAGGTGCAAGGGTCCAGCCGTGACAGCTGCCTTGACCCCAGGAACTGCTGCCATGGCTGCCCCAGCCTGCCTGGGCCTTGTTCTGGCCCCTCTGCTGCCATCCACCAGGTGGTACGCGCAGCAGCCACTGGCACTAAGCCTGGCTGGGGTCTGGAGATCAAAGGGACAGCAGTGGGGGGGGCTATGGCCACCCCAAAATTTGCCTTGATACTCCCTCCACCCTCGCATAGCCATACTTCCAGTGGTGCCCGGACCACTGCTGCCCACCCTGCTCTGAGCTCAGCCCCTGCAGCTGGCTGATGGGTGGGCTGTGGGCCAAGGCCTCAGTGAGCCACGTTGCAGCCTGAGCACCAGCTTCCTAAAGAAGCACAGGGGCTGCGACAGGCCCAGGGCATTGTTGGGCTCGACTTGGTCCTGCGGCCCAGCAGCCCAGCCCTGTGTCTGCATGCGTGTCTAGTTTTGTGTGCATGCGTAGTATATTAAGTTTTATTTATTGTCACCAGGTTTACGGTTTTTAGAAAACCTGGTATTTACTAAAACTTCGATTATTAATGATATTAATATGTAGTGTGTTCTGTGATGTACTTCCTGCCCCGGTTCTGTTTTTCTAGCATTCTGGCACCTTACAAGCTAGACATTGAGGTTTTTTCTGCATTTCCGGCAAAAACTTTGTCTACCCCTGGATTAAACAATTAATCATTTAACTATTCTCATCCCTGTTGTCCATACCCATTGTTTAAAATTGACACTGAAGATGTAACGTTTTTCCTGTGTTTTATTGCAGATTTTGTTACTGCTTAAACTGTATCAATGGAGCATATTCAGGGAGCTTGGAAGACCATCAGTAATGGTTTTGGATTCAAGGATTCTGTCTTTGATGGATCGAACTGTATTTCGCCCACTATTGTTCAGCAGTTTGGTTATCAGCGCCGAGCGTCTGATGATGGCAAACTCTCAGACACCTCCAAGACTAGCAGTACTATTCGGGTTTTTTTGCCTAACAAGCAACGCACGGTGGTAAGTTTGACTTATTTCAGTATTATTTAACATTTCTATTGCTAAAAGTTTTTCCATGCCTAGATGAGTCACCATCTGTTTAATGCTAAAGGCTGTAGTAATATTATTTTTAAAATAACAGAGTTTTTACTGTACTACTATCTGGCATCCATGGGGAATGAGGGGTGCTGGTTAGTCAAATATGCTGGTTATCTGAGAGTTTATCTTCAGCGGGTTGGAGACACCTTTGCTGGTGTACCAGGGCTTTCACTCCCTGGCATCAGTGTGCCGGGGGAGGCGGGGGGGCCCCCGTGCGGGCTGCTTTGCCCTGGGCTGTGTTCCTCAAGGAGGAAGTGGGACTTGGCAAAACTGGAAGACCCATGATCGTAACAACAGAGGCCGGTTAATGAAGCATTCTGGATGGTGAAGTGCTGGATAATACAGCTTTTACTGTAATATAGAATGTAGTAATACTGTTTGAAAAATAAAAGGTTCTAACGTGGGCCATTTACAATCAAATACGTAAGGATAAAGACATTTCAGGAATAGGCTAACCTAACCTGCAATACAGGTATCTATTGGTGATGTGTAGGGGGTGCATGTGCATCTCCTGATACTGGTGGTGCACCCCCTGAAAGACGTACTGCTGACATTTGCCTGCAGCACCGGTGGGAGGTCACTGCTCTCCACCTTCTTTCCCCCCACTTGCCGCTGACACTGCTGGTGGTGCCTGCTGGTGGTCGCTGACTGCCAGTTGGCACTTGCCAGCTGCCGCCGCACCCCCACCCCCCTCTGCTGCTACCTATGGGCAGTTGCCATGCCCCCCCCCGCCCCCCAGCCTCTGGGAACACGCTTCATTCATGCAGGTGTCTGTTCCTCTGTGAAATCTAGAATATAAGGTGATTTTAATATAGGTTTGATCTGTACTGATGTCTGCAATGTAATACAGTGATAAGGGGCTAACCTTGAATTTCTTTCCTTGGAAGCTGCAAGAAAAATTATCAAAACTTTTAACAAGACTGCTTGAAATCCTAATTTGTACCTTCCCTTCCTTCAAGGTAATGCTAATTGCAATAGAAGTGTTGAATGCCTGGCCTAGGGGTCAGATCTAGCCACCAGTACTGTTATCCACCTTGCAGAGGCCATGGGGAGCCCCACAGGTTGTGAACCTGCACATTAGGTTGGGCACATTATGGGGTGCAGGGCCTGATCCCTGTGTGCTGGGCCAGAAGGCACCATTCATTTGGCCTGGAGGGTCAAAGCTTTGAGCACTGCTAGTCTACAGTGCTATCACTGAGCAGTCTTCCTGTGTAGGTCAAATAAAAAACAAACAGACCCTGTTCAACAGAAAAAATAGTACATTTAAAGAAAATAAATAATTAATTGGGTCAGAAGTTCCTTTCACATGCACTTGCTGCTGTAAGCATGATGAAATATTCTGGTCTGACAGAGTTGCTTAATATGCCATGAACCAACTACGCGATGATTCAGTAAGCCTATTGTTGCATACTGCACTTTTACTGCACTTTTATGCCAATCCTTATAAGTGAGTTGTAATACAGCTCAACCCCACCCACCCTCAACAGTCCTTTTAATGTATTAAATTGCCTCAAATTTTCTCTGAGAATTTTTTTTTTGCTTCTACATTGCTAGGAAAATAGCAACCTAAATGTTGAGAATTAATCTAAGAGCCACCAAATGGAACATACAGCCCAAAACCTGTTTTGGGTCTAAATGCTTGATTTACTTAAATATAGAACTGTCTTTATTTATAAGTAAGTAGTATCTAGTAATCTTTGGAGTTTTTTTTAAAGGGGAGGGGCTATCCAAATGTGACTGTGGATTGTTGTTGCATTCATCAGACAATTTCTACAACTGATTAAGTCATCTCAAAACAAAAGAATAAAATGACACTTGCTGAATTTAGAATACTGCCTAAAAAGTCTATATATCATTCACTCTTCCTCTTAGCTTCATTTCTGGCCAAGCTCAAGAGGCATATTTAGCTTAAAGGTCAGAGGCATAATTTCTGAGCCTCTCACTGATCATGTAGTGTAGGGGCTGAACCTTCCAACAGTCATCTACTATTTTTGACTTACGTGATTCGCACATAAAGAAGACATTTTTAATTCAGCCTTTCTACTCCTATACCACAGTTTAAACCTACCAACCTGGGCCATAAGCAAAAAGATCTTTTAAAGACTCAGTCTGTACAAGTTTTGTGCCCTTTGAGGAGCAGAATATGCATCCTTTCTGGGGAAGTGATGATTGTACTCTGCTACTGCAGCTTCTTTGGTTCTATTCAGTTTTCAGAAGATAGGGAGACATTTAAAACATTTGAGCATGTTTCAGTTGCTTGAAACTTCATATGGTCCATGGCACTTGCAACCTATTGGGGAAGCAAAATTGAAAATGATATCCAGTAAATAGTATGGTGCTCAATATAGGGTGTTGATGGGGAGGTGGGGGGAGTAGTCAAAAGAACATCTACTCCTAGTTATTCTCACTTGGGGTACCCCAAGATCATTTTAAGGGTGTGGCACAATATTATCACTGTTAGATGTTCAAACACCTACATGTGATTCATGAGATAAATCTGGAGACTTCAGATAGGAATCCACTGTGTCCAAATCATTCCAACCTGTTATGAGTTCTTTGCAACAAAGTAATGGCCCTATTTTTCCATAGTAAAAAAAGAGCAAAAGCTAAAAGCTGGTATTTTGAGGGGTTCCTTGAATTGAAAAAGGTTGAAAGGCACTGTTTTAGTTTGCCAGTTTTCACAGGAGCCTGGGTGGTTCAAGGACATGCAGTCACTACTGAATCAGACTTACAACCAGCCTTTATTTTGTTTTGTAAACTGATCCTGAGTAGTCGTTTGGTAGGTTGATAATGGAGAATAAAGCATCCTGCTATTTACAATCTGCCTATATCAAAGGGGCTGTATTCTTTTATAATCTCAGTATATCAGAAAACACAGGAAGATCCCAAACCATTTTCAAAGCAAAATAAAATAAATGGAGATAGTATGCAAGAAGTGAAAGGAAAAAAGGAGGAAGCTTGTGACTGGGAGAGGGATGCTGGAAAGGGGGCTAGGTATTAGAATAAATGATAGGATGAAGGTGGTGGGCAGTACCTCTAGTTGCATCTGAGCCTGTTTCTGTGGAAATGGGATTTTGAGGGTCTTTGAGCCACTCTGCCTACACCCCATGTGGTAACTGGGATGCAGGGGGAGAAGTTTTGCCACGTGTGCAGTGAGTATGATCTCCTCCAGCTTTCCTCATGCATATACTGCAGCTTCTGGGCATTTGTCACTCCTATGATGTCTCTTTCGTTCAGTATTTGGGAAACTCTTGCCCCTTTTTGTATACATGTACCACCAAGTACTGAGAGAGATGAAGACTTGAGAACAAATATGCCTGATGCATTTGACAAGCTTTTGTTTGTTGACATTGGGGTAGAGAGATGTATATAAAGAATTTGGGCACAGCATTTGTTTCCGGCTCTGTTAAAATCAATTGGACATTTTTCATGTAGCTAGGAGTATCATGGTGTGCTATTTCACACCTCCTTGAAAACCCTTTTCTCTTTAAAAGTCATCTCTTCCAACTGCCTGGATACCCACAGGTTGATTGTTTACTTTGAAATTTGGTGTGCCTCATGAAGATCAATATAATGTTGTTGATCCAAAATTGGGGGGCATTTGAGCTAGGCAGGGACTTCTCTGTAGCACTACATTTTATAGTGCTACATGTGACATGTACATTGCACTATAACGCAATGGGAGGGTCTCTGTTGCCCAGCCTCCCACAGTGCTCGGTCTGCTGCCCTGTCCCTGCAGAGTGAGATAACAGCATTTGCCAGCCCCGAGAGGGAGAGTAGGGGAAAGTTTGCTGGTGCAGGATGAGGTGGGGGTCAGGAAGGCAGGCGGCCATGTTTGCTGTCATTGAGCCCTGGGGATCTGTACATGCTTGTGCCCCTGTAGGGGTGGTGGTAGGCTGTCATTGCATGGGTTCACTGACAGGTGCCTCTCATGAGCCAAGGTGGTAAAGAGCTGCAGGGCTGAGCAGCTCAGTTATTGTCCTGGCTAGAAAGCGTGCCTCTGAAAGCGTTTCTAGCACTCCAGCCTGTTCACAGCAGCAATTTAAAGTGCTGTGGCAACTGTTGATTTGTCCAGGACTCTTATCTGTGATTTCTTTTATCAACCTTGTTAGTAGAGTTAGCATGACCCTAATCTTCATTCCTCTGTAACAATGTACAGGATTAGTGCAGTGCTACTTGGCAGCTGCACAATTTCCTTTCCCTAGGCATAACTTACATAACTCCCACAAATAGCATTTTTTCCTGATTAAAATTAAAAATGCAGTGACCAAAAAGCATTGTTAATACAGAGTTAAGATTGCCTGATGGGGTGTTGTGTCTTACAAAGACATTAACCAAATACATTTGCAGATCAGTGGCCGGATATGGCCATATCTTACAGTCTGTCTCTGCCTTTAACCTGTATTGGATAAGACTTTGTAGACCTGTCCTGAAGTCAGACATGTGACCTGCCTTCCCAGAAGGAACTTCGTATCTGCTAAATCTCACAACTTATTTTCTCTTATGCATGCAATACCATGCAACTCAGGGGTGTGCAGTTATTTCAGTTGGAGGGCCGCTTAAATTTTGGTGAGATGTCAGGGGCCAAAAGGGTAGCCCTGCCCCTTGACAGGTATCCCACCCCCTGGTCACCATCTTATGACCAGAAGTCCCACCCCCTGACCTTTGCCACTGGAAGTGTCTTCCCTTGCCCAGGAAGTATGCCTTTTAGGAGGTGGTGGGGAAGGGAGAGTTGCTTGTATATTGTGTGGAGGGTTGGGGGAGTGTGTGATTGGTGTTTGTTGGGGGTGTGTGGCTGAGGTGAAATGTGTGGGACTGTTGGGGGAGTGTCTGTGTCTGGA
This sequence comes from Crocodylus porosus, assembly GCF_001723895.1. NCBI lineage: Eukaryota > Metazoa > Chordata > Crocodylia > Crocodylidae > Crocodylus > Crocodylus porosus. The sequence continues at coordinate 30,027,521 of NW_017728917.1, forward strand.
GGGGTGCAGGATGTATGTTTGGGGTATAGGGGACAGTGTTGGATGTGTGTGGTTATGGTGGAGTGATGAGGTACTTGGGAGAGTGTGGAGGTTGGGGGCTGGAGTGTGTGGCTGGGGTGTGAGGGACATTGCGAGTGTGTGTGGTTATGATGGGGGGTGCATGTGTGGGGTGTGGGTAGGTTGGGTGTGCACATGTGGGGCTTCCTCCCCGCCTATTCCTTTGACATGGCTGAGCCCAGCCCTTCTGTAGGAACGGGGAGGGGGATCAGCGCTGCCAGCTTGGCTCGCAGCACACTGCAAAGGGCAGGACAGCAGCTTCCACAGGCAGGCAGTAAGAGAAGCCCCTAGAATGGGAGAGGGGCAGGGAGCTGAGCCTGGTGCTGCTGGCCCTCTTGGTCTGTCCCACACCTGCCCGGTGGGACTGCAGCTGAGCCTACACTGGCTCCTGCTGCTGCTTCCATCCCATGTGCCTGCCTAGTGGGGCCACACTAAATGCATGCTGGCTTTTGCTGCTGCTCCCACCCCACCTGTCTGTCCCATGCCTGCCTGGTGGGGCTTTGTGAGCAGCCAAGCTCCTTCATGCCCCCACTCCACCCACGCACTCCCTTGCCCAGCTATGCATGAGCAGAACTGAAGTGAACTGCAGACAGAGCCCACCCCACTCCTGTCAGTGCTGCAGGTTCCCCTCCCTACCTGCTGCCCAAAGCGCTGTGGCAGAGACAGAATTAGGAGTTGCTGGAGGCTGAGGGAGCCCCCAGCAGTTCCCTGGGCAGCTGCAGTAGCAGCAGCAACAGCCCTGCCCTGAAGCTGTGCCTACTGGCTGAGGTTGGCAACTTTGGCAGGGGAGGCTGGGAGCACAGCATATGCTGCCCCAGATGATCATGGGTGGGACTTGGCCCCATGCGTAGCACAGCAGGGGCAGCCACTGGTGAGGCTGGATACAACCAATAGGTGGGTTCTTGCCCGCAGGCCGGATCCAGTCAGCTGGCAGGCTGGATCTGGCCTGCAGCCCGAATTTTGTCCACCCTAATCTAACTCTGTACTTCCCAGTTATGTCTTAAGCTACCTCATCTCACAATTCACAGCTGTAATTGCACAGGCAAGAATACCCTGCACTTGTCTGCTGACACAATATGCAGAAGACAGTTGAAGCAAAGGAAATGGATTTAAGGTTTGAGCTATGTCTTTTGAGGAGATAGACTCCCTCTCTTCAACTCCTGTTAGACTGCTCCAATGTAACTGTAGTAGGGTGGCCTCCTCAGGTTCTTGCCAGCTGCACTGCTTCTGGGGTAACCGATTGCTTTGCTCTCCTGCCACACCTTGATGGAAAAATATGAGAGGAGTTACAAAGGCAAGAGGCTATCCATTACTCACCCTGCTGACAAGGGCCTAATACCTGCTCCGACCTCCCCTCCCATGGGTCCCATGCCTTGCAGATGTTTCTCTGATATTACTGCTCTGGCCTATGGCCAGAGCAAACTGGGCACACAATTATAGCTCTTTCCACAGCCCCGGAGAGCCACTCGCACGCTACCCCTCTCTCACCAGGGATCCGCTCACTCCGCTGGCCTCATCCAGCCTCTTTCATACTGTCCTCTCTCAGGGGCCACACTCATGCCGCCCAGCCTCACCTGGCTTCAGGCTTGGTGCTCCTTGCCTTGGTCAGCCCTGGCACAGTCTGTTGGATATCTCCGGCTAGCCTAACCTGATCATTGACTGAGAGATTGTATGACTGTAGGCCTATTTTGCTCCTAGCCCCTCCCCGGGCTGCTATACCCCCACTGGGCTTCCTCACTCACCCTCACACAGGATCCCTTCTCCAGGCTGAGCTCTGCCTCAGGGCTCCTGAACTGAGCCCTGGGCTCCCCCTGCTCGCTAGATTACCACCAGGGATGTGGGGCTAGGGTTAAGTGCCCCGACCCGCCTTTCACCTGGCAGGTAACTGGCCTGGCATTTCCTGGTGGCTCCCATTCCACTAGGAGCCCCACCAGACCACCCTTCCCTAATGGGTGCAGTTTTACATCTTACCCAGGACAAGGGGTTACCTCCTCCCCATAGTTCCTGCCAATGGCAACACGTAGGGGGTGCATGGGGGTGCACATGCACCCTCTGAGAGCACTAGTACACCCCCTGACAAGTTGTGCTGGCTACTTAGGCAATGGGCAGGGGGGGTCAGGCGGGAGTGCCAGTGGGGGCCCCTCCCCCGCCGTGAGTGCTGGCTGGGGAGTGGGAGTGGGATGGGCTGGGAGGGGATCCTCCCTGGTCAGCGAGATTGGTCATGGTGGGGCATGTGCCCCCTGCCCCAGCTAAGGAGGCACCAGTTGCCTCATTCCTTCCTGCAGCAAACTGCAGCCCAGTTTATATCCCTGGGCCAAAAAGACTACCCTCATCAGGCACCTGGCAGCTGCCTGTTTGCTGCTCTTAGTGGCGGGCACCAAAGGTGCCCTGCCACAGAAACCATCTATTGTTCAGCACAGGGGTGGGCATTTACTTTGGGCAGAGGGCTGCTTACTGAATTCTGACAAGCCATCAAGGGCTGCATGACAGGCAGCCAGGGGCAGATTAATATTTATTTTCTAACTTTTTATGGGCTCTGTGGGCCAGATGAAATGGCCTGGTGGGCTGCATCTGGCCTGCAGGCCGCATTTTGCCCACCCCTGGTTCAGCTGTATCTAACACACAGTGAACTCAGCTCAGGTTACATGCAGATAATTCTTATTGGTCAGTGCCACCTTAGGGAGGGGGAAAGAATTTAATATCATAGTAGGTATGCATCTTAACTCTTCTTGACTTTTCAGAAATGTGTGCATTTTTCCCCCTTTTCCTTCCCACAGCAAACTTGGAGAAGAACATGAAACTATGAGTTACCACTGGGTAGCCACAACTCCATTAATCTTTGAGTCACTGAATTAATAAAGTAATCCTTTATGGTAGTGGTATATAGTATGTGGTGTGTCTCTTTTTATGCAGAACATGAGGATCTGAATTTTTAACCCTTTGATATTCTTCTCTGTTTTAAATTACAGGCAACCCTCACTATTTGGGGGGGGGGGGATACGTTCTTGTATCCCCTGTGAATGGCAAAATCCCCAAATAAGGCACTGTGTTCATGAATGCAGTGTCCCCGGCAGCTGTGGGAGGGGGACAGTTCCAGTGGCATTCATAAATATTTGAAACCACGAATGCCAAACCCACGAATAGTGAGGGTTTCCTGTATAACATTTTCTTTAATTCACAGGTGAATGTGCGAAATGGAACGACTCTCCATGATTGTCTTATGAAGGCCCTCAAAGTAAGAGGCTTGCAGTCAGAATGCTGTGCAGTTTTTCGGCTTCTTAATGAACAAAAAGGGTAAGACTCATCACTCAGAATATTTTAAATTTACTTAGGCTCATCATCCTAAGCAGTAGCGGTGCATCAATAAAGGTTTTTTTGGGCCAGTATTGATGGCTGATTAACGAGTCATATTGGCCAATACGATCTGATTCCCGATATGCAAGCCTGGCAGCTTGGAGAGCAGTATCTGGCCGGTAATTCTGATGGGGAGGGGCATGGAGGTGCAGATCGAGGGCCCCACAGTGAGGGAGGGAGTGGGGCTAGGGCAGGGGCAGGCACTGCCCAGTTGGGGAAAAGTGGGTGTGGGAAGGAGCTGCTGCGGGGGTGGAGCGGGGCATTAGGGTTGACGGGTGCCCCACCCCCTGGTTGCTATCTTGGGACTGAAAGTCCCATCCCCAACCTCTAACCTTTGCCACCAGAAGTCCCTCCCTTTGCCCCTGGAAGTACTCCTTTGGAGAAGAGGGTTTGCCATCTTAGAACGAGGGGAAAATAAATTATACTAAAAATTGAACACCCATAATAATATATTTTTAATTTAATTAATATATATATATTTTTGTCCTGACTAGTGTCTGTGCTGTATATGTGGAAATAATTTCATAATAGCTCAAAATGCAGTCTTACTCTTGTATAGTGTGTGGGGTGTCAGGGAGGTGTGAGTGGGTATGGGGGGGTTTGTGTGTGTGTGTACAGTATTTGTGGGGTGTGTGATTGTGTGTGGGGGGGAGGGTGTGGCTGTGGGGTTTGCAGGAAGGGTTTGAGGGTAAGTGGGGTGTGCATGAGAGATCCCTGCATGCTACCCTTCTGAGCTGGTCAGTACCTGCGCCTACTCCGCAACAGCCTAGAGCCCAAGTACCCTGCACCACCTTTCCACTACCACCAGCAGTGTGCAGCCCCAGTGCACCCTGCACCTGCTCTTCACTGCCCATCCGTGGTGTGTCCTACTGCCCTTGGGCATGCAGCAGTAGCGGCCGGGACCAGCGCATGCAGCCGTGACCCTGCATGCCCCGTGCTGGCTTCAGGCTCACCTGTCTTGCCTGCCACTTCTGCACCATGTGGCTCCCAGCTGCATGGCTGGACCTCAGGACTCAGCAAGAGCCAGCCTAGCCTTGGGGACTGGGGCGATTGCCCATCATCTTCCCGTGCCTCCCTGCTCCCACCCTTCTTACCTGAGTTTCCTGCTCTGGTGCAGAGAGGCATGAACAGCCCCATGGTCCCAGGTCAGAAACCTCTGTTAGGCAGGGTCTTCTGGGTGGGCCTTGCTGTTGCAGGATCCTGCCGTGGCTTCCCATGGGTCTTACTGTCCCTGACCCCTGTCATCTTTGACAGGTAGCCAGGGGCAGATAAGTATTAATTTTCTAAATTTTTATGGGTCCCACAGGCTGCATAGAATGGCTTGGCCTGTGGGCTGTATTTTGCCCACCCTTAGTTTAGAAACTATAATCCAAACCACTTAAGTTGATCTGATATTGTTGCAAAATTGGTAGTCTGAACTCTGTAACAATAACTGAAATACGACTTACTCTAAAAGTTTAGTTGTATTTTGTTTTCCTGTTACGGGGGCATGTGCACTATTTATGTTCTTGAACATACCGGTTTTTTCTCAGTTTTCCTAAGTATGTGTTTTCCTTTTTAGTAAAAAAGCACGTTTGGATTGGAGTACAGATGCTGCCAGTTTGATTGGAGAGGAACTGCAAGTAGATTTCCTTGATCATGTTCCACTCACAACACACAACTTTGTGAGTTTATTTTTCTTTCTTATTTTTTATGTTTATGCTTTCAGTTGAAGCAGATATTCCATCATAAGTATAATCGGCTTTCTAAGCACAAGGAGAAGCTTTAGATCATGATGCTACAGTGCATCTGTCCCAGTAAAATACAGTAATTAAGGCAGTAATTGTTAACAGGCTTTAGCCTCTAGAAGTCAATGTAGCTTACCAAGAACTTGTGGCAATGCCCTACTTAATTTAGTTGCAATAATAAAAAGGGTAGGCACTGTCAGATCTTTAAGCAGTGTTCTTTACATACTTGTTGACAATATTCTTTAATACTAAAAGAGAATAAAGTTTCATCCTAGTTTCCACATTGAGAAACTGAATAGATTCCTCTTAATATTGTGTAAAACTATTTATGCATCTTGTGGATTTAGAGGAAAGATTTAATTTCTTTGGTCCATAATGACCAGCTAGGCACTAGTCATTACTAGAAAAATATGCAAATCTCTACAAAGTTTCTGTCCAAGCACTGATGACTGTCCATCTTCTGTGGATAGATACATACAGATGGACCCAAATAATGAACTGACTTCTTAGAATGCAGTCTTATCAAGGGATAGTTCAGATACAGAATAGGACTTTCCATTTTGATAAATTACTGATTAAGTTACCCAGTAGGTTTACTGCCTTAGCAGATTCTCTAATGTAGGCTTATTCAGATTGTAATTTTTTTAGAGTGCTCAGCATGTTCATATTTCTCAAATTTATGACATACCTTTACCAGGTTGTGTATAAGATTATGTGCACAATTTAACAGAATTGTGTCCTTGGGAGATTAATCTAGTTTCCCTCTCAAAGCATGTTATAGGTTCTCTTTGCTCAGACAAGAGATGGGCTGGAGTTCATCTTTTTAGCAGCTCCAGCTTGGAGCACCTGGAGGCAGTAGCAGCTCTGGCTCCTGCTGTGTGTCTCTGACTTTTTTGCTTGGGGCCTGAGCCATTTGGTGAAGGCATCTCTGGCTTCAGTAGGGAGCATGGGGCAGGAGTCCAGGTGGCCAAGGAGATAGTCCCATAGTGGTGGCAGCAACTGGAGCTGTATCAATCCTTGCTCACTTTCTTGCTGCTGGTTGCCATGATCACCAGGGTCCAAGGGTCCTAGAGTCTGTGGCAGGCTACTCCTTCCTGGCCATGCAGCCTCCTGCCCCCCTTTCCCTCCAACATTTGGTTGCCTGCCAAGTGGGCTGGATAGAATGCCTCTGCAGGCTGGGTGCCGCCTGCAGGCTATATTTGACACCCCTGACAAAATGCATGGGGAACTTCAGTTTCTTGTTTGTCCAGGTGACTTTTTCAATGGGAATGTTATAGCAGAATGGGTTTCATTGTTTCATCCTTTTAGTAGGGCTAAAGAATGTTTAGTGGACTGTTAAAGTTAGGAATTATGTAAAAGCCGTAAGCCACATTTTTTTTCTTGTTGGTGTTGACAACAGATGGTCTTGTTTATGACTACGCAGAATAAAATGCAAAATTGTTTTTCTTGAGCCAATGGGAATCTAGATTTGGAGTTTGCCTTTTGTAGCATGTTGTGAAGTCTTCTATTCCCTGCTTTCATTTTCCCTAACTGAAGTCTTGTAAAACATAGGGCAAGTTGTTTAAAAATCAAAGCTTGTTTAAAGAAACTTGCTTTAAATATTACTAAATGACAGAATGACACTTTCTTAGGAACAAATTGGTGGTATGAATCTGATCAAGGTTCATTTAAATTTCAGGGCTGTGCAGCTAGGTAAAGATACCCTTAAATATTTGTAAAGGTTTGACAATAATGACATGAAAAACATATAAGCTTTGTTATTTGTAGTGTTAAGATCAATATGTAGCTTAGATCAGAATTACAACTCTGGTGTTTTACTGAAGATTTTGTCATTGTTTGTCAAACCCCAAAAGTGTTCATCTGAGTCCTCAACAGAACTAGCATGTAAATACCGATTAAAAATAACTGTTAACTTTTTTCCTAGGCTCGGAAAACCTTTCTAAAACTTGCTTTCTGTGACATCTGCCAGAAGTTCTTGCTAAATGGGTTCCGGTGTCAGACGTGTGGCTACAAATTCCATGAGCATTGCAGCACGAAAGTTCCAACCATGTGTGTGGACTGGAGCAATATCAGGCAACTCCTGTAAGGACTTTTAATACTAGTAATGATTCTGTGCGACTGCAGAGACTTGGCTCGTCTCCATATCTTTGCAGCTTGTTTGATTGCCTGAGCAGTGAAATAATATAGTCTGTGAAAACATTTGTCTTGCCCTGGTAATATTAGCCTGCAGTGTCTGTCCCAGGTCATTTTGTATTATCGTCAAAATAGACTTCTGAAGAGTATTAGATTTTCATTGTAGACTGATATCCTGGGCTACATAAATTAAGACATTTATTTATTTCAATGCTATATCCTACCCTTCCCAACAAAGGCTCTGGGCAGCTTACAGGAACAGAACTAGAACGATTTAACAGGGCAGATAGCATGAATAAAATGCAATAACAAAATAAAGCTGAGATCTGACTAAATGATTTATTGGCTTAGCTTTGTTTGCTCAATATCAAGTCAAACAGAAAGGTCTTGCACTACTTCTGAAAGATGTCTGGGCTTGAGCTCTGGCAGGCCTTAAGAGATCTGGAGTTTGAGGCTGTGGAACAATTTGCCTGTGTTTTTTATGAAGCAGACTTGGCATACTGATGGTACTTGTAGGAGGTTGTTTCCAGCTGACCTTGGGGATATTGCAGTGGGGCCTAAGATGGGTTCACCTCCTAGATATAAAGTCATGTTGAGGTTCACTGAACGTGGAAGGGTGCAGAAGTTTCTTCTATAAATAAACTATTTAAATAAAAGAAACACTCGGATTAGAGGTGCACTGATACATATGTCCAATTTTTGGATTGGCACTAATATAAAGAAAACTTTCTGTATTGGAAATTGGCCCAGTGTAGCCGATTAATTTGTCCAATAAATGCCCATGCATGTGCACTGCATGTAGGCAGTGAGAAGTAGAGCTGGCAGCGTGGAGTGCTGCGTGCAGCTGGTAGGTCTGGTGTGGAAGGGGAGGTGGGAGGGAGAAGGGGCATGGGAAGGGCCTTGGCCCCTGTGGCGAGGGAGGATGTGGGGTAGGGGCTGCCCAGCTGGGGCCAGGGCAGGATGGAGGCATGGCTCATTGGGGAGTGCAGGAATTGGGGCGACTCCTGCTATAGTGTGTGACTGGTCCGGTGCTTATCTGGCAGCTCCTGCCACTTGTCTGGGAGGGCTTGGGAGGTGGGGGGCATGTGTCCCTGGATCTGCCCAGGGCAGGGGGGACTGGAGCTGGGCTCTTCCCTGGCCAGTCAGAACCAGGGGCACATGCCCCCCCCCCCCATGCCCTCCTGGATGAGCGGTGGGAGCTTCCATCCTGCATCTGCCCTGGCTCTAGTTTGCAGCTGCAGCCCACCCTGCACCGAGCAGATCCAGAGGGCACGTTCTTCCCTATCTTCCCCCAATAACCCACTTGCAGCTCTGTTCTATGCTGCTCCGTGCCCCGACTGGTTAGAGCCTATCCCAGCCCCAGCCCCATTCCCTGTCTGTGCAGAGGCCGTGATCTGCTGCCCCCCCGCCCAATGAAAAGCTGCGTATCAGAAATTGGATTGGTATTAGCTGATATGCTTCCTTAAAAATTGGCTATTGGTATTGGCTCCAAAAATCTGTATTGGTGCACTCAAAACTCGGATTCAAAATACCATTGGTAATATGGGGCTTTGGAAAATTTTATTCAGGGTCAATAGTAGAAAAGCGTCATCAGTGTAGCTAAGTCTAGTTACTCATGGAAATCCTTATGCAGATGTTCTGCAACCTAATTTAATTTAAATTAAATTTAAGGGTGGCATCTGTGGAAATTATATCTACATGATTAAATTTAAATTTTTTGATGTATATAGTCCTAAGATTATGGAATAAATTATAAGATTTATTGCCAAGTTGGTTTAATAGAATTCCCCCATTAACTTTGTACTAACAGTGTTGAATATTTTGCTAGGAAAATTTAATGTCTAATGTGTTTTTAAAAAAATTGTATCTAAAGTTTAATTTAGAAGTAGTACTTGATATCTTTTTACGGCTAATGATTTTAGAATTTTTAGTCAGGGAGTACATGCTTGAAAGAAACCCAAACTTTTTTTCAAGACAGAGTAATAATAAACAAGCTTAAAGTTCAAACAGAAAACAAATGATTTAAATAAGAATGGGTAGACTGTATGATATAATGCAAAAAAAACCCCTTCCAGTTGAAACTTCCAAAAGCATTCTTTTTGTTTATATTTCAGGTTGTTCCCAAATTCAAACGTCAGTGACAGTGGTGTCCCTACATTACCTTCGTTGACAATGCGGCGGATGCGGGAGTCTGTTTCCCGATTACCTGTTAGGTAAGCAGGTATTTCCTATGACTTGTTTTGAGAAATAATACAGATTTAAGGGAAAAAAACTGGAATGATTAAGTAATAAATGATGGTTAAGAGTATGCGGTAAATACAACCATAGTGTTTAAAGCAGAAATATTAATACCTGTTTTGTACAAGTGTAAGTAGCTAATCAAGTGCAAAGTCTCCACCTTTTTTGATTTTTCTTAACTTTAAGAGAAATTTTGGGTTGGTATTTGAAACTGAACTCATAATCTTGTGGTTTTTCATTTGCATTTTTCTGGTGACTTCTGTGTTTTCCTGTTTGAGAAGAAAGGGGAAGGGAAATTAATCAAAAGTAACATGGATTTGAAATTTCTTCAGATATTGTCCTATTTGACTTGCAGTCCGTTATGTAGTAAACATGAGGATGTATGATATTTGTTATTACAGGACTCTTGTGTTTTTAAAATAGCACTAGTCCTTTGTCACTATTATTTGCTCTTACTGTGAAGCCTATTCAGAGGGATTCAAGGTGGGAATAAAGGAAGCAAAGTATAAAATGATTATTAAAAAAAATTGTTGCTGCTTGAAATAATAAATTATGAAGCCTACAATGAATATAATGGATGAATGGAGGCATAGATTCTTAACCAGCTAGTCTTTCCTATCATGTAGAGGCTGATAAGGGCTAGACTAGGCCAGGCCAGGGCAAAGTGTATATTTCTCAGCTAACTCTTGGCAAGTCTCTGTCTTTTCAAGAGTGGTATGGGGTACAAAGAAGCTGCTTTGCATGTGATCTGGAGAGCTGTAGCAGCAATTACCATATTTTCATGTGTAAATTTCACTTCTCAGATGCCTCACACCATTTTAAAAGTAGTGTTTCTGGGAAATTAGAAAGCCTCAGATTACCTGCCCAACATTTTGTCATGCTTACTAATAAAATAAGTATAATTGAATGCAGTTGTTTTTCATTGAAACCACCAAACTCGGCGGCAGCTGTTACTGCAAAATATAAATAACACTTCAGCATTAAGAGTTGTACTGTATTTTTCCTCTATCTCTAATTCACAGTTGACCTGGATATGCATTTTCAGGTTTACATTAGTTTTTTTTTTTTTTTTTTTCCTCTGGCTGAGTCTTGAACGTTGAGTTTGGTGATCATAGTGATGAAGATTTGCATTCATTTTTCATACAGCTTTTGCTGCTGGATCCACAGTGGCTGAAAGTTCACTTCATATTGCTGCACCATTTATATTCGTGCATACCTTCCTGCATCCATTGCTCTCACATTTGGTGGACAATGATTTTTTAAAACTGTGATTCATGCTATGCCAAATTACTATAGGAATTTGGGCAAGCTTCCTGAAATCAAGATCAGCTCTGAAATTTTTCTTTGCCATTTGGATTTGAGGAAAGGTAGATTGCAGCCAGCACAAAACAGCTTTGTGGATTTAAATAAATCTTCCTGGCTACTTATGCCAATAGGTTTTTTTGGTTCAATTTATCATTAATTCATTGTTAAACCAACGTCTTTTATTAATAAACATAGAAGCCTTTTTGCAATTTCATGTCCATTTTTGAATATGATATGATGTCTTTTGAGCTTAACCTTTTCTCTGCCAGTGGAACAGCTGCTCATGCAAGATTGTATGATTATACATGGGTAATGACTTGTGCCTCATAAATTTATTGCACAGCTTGGGCCACCTTCAGCGTCATTAATTTGCATTTCTCTGGCCCTCATTTGTTGGTACTTCTCTCTTGGCTTATGTCCACCAATACCCACCTTTCCAGGTTAGCCTCAGTAGGGATCATTTAACAGTACCTCATTTAGAGATCATGCTTTCTGTGTGGTAGTTTCTTCAAATAATCTCTTATCTTCTGCCTTTCTGAGAGTGCAGATTCTTGTCCTGCAGTACAACTTCTGTGTGGTAAAGCAGGGTTGACTAGTCTGTGGCATGGGCAGCTGCTGTATGTGGCAAACAAGCTCTGGGCACTCAATAAAGAGAGGCACCTCTGTGTGTGGGGGGGAGGGGAGGGGAGAGGGCTTGAGCCTTCAAATACCTGGTAGTGGGGGCAGGATACTGCTGTGAAGAGATCTAGGTTAACACTTCCATAGCTGTGCAGCCTTCACTGAATTCAGGGTTTGGATCCTTGCTTATCCCATAAAACTGGTAGTTGCAGGGCCAGGGAAAGGTCACTGGCTCTTGGCAGTGACACCACTCTCATCTGTGTCTTAGGGTGCAACCTCTTGTTAGATGTGCCTTTTGGAGGCAGAATGGTATTTGGAGTTTTAATCTGTGGCACACCTTCCAAAAAGGTTAGCCACCACTGTGGCAAGGCAAGGCCCACAATCTTCAGCTTAAATTCATCTGGAAAACTTTGATGCGTGTTTTTCATTGGAGTGACTTGTGTTATGCTGTCATGTGGTCAAATAGGACTGACTTTCTTCCCTCCCTCTACCATTTCAGGCTTTCCCTGAAGGTGACTCTTTATATCCCTTACTCCCCAGCAAAGGCAGATAAACTTCCTCTTGTCCATACTGCTACTGAATTACTTTTGAGAGAGAAACCATTATACATGTCATAATGTGTTAACATTTTTTGATCTTCTTCCCCACTCCTGTACTTTCGTCATCTGTAAAGTGAGTTAAAAGCATATATTTTATCTAACATAAAAGTTACCTTTTTGCAAGCAGTCTAGCTCAGCATTTCTCAACTCATGGGTTAAGACCCAAAAGTGGGTTGCAAGAATATACGAAAGGGTTGTGAACAGACTTAAAAAATGGATCAACAAACTATAAAAATAGATTCTTCTTTAAAAGAGAAAAATGTGGGAATCAATGGGTTTCCCCATGCAGTTGGTAGGGTTCCGGTTTGCTTGGGGCTAGGGGAGCAGGAGGACAGTGGTCAAGCAAGCGGGTGTCATGTTCATGTGCACACAAGCACATGGTAGCCAGGCAGTGTGGTGAGCAGCTCCCCACAGGTAAGTCTGTATGAGGCAGAAGAGCCCAGGCTACACTGTCTGCCTCCTCGTCTCCTCTCTAGGGTAGAGCTGTGGCCTGAGGGCAGTGATGATGGCGGCCAGGCCATGGTGGTGGGGTAGAGCTGCAGCTTGGTGCTCAAGTGGCTGGTGGTGGGAGAAAGTGAGGGCAGCATGGCCTCCCCTCTGCCCTCCCCCCCGGTTTATTACTTCTTGTGCTGCTGGTGCCATGGATGGTGCAGATTTTCCAGTAGCAGTGGCAGCATTGTGTCTTTCCACCCTGCTCTGCCCTTCTGTGCCAAATCCCACATACTGGGCCATGGAGGCAGCTCCTTGCCTGTACCAGTCTAACCAGGCTGCAGCCCCTTGCCTACTGTGGGTGAACAAATCTGTCCCACAAACCCTTGCCCCTCACACTAGGAGGGTGAGGCCTGGGGGGCAGGGGTGAGGTAGGAGTGAGGGGCACAGGCATGGCTAGGGGACTGTTTTCTACTTAAACTATTTACTGGCTTAGGAGTGGCCATTGCTGCTTACAAATAGGTCCTGGTACAAAAAAGGTTGAGAACTAATTGACTTCAGTATGGCTAGTCATGTGATTTAAGACTAATAGGATTTTGTGTCATTACCCATGATTGGTAATTCTTTGTCAGGTATAATTTACTGTTGAGCCATATATTAAAATAATTGTATTCCTGTTTAATATTTCATAGAACTGTATTGAGTTCTGTTCAGATGGACTTGGGTTTCACCGTTGCCTTGAGAGCTATTGAATTGTTGCATCAACTTGTTCCTCCTTTCACAAATTTGAATTTTCACAGTAAATAATGGAGGTGTTTTTAAACCCCACAAACTGATTTAACTTGCTCAGTTGAGTGGATCTTGCTTAAAAGTCTGACAAATAGCATAGATCGCTGATGGATGTGCTAGGTAGGTATGCCAGCTGTCAAAATGTTGCTTAAAACCCTTTAATTTAGTTCCTAAACTATGCTGGGCAAGATCCAGCTGGCTAAATAGTTTTAGTTATCAAATAGTATTAACCCTTCCTCTAATAGAGAATTCTGTGCAATTTAGTATATCTTTACTGAAAACTAAATTCACAACTAATATTAGTGGAAATCATGAACTATGACTTAACTGTCTTCTCTACTCTATAGTTCTCAACACAGATATTCTACACCTCATGCCTTCACATTCAACGCATCAAATCCTTCGTCTGAGGGCTCCCTTTCTCAAAGGCAGAGATCTACGTCCACCCCAAATGTTCACATGGTCAGCACTACTGTGCCGGTAGACAGCAGGATAATTGAGGTAATACTCTGAATAAGAAACAGTATGTACTTGGCTAAAATAACTAGATATATAACTAGTAGTAATTTTTCGCCCCCCCAATATCTTTTATTTAGTTGATAAATGATGAAATGTATGGGTGACTAGTGTCTGCTTTGAGGCATGAGCATCTTGTCTTTAATACTCACAGCCTCTATCTATAGCCTGGAGAATTACACAATTACGTGCCTGTGCAATTTTGTCCATAAAATGTATGACCTGCATAATTGCATAATTTTGCATAATGTAATCCAGGTGGGCTTTGCGCCTCTACCTCTGCTGGGCACCTGGCCCCCTGGCTGTGCGAGCCCCATGTGGAGGCACTGAGAGCAGTGGTGCATGACTAGACAGCTGGTGAATGGGAAGGGAGGAGCTCCTGCCTGTAGGAGGTGGGAGTTAGTGTGGGGTTTGTGGGTGGGTATAGGCCCCCCTGCCACACATCCATGCCGTCCCTGTCCATGGTGCACAGCCCAGGCTGTCGGCGGCAGCAGCAGCAGGAGGCAGTGGGCCCTCAAGGGAGCTCATGGCTGTGGCAGGGAGAGTGGCTCCAGCTGGGTCCTGGGGGCTGCACATGGCAGCATGGAGCCTGCCCAGCCCAGCCTGCTGCATGTACTTTTGAACCAAACTGGGCTGGCTTTATGCCAGCACATGGGGCTTGCAGCACTTCATGAGGGATCCACATGCTTCCAGGCAATAGACTGGCATTGGAGAGAGAGGGTGACTTCCGTGAGTCAGGCCTTACATGTGCTGGAAGCTCCATGTGGACGTATGGAGCCTGCCCGGTCTGGCGCATGACTTCTGCCTGGAGTGCTGTGAGCCCCACATGCTGGCACAGCCAGCCTGGTCTGGTCTAAAGCTGCATGCTGGTGGGCCAGGCTGGCTTCATGCCGCCACATGCACCTGCAGCTCAGCGAGAGCTGCATGCTGCTGTGGGGATTCTGCCTACCACAGCCATAAGTACCCAAGGGCTGGCTGCTGCTGCCATGCCATTACAGATACTAAGGTTATAAGATGAAATGTAAAATAAATAAATAAAATTTTGCACAATTTTGAATTTTTGTGCACATTATTCCCTGGGGTATATCTGTCTTCATTAGTACTTTGCCCCTTTCTTCACAAAGAATTGGTAGAGCGTAGGAGATTGCTCAGGAGTTTGACTGATCTCTTGTTGAAGGAGAGCAAGACCCATTTTGTTTACACAACAACTTGTTATTGGTGTTTCATTTGGAATATGTTATTGGCAATTTTAAGAACCGTAAATCCATATCCAAATGTATAAATTATTCTAGAGGAGTGCTTACCTAGATGTCATTTGCAAAGTCAGTGTTAAATCAAGGACTTGTGTTATGCAGCATGCTAGATATGTGTTAAGGTAGCAAGGATCCTGGACTTATGGGGCAAGACTTGTCACTGGTGAGGGGTTCTTTCTGGTACCTCCTTTCAAAATATTTTTTTCCGTAGACTGGCACTGGAGAGAGAGGGTGACTTTCATGATTCAGGCTTTATATGTAGAAGCTCCAGTTCAGTTTTATTAATGTAAAAGTGAAGTGAAGTGAGGTATGGTGCAAAGGAAGGCTTTTAGGAGGAGGAACCTGATCTTCAGGACTTACACCAGGGCATAATCTTTACTCTGGGAAAAGGCAGAAACTTTTAAGGATTTTGTATCCCTAGCTGCAGACCTTTCTGGCTGCATAGAAAAGGGTAGGTTGGTTTGGCTTGACTTGGTTAGGTGGAAGGCTGTCTGCTCTACAGTTGGAAAAAGGAGCTTGTGCAGCAGAACTGCTAAACTCTGTTTTGGGGGAAGATGCTTCCAGCTTGGCCTTGTAAAGCAAAGTACCATTTGGTTTCTAACTTCTGTACCAAGCCACTTGGCTGACAATAATGATAGAGCACTTTTTTTTTTCAAATGGGAGAATGACTTTTACATCTATCTGTATAACCAAATGATTGTGTAGCACGTAAGGCCTTACAGGATACAGTGCCCTCTATCACCATTGTGTGAACAAAAAAAGTACCCCTTAAGTAACCAATTAACTTTTTACAAAAAGAATTGCTGGATGATGTTTAACACCTTTTTGGTATTAAATGGAGAAAAACAGCTTGATAAAGAAGCATATGCATTAAGTATTCTTACTGTACGCTAAAATTACCCTTAGTAGAGAAGGAAATGTAACCTGCACATAGTTAGCATATCAAGCTACTTTTTCTTTCAGGTTTTTCTTTTCTTATTTTTCCCAACAGCTGAAATTTTAACTACTATCTTTATTCTTTTCTCTTATTTCATATTGCTTTGGAATAGAATAATACCCTGAATGATTCTCCCAGTTCCTGGTGCAGGCGATTTTGTTTGAGGGGAAGAGTAGGTATTTTTCCTGATGAATTGCTTTCTTGGCATTAACAGGATTGTTTAAACAGTAAATTGTTGCAACTCCTAAGTGAATCTATTAATCTAATGTCGATTTAATAAAAATAATGGTATGGCATGTTTGTTTTCTTAGCTGTTCTAAATTCTGAATACAGTTGTTGAAGGTCATAGCTAGTTTATATAGTCTGTCTTGTGGATTATTTTGATAATTCTGTAAAACAGCATGATATTTTGTTCATGGTGTAAACCTGATCAGTAAGTTCATTAGAGATGCATTTGGTCCCCTTGCATTTAAAATCTGTTTTAAATGTTTTTGGAACATTGCATGGCCTTTTTGTGGTTTGTTTTGGTGAATTATAGCATGGCTACTCATAGCATAGCCATACAGAAAGCCAAATTAAATGGTATGTAGTGCTTATTTCTGCTTCAGGTAAAGGTAGTGGCAGGGTATAGCATTGGGTTGTGTGTTAAAAATAAAATTGAGGTACATTGTTTTTGCTCCCAAGACTTGCATGCAGAACAATATAATTTTTTTTTCCTTCAAACACAGCAAAACTTTTGAACTGAAATAAATCATTTATTTTATGAGGAATCCAGGAGGAACATAAATGCATAAGTGTGAAACTATACATTCTTTTAAAATAGATTTTTAAAATATCATGTGTTACAACTTGTTTGCCTGAAGATTGCACTCTTTGACAGCTGTGTCAAAGTCAATTACTGTTTTATTGTGTATTCTTGTAAAACATTTCTAAATGCTTCTAAAGGATTTGTAAGTATTCCTCTCCCCCCCTCCTTGAACAGTATAATGTAATTTGCACAAATGCTTCAGAATCAGATTTATGTGCATTTTTAACTATCTAGGAATAAAGAAGCACAGCAGGGATATGTTTTGATTCAAAGCACAGATGGTAGGTCAAAATGTAGCTTGCTAGTCATACCTTTTTAAATAAATCTTTACACATGGTAGGTGATGTAGTCAGTTTTACAAGATATTAATCCAATTAGAATGGCTGATTCAAGAACCATCGCATGGTGTTTCTCTAGACTATTTTGTCCTGCTATGATTTAAATTATTCTCTGCTGTTAGTTGGCTGGAAGTTTTTAATTTATTCCTATTAACTCTTTTAGTATTTGATATTTTTTAAATGCATGTTCTTTTGTGCTGTACTTACCTTTTTGGGAACAAAGTTTTAACATTTGGAACACGTTTCAAAATTCTCCTATCGAGCTGAGCTGACCATGTGCATGACTGGAGAATTAAGCTTTGTAAAGTATCTGTGACAAGAGGAGAAGTAGGTTATACTGCGCTAGAGCTGATATGGTAGAACATTTTCACATATTTGAAGGGGGTAGTATTTTAGTCAGTATAAATCTTATGAGAACTGTTGCTTTTGTATTAGAGTATAGATCTCAACATTTTGTAGGTTCAAATGTGACAGGTGGGTACACTTTGGAAATTCCTGCTTATTTGGAAAGTCTTCTGTAAGTTCTAAAGGCACTTCCTTTTCTACATAGAAGAAATTTCTCTCAATTCAGTGCAGTCTGCCAAAATAATAAATGGTTTTCTAAATACATCCACAGTAGGCAAAACACTGAGATGGGAGTTGTGTGCAAATCTGAAATGCCACAGTGCATGTCTGAGTTTATCAAAAGCACCTATCAAAAGGTGCTGCTTTTGATAAGAAGATGTATTGTATAGTTATAGTTTATCTTTCGCAAGTCATTTCTGTAAAATTGACTGGCAACCTTAGGATGGGAGTCTCCTTGGAGAAGGGGTGAACTACATGTTTTTAACAAATAACAATAGGATATATCTGTACTATTCTTTTGGAATTTTTGAGCATCTTTGTGAACCAAATAACTTAAAGATAAATTATGATAAATCCAAAATAATGTATTGGGGAAGTTGTTTGATAAAAATATCCATGGAATATGAGGGGAACCAAACTTGAAATTGTCAAAACCTATAGATATTTGGGTGCCTTCTTCACAGCTTCTCCGTCATGGAAACATCATATTCAGTCAGTTAAAACTAAGGCAGCCCAATCGGCTGTGGCTATAAAGAAATTTTATGCAACCACAGCAGTACGATCAGTCCAAGCTCCTATATCAGCATACTAAACCAAAGTTACCTCTCAGATCGTATATGGTGCTGAAGTATAGGTTTATGCCAGTAGTAATGATGTAGACATACCGCAGAAAAAGTTTCTTAGGGTTCTTCTGGGTCTTCCTCTGTCAACTTCTGTATCTTTTTTGAGATTAGAGATGGGAATGGATTTTATTTTAACTAAAGTTATTATTTGAATGGTTGAATTTTGCTTTAAAATCCTGCCCCTTTTACCACCTTGCCTGCTTAAATTATGCTACATCGAAAATATTAATAATCCCCCTCCCCTCCAATCACCCTGGTTAGCTTTTCTTTTCTGTACTTTTGCATTTTCTGGGATGGGATACTATCTCAAAAATAATGAAAGATCTTTCTCCCCCATCAGAAAGGTTTCGTATCCTGAGGATATGAAATGTATTGCCAGGCAGAATGATTTTGCGGTGGCTAGGGCTGCTTGCATTTCCCCTTTCTATATACTCTTTGGAAATTAGATTGTGGTGGGGGAGAAATATATTTACAGTTGGATCTCAGTAATAAATGGTGATCCTCTTTGACTAGGCTCAGGACTGAACAGATGCCCACAGCTGTTCTGGCTGGACATAGATTTTCCATTTCAAGGGCTAAAAGATGTTGCCCAGTCTGTCTAGGACTTGTGGAAGATACTATCCACTATGTATTAGAATGTTCTTTATATAATGACATAAGGAAAACCTATTTATTGCCGTACTTGCAGAACTTGATACATTTCTCAAATAGAGAGGAATTAATTTGGCTTCTTCAGCAAACACATCCAAGTGTAGTAGTAAACAGTCTCACAAGTTTTGCTTACAAGGCTGAGGCAATTAGAGTTAAATATTCTTTATTACTGATATGAGTGGTGCATTTTAACATTAGACTTGATTTTATTGTCTCAATTGTGGATGTCTGTACAACAGTATTATAGATTATGTCCTGATTTTCTACTATATTTATATTAATAATGTTTTTATGTTGGTGGGATTTGTTTTTAGTATAACATTTGTAGTTTGGTTACTTCATTCAAACTTATTTATATTATGGTTGTATGTGTGCTATGTTGTCTTCAGGAGCATGGCATTTAGCCATGACCCTTAATAATAATAAATAATTACATTAATTACATTATTAGTGTTCTTTTGGAAGATACTGACCATTCATCTGCTGGGCCTGAATTTGCACCAGCTCCGTTCCCTGCTAGTGTTCTGCATGCTCCAATTTACTTTTCTTTCCCCATGCTCTGAAGTGTTGACTTTTGTTTTTGTTTTTGTTTTAATTTTCTCCACTTATAGGATGCAGTTCGGAATCACAGCGAATCAGGTAAGCTTTCAGAATATAAAAGAATTACAATCTTAATAACTTTTTTCCCTTGTTTATAATTTTCCTGTTTTCCTTTATGTTAAGCATCACCCTCAGCTCTGACAGGGAGCCCCAACAATACGAGTCCAACTGGGTGGTCTCAGCCCAAAACTCCAGTCCCAGTCCAAAGAGAGAGAGCAGCTGGATCCAATACACAAGAAAAAAACAAAATTGTAAGTATTGCAATGTATGTTTTCAAATTAAATGGAATGGGAGCAAAAAGAAAATGAATCTCTTCGACAAATTTCTCCTTTTTGAAGGATAGAAAAGCTGCTTATTGGGAATTTGTTCACTTCTGTACTCATTAAATAATTTGCACTAATTTAATTTAAGAGCTACTGTTAACTACCTGTATATCAGAACAGCATACCAGCAGGCTGTGTGTGTAACATGAATTTCAGATTCTGTGTTAAAGCCTTTGTGAAAATTTAAGGATATATTTTTTTTTTAAGTTTTTCTGTGTGGCTTTTTTTAAGTTACTGTTTTGTTTTAAAGATTGTTCTTGTTTATCTTCATTTGAAACTTGCTATTATGGCTTTTTATCGAAAGCTAATCTTGATGTCTGTTTCACTACAGTAGCAAAATTTTAAATTTTTCATGCAAGTTAAATTTTAAAAAATCCAAGTATCCTTTCTAAATCATGGTCTAGCTGTTTAGGTTACAAATGGTGGCATTGTTGTGCTGTCTGCATTTTCTTTTCTAAAATAAATCAATGTGACGCTAAGTAATTGCAGGAATGACGTCAACTTGATGTTGCATTTTCTTCTGTATAATCTGATGTTACCTACAGTTACTGCAATAGTAAGAGATCAGAGAGAATACTTTTTCAGGACTCTCATGGTCAGTTTCACTGCTCTTGTTGTGATTAGTAGCATAACTCTGGGAGCAAGTGGGGCACTAGCCCCTGGGGGCTGATTTGAGGGAACCCCAGAATCATTCCCCAGAGACTTCACTACAGGAGGTGTAAACCTGTGGCCAATGGCTTTTCTTGGGGTTGGGGTAGAGGTAGAGGCATTTAACATAAAAAGCCAACTTCAATTATTCTGAATCAGGAGGAAAAATCATTCTGTGGATAAGATTTCAGGCTGGGACCTAGAAGATAGCAAACCATAAAACCATTTTCTTTTCTCTCTGTCTTTTTGTCCTGTTCCCAGTCTTTATCTCTCCGCCTCCCTCGCCCTTCCACACTGTCTATGTTGTAATCTCAGAGGTGCTAAAAGTAAATTCAGTAAAGGTGGTGAAAATCAGAAGGTTGCTTCAGTCATGGTCTTGTCTAAATGCATTCATGTTGTGTTTGTTCCCTAAACTTTCTAGTAAATGCTTTTCTAGTTATGATGTCTGTGTTCTTGGAGATTTAGGTCATTTTGCCCTAACAATTGCTGGAGACATCTTAAATGCTCTTAATATCTTTTTAAAGGCATCTGTTACAAATCCAAATGCTTAATTGCACATTTCATAAGAGAAAACTAAAAATTAAGGCAACAATTAGATATGTATTTTAACTGGCTTCAGCAGAAAATTAATAGAAGTATGGGATTTTCAAAAGCTTGCAAAGTGATCTGGGAACACAGGTGTTTAAAGTCAAGACTTTTATTAAGGCAATCAGGACTTGTAGTAGAGATATCTTATTAGACCAACAAGATTTTTGCAAAAAAAATTCTTTAGTTATAACCTGGATACAAGACTTCTTTATTATGCATTTTTAAATGGGAATTAAACTATTCTGAAAATTATACCCTTACACCCTAAGGTCTTGATAGTTACCATAAATAGGAGTAAATAGCTTTTGAAATATCCAGATATACTAAGTGTTCAAGAGATGTTTCTAATAAGTAACTGCTCTTTATAATTTAAAACATGTTGATAGGGTTCTTAAAACATTAAAAATGTCTTCAAATGCTTCTTTTAAAAATATAATAGATATGCACTTGAAAATTTAAGGTCAGGGTTCTTGCATTTCCCTTTCAATAGTAGATAATACCATAAGCTGCTAAAAAAAAAAAAAAAAAAGAAAAAAAAGAAAATCCATGAAAATGTTTTGGGAGTTATTGTAGGCAACTATTGTAGGAGAAAAATAGAATCTTGAAATGGAGTCTTAACAAGGAATGTATTTTAGAATAAATTGTCTATATTAATAAGTATCATATATATTAATGAGTATCTATACAAGTATCTCAAATTTTTGCATTCACCTTTTAAATTTAACAGAAATTGGATTCATATGAGGCGCAACTTGTGAGAAAAGCATTTAACATGGCTAGTAGCCTAGAACTTGAGAGCTGTCATTTATATGACATACCTGTGCCTTAAATATTTATTTGCATTTCAGAGGTCTCGTGAACAAAGAGATTCAAGTTATTATTGGGAAATAGAAGCAAGTGAAGTTATGCTTTCTACCAGAATAGGGTCGGGTTCTTTTGGGACTGTTTACAAAGGCAAATGGCATGGTAAGTACTGAACACGGTTCTATGTTCTTTTGAAAATGCTGACAGCTTAGTAAGTCATCTGGCCTGAAAACAAGTTATTAATCCAACACTCACTTAATAATTTTGACCTTTTAAATGAGTGCTACATGTTGATTGATTTATTTTTTTAATTATAGATGGACAAACTGTGGCACAAAAATTACTTTTCTTTGTCACACTAATGAGGGAGCAGATGATAAAAACTAAATTTCACAATTTGCAGTTCTCTGCTTCAGTAAAGCAATGAATGTTGTATTCTTCAGTCTAATATTGTTTTGGATGACACCAAGTTATGGGGAAGTGTGGTCATGCTTGAAGATAGGCTGCAGATACAGGCTGACCTAGACAGACTGGCAAGTTGGATGGACCAGAACCAGATGCAGTTCAATGTTTAGAAATGGAAAGCGCTCCACCTGGGGATGAATAATCCCCTGCACACCTACAGGCTTGGCAACACCAACCTGACGAGCACTACAAATTGTAGGGACTTGGGGGGTCATAATAGACCACAGTATGAACATGACCCATCAGTGCGATGCTGCACCCTGGCATGCATCAATCGATGCATCTCCAGCAAAACCAAAGAAGTGATTCTTCCACTCTACTCGGCATTGGTGAGACTGCAGCTGGAGTACTGTGTCCATTTCTGGGTGTTGCACTTCAACAAGGACATGGTAAAGCTTGAGAGAGTTCAGAGAAGGGCCACCCATCTGATCAGAGATTTGCACGGCAAGCCATATAAGGAAAAGCTGAGGGATCTGGGACTCTTCAGCCTGAAAAACAAAGGCTGAGAGGGGAATTACCACTACATCAGAGGCATACATCAAAGGCTCGATGAACAACAGTTCACCACGGCACCATTGGGGAAAACTAGGAGTAATGGTTACAAACTCCTAGAAGAGCGTTTCAGACTCAACAGTAGGAAAAACTACTTCACAACTAGGGTGTCCATACTGTAGAATAAGCTGCCTCCAGAGGCAGTGCAATTGCCTACCCTGGAAATCTTCAAGAGGAGACTGGATGGTCACCATGTTGGGGTCACCTGATCCCAGTTGTCTTTTCTGCTTGGTGCAGGGGGTTGGACCCAATTATCTTCCAAGGTCCCTTTCAGCCTTACAATCTATGAATTGTACAACAGCTTCACTTTCTGAAAAGGATGTCCAGTAATGGAATTTGTGCTGAGAAACTCAAATTCTGATGTTAAAACTAAATCTGGGACAATTTTTGTGTTCTGAGATTTAATTAGTATTGTCATCTTGCTCTGGTTGCTGCAATAGGAAGCAAACATAAATGCACTTTGCTATGGAATTTTTTATATGGATGTGGGGGGAGTAGTTGATATGAGCCAAAATTGTATACAACTTGTAGAAAATTGGTTGCAGTACTATAACTTTAAGCACCCTATTAAGTTTGGTTTGTCTCAGATTTAGGGCATATGCTTAAATATGAAGACCTAAAATCAGTAGCACTGTTTCCATAGCTTAAAAAAAAAATCATAGAATTATAAAAAAAAAAATTGGGGTTGGAATGTACCTGAGGAACTTTTCTAGTCCAAAGCCCTGCTCAAAGCAGGACTGTCCCCAACTAGATTATCCCAGGCAAGGTTTTGTCTAGCTGGGTCTTAAACCTCCCAAGGATGGAGTGTCCACAAGCTCTCTGAGTAACCTGTTCCAGTATTTTATTACCTTCCTAATGAAAGAGTTTTTTTTCCCAATATTTAATGTAAACTTCCCTTGATGCAACTTGAGAATGTTGCTCCTTTGTTCTGTCATCTGTCACCACTGAGGGGTACTTGGGAAGGCCCCAGGGGGTATACAGCAGCAGTGTGGAGAAGCAGGGGCACTTCCAGTTTTGCTTCTGGTTTTGCTGTTGTGTGCAGGGGATTTCCCTCTTTTTCCCCCCTCCCTGCTCTTCAACCGGCTGAGGGACTCCCTGCTTCTTGTTAGACTAAATGTTAGACTAAATAAGCGCAGTTCCTTCAGCCTCTTCTTTTAAGTCATGTGCCTCAGCCCCTTTACCATATTCATTGCCCTCTGCTGGACTTTTTCCAATTTATCCACATCCTGGACACACTACTTCAGATTTGGCCTCACCAGTGCCAAATAGAGGGGAATAACCACTTTCCTCAATCTGCTGGCAAGACTCTTAATGCAGCCCAGTATGCTGCTAGCTTTTTTGGCAACAGGGGCACACTTTTGGCTCGTATTCGTCTTACTGTTTGCTGTAACCCCCAGGTCCTTTTCAGTAGAGCTGCTGCTTTCTGCAGTTGGCCCCCAGCCTGTAGGGGTGCCTGGGATTGTTCCATCTTAAGTGCAACGCTTTTCACTTGTCCTTGTTGAACCTCATGAGATTTCTTTTGGTTCAGTACTCCAATATGTTGAGGTCTCTCTGAACCTAACCTGCTCTCCAGGATATCTACTACTCTCCCATGCTTGGTGTTATCTGTAAACTTGCTGAATGTGCGCTCCATCCCATCTTCCAGGTCATTGAAAATATTGAATAAAACCAGCCCCGGGACCAACTTCTGGGGCACCTCCACTTGATACTGGCTGCCAGTTAGACATCAAGCCATTGACTACTACCCTCTGAGCCCAGTGGTCTGTAGGTTTTCTATCCACCTTACAGTCTATTCATCCAACATGGACTTCCTTACTTGCTTGCAAGAATGTTGTGGGAAACCGTATCAAAAGCCTTGCCAAAGTCGGGATATATCACATCCACTATTCCTGCATCCACAGAGCCAGTCATCTCATTATAGAAGGCAATCATATTGGTCAGGCAAAACCAGCCCTTGGTGAATCCATACTGACTGTTCCTGATCACCTTTTCCTCCAAGTGCTTAGAAATGGATTTCTTTAGGATCTGCTCCTTGGGGGTTTTTCCAGGGACTGAGGTGAGGCTGACTGGTCTCTAGTTCCCTGGATCCTCTTCCTTCCCTTTCTTAAAGATGGGCACTATATTTGCCTTTTTCCAATCATCTGGGACTCTCCTGATCACCACAAGTTTTCAGAGATAAGCTGCAGTTGCATCAGCCAACTCCCTCAGCACCCTTGGGTGCATCCTGTCCGGCTCCATGAACTTGTACACATCCAGCTTTTCTATATAGTCCCTAACCTGTTCATTTGTCACTGCTGGGTGCTGACCTCCTCCCCAAACTCCTGCCAGGTGTAGTAGTGAGACACATGACCTTGCCTGTGAAAACTGAAGTGAAAAAGGCATTGAACACTTCAGCCTTTTCTGCATCCTCTGTTACTAGGTTGCCTCCCCCATTCAGTAAGAGACCCAGATCTTCCCCAATATTCCTCTTGTTGCTGATATACTTGTACAAACCTTTGTTATTACCCTTCACATCCTTTGCTAGCTGGAGCTCCAGCTGTGCTTTGCCCTTCTGATTTCATCCCAAGCAATATTCTTATATTCCTCCCTAGTCATTTGTCCAAGGTTCTACGTGTAAGCTTCCTTTTTGTGTTTTAGCTCATTGAAGAGTTTGCTGCTAAGCCAAGCTAGTCTTCTGCCATACTTGCTAGTCTTCCTGCACATTGGGATGGTTTGTTCCTGTGCCCTCAGCAAGGTTTCTTAAAAATAGAGCTAACTCTTGGACTTCTTTCCCCCTTAGACTGGCCTCCCAGGGAATTCTGTGTATCTGTTCCCTGAGGGAGTTGGTCTCCTTTTCTGAAGTCCAGGGTCCATACTCTGCTGTCCTTCCTTCCTTCCCTCCTTCTGGATCCTGGATTCAATCATTTCATGGTTGCTGCTTCACAAGTTGCTATCTACTACTACATTCTCCACCGATTCTTCCCTGCTTGTGAGCAGCAAGTCTAGAAGAGCACGGCCCCTAGTTTTTATACCACAAAGTTGCTCCCAACACACTTCAAAAACTTCCTGTATTTCCTGCAAACTGCTGTATTTTGGCCTCCCAGCAGATGTCAGGGTGATTGAAGTCCCCCGTGAAAACCAGGGCCTGTGACACAGAAACTTCCACTAGCTGTTTGAAGAAAGCCTCATTCACCACATCGTCCTGGTCTGGTGGTCTATAGCAGACTCCCACGCCAACATGACCCTTGTTGCTCTGCCTTCTGACCATAGACTTTCAACAGGCATATCTCTAATTTTCTACTGGAGCTCTGAGCAATCATACGACTCCTTTATGAAAAGTGTAACTCATCTTCTATTCTGCTTGTCCTTTCTATACAGTTTGTACCCAACCATGACAGTGCTCCAGTCAAGCAAGCTACCCACCAAGTCCCTGCTCCAGTCACATCATAGATCCATGTCTATGTGAAGGCTTCCAGTTCTTCCTACTTATTTCCCAGTCTCTGTGCATTTGTGAAGATACCTAGCTGATTTCCTTACTTAGGAAGAATGAGAAGGTCTCCCCTGTTGCCTCTTCCTGCTTGCACTTCCTGTTGGTTGCCCAATTCCTCACTTACTAAGGGCTTTGGTTTCCATCCCCTGGCAAACTTAGTTTAAAACTCTCTAATCTGCCTGTGAAGATGCTCTTCCCTCTCTCTATCAGGTGGATCCTGTTTCTTCCTAGCAATCCTTAGTCTTGGAACAACATCCTGTGGTCAGAGAAGCCAAACCCCTGCTGGCAACACCATCTGCACAGCCATGTGTTGGTCTGCAGAATGCATCTGCTCCTGCTTAGGCCCTTCCCCTTGACCGGAAAGATTGAAGAGAACACCACGTGAGCCCTCTGTCCCTTTCGCCCTTGCACTCAGAGTCCTGTAGCCATCTTTGATCTACTCAGGGTCTCTGCTAGCAGTATCATTGGTGCCCACATGGATGAACAGCTTGGAGTAGTAGTCAGAGGGCCAGATGAGTCTTGGTAATTCGTCTGTGACATCTTGGATCTGGGCTTCAGGCAAGCAGCAGACCTCCCAAGACAACAGGTCAGGCTGGCTAATAGATGCCTGTCCCCCTCAAAAGGGAGTCTCCAACCACCACCACCCAGTGCTGCTTCTTGGTGGCAGTGGTTTCGATTCTTCCAACCTTGGGGAGGCCTGGCCTTTCCTCCTTCGCCAGTGGAATATGTTCCTCCTTCTCTGTTGCTAGGACTCTATATCTGTTCTCCAGACAAGCTTTTACAGGTGGAAATGAAGATTTCTGCTTGCTGTGAGAGGTCACAAGCTTCCACCTTCCCCTACTCTGAGAGCCCATGTCCTCTCCCTAGTCTAGCACTGCCTTGGGCAGTCCTTCCTCTCCTTGGCCCTGAAAAGTTTCTTCTTCCCTGCTTCCTTTCACCAAGTTTAAAGGCTCCCCTCCAAAGGGGGGTGGGGTGAGCTGGGTAAACTGACCTGGGAACTGCTTGCATGATTGTTCTCTCCTGGTCACTTGGAGTCACAGTGGACTCCCCAAAATCAATGGACACTAAATATTAAATTTTAAAGGAAAATATTTCCTGCTTATTTTACACCTCAATTTGTAAATATAGCTAAACCATGTGAGCCATGTCATTTAATTAAGCAATTAAACTATTTTCTCATTGTCCAAAGGAAGTGAAATATAGAAAGTAAATGAAATACTGGGCAAAAAAGTATATAATTTTTAAACTTCTTGCACATTTCCCGAAGAGCACTTTTTTGTGATGCTTTAATGCACATTAAAATGCTTTAATATGCATTAAAGTGCACATGTAGATATGCCCCATATGAATATTGAAGTAACAGCTGAAGAAAAGAGTTTTTGTAATTAAAGGTAAAATCAGATGTACCTGAAGTTTTCCAGTTGGATGCTATCCTATTTTGCTGACTATCTGTCATGTTTTTGTGAAGTCAAAAGTGGTTTAGTTGATTTTTGTCTTACTTTTGGGGTTTCACTAATAGGAGTACACTGATAAAGATTTTATAGACTATACTGATACCAATTATTAACCAGCCATATTGGATGATACAGATCTGATGGCCGCTATGCAGCCCAGCAGGTTGAGAGCAGTGTCTAAGTCTGTGGGGGGGAGGGAAGGGGCATTACGGGAAGTAGATTCAGGCCCCCACTGTTAGGGAGGGAGTGGGGCAGGGGCAGGTGCTGCCCAGGTGGGGTGGGGCAGGACACAGGACAGAGCTGCTGTAGATACCCTGGGGGGGCATGGAGGGCATGTGTCCCCTGGATTTGTGTGTGGGGTGATGGCAGGCTGCCCACTGCCCATTGCAGGCTCAGCCAGGGTCTGTGTGGCATTTCCTGGTGGGGTGGCTGGGCCAAGGCTGTGCTTGAGGTAGGTTGGGGTGCAGCAGCACTGGGAGGGTATGGGGTAGCCCCCCCCGTGCTGTCACAGACTGCCCTGCCTGCCCCAAGTGCAGCCCTAGCACAGCCACCCTGCCAGGAAGAGGCCAGCACAGCCCCTGGCTCCAAGCCTGCATTGGGCAGCCTGCCCTCACCCTGTGTGGTCTCATACTCTGTGCCCCCTGAATGAGATGCCTATGGCTTTGTCCTGTGCCCTGCCCCACCCTGGGTGGGCCCCTGGTCCTGCCCCATTTTCTTCCTCACTGTGGGGGCTTCAGTCTGTCCCTTTCATGCCCCTCTCCTCCCCCTGCCCCTTCCTCCCCACAGATTTACCAGCCAAATGCTGCTGTCCAAGCTGCTGGACTGCATTCCTAGCTGCGTGCATATGTGCAGCTGCATTCACGCACGTGGCATTTAGCGGTGACATTATTGGCCACATCAGCCGAAAAAAAGTCTAATTGCCGATTTAATGTCAATTTTCCTTTTATCAGTGCTGATACTAGGCCTGTGTGAAGTGGCAAGTATTCAATTCAGATTCGTTTTTAGCCGATTTTCCCATTTTTCCAGTCCATGCCTCCAAGTTTGTCCTGGCACAGGAGCTCAGAAGGAACATGTTTTTCTTCTGTTGTTTGGTGATGCATTGAGTGCCCCCTCCTGCTCTGAGAGTGGAGCATTAAATGGTTTAAAAAAAAATGGAAACAGGTGTGGACGGAGTGAGGAGGTCTCCAGGTGAAGTTTGGGGGACCCCAGCAGCGGGAGGTTCACCTTGAGGAACACCAGCTTGAGGAACCCAGCTGCTCCACCAAACTAGGATCCAAGGAGATGCGATGAAGCGTCACAACATCTCCAGCAATGCTGAATACCCTCTTGCTCAGAACTCTGGTTGGTGGACAGGACATGTGTTCCCAGGCAACCCTGGCCAGATCCTGCCACACCTGGCTGCAGGGTGCCCAGTAGGCCAAGGGGTCACAGTCCAGTGGCTCCACATCCTCGGTGAGAATAGCTCCAAGGCTTCAGTGGCTTCCTGTCTGCCCAAGGCTGGGGTCTTGTGCGTCTGACCCCAGCATTGAAGCCATGCCTTTGGCCCACATTGGCAGTGGCTGGCATGGAGGAGACTGGCTGGGGCTGGTGCTGGGAGTGCTGGCACAGGGAAGTGGATCCCCCTCTTCCACAGCTCCTTGTCTCTGCCCTTCTGCCTCCCTGACTCTTTCACCAGCACCTCCATCCAACGGTGGAGGGTTTTGGTGCTGCACATGCTCCCCTTTACCTTCAGGTCGCATGTGCCCACCAGCACATGGGCCGTACTTGACTGCAAGGGATCCAGCTGTTTTTTGATGCCCTCCTTTAGCCGCTTCACCAGTGCCTGCACCTCTAGTGAAAGCAGCTTGCCCCAGCCAGGAACATTGAGCCCCTGGAACTTCTCCATTTGGTTCTCAAGCTCCTTGACTACAGGAATCACCTGGCTAAGGAGGGCTTTGCCAGTTTTGAGGGTCTTGGTGGCCTCGAGGAATGGCTTGAGGACCATGAAGATCTGGGAGATGATGTCCCACTCAGCTCTGTTAAGGGGGCTCCTGATCCCAATCTCCCCAAGCAAGGCCATTTCATGGGTGGCCTTCTGTTGCTCCACCAGCTTTTCCAGCATCAGGTTGGTGGAGTTCCACCAAGTCTCCACATCCTGCATATTTTTGTGCTGTGGGATGTTTAGCTCTCTGTTTGTCTTGCAGTATCTTGCCCTCCTTGATGCTTCGGTGGAAGTAGCCTGCCACCTTCCTGCATTTTGAAATCAGTTGGGTGGTAGTGACAGTGCCATCACCAGCAACCCTGTCCCTGTCCCAGGCATCCCTGGCTGTGAGGTGCAGCATGTGTGCCATACAGCGGATGCCAACAAAGTTGGCATCATGAACCGGCTTGACCATATTGGCCCCGTTGTTGGTGGCCATGAACCCACGGGTGAGCTCTTCCTTCCCAACAAGCCACCCCTACACCAATCGGTTCAAGGCCCCCATGATCTTTGTTGCTATGTGGGACTGATCCATCACCTTGGCTTGAAGGAGAGCCCACCAATGACATGACTGGTTGCACTAGTGCCCTGTGAGGAAGAGGTAGGCATGATCTCCACCCCAGCTGCTCCAGATGTCTGAGGTGAAGTGGAAGGCTACCTGCGGCCCTGCCTTGTGCAGCTCCTTTCTCAAGTACTTGCTGCACGCCTCATACAGGGAGGGCACCACCGTCTTGCTAAAGGTGGTACGCGCAGGCACTTGGTATGATGTGGCCATGAGTGCCATGAGCCACCTGAACCCTGGCCACTCAACTAAGGAGAAGGGCTGGCCATCCAGAGCAAGCATCTCCACCATGTTCTGTGTGGCTTTGCTTGCCCTTGCAATGTGCCCCTCTTTATCTGTGGCTTCCCCCACTGGTCCAGAGTGGCCTGCCTCTGCTTCATGGGAATGGGGGCTTTGGAGCGAGACAGGGACTTCTTTTTGGGCACACTCCTACTGGTGCCAGGCTCAGGAGGAGCAAAGGCAAGGGGGTGCTGCCTCCTGAGATGCAGCAGCATCACCATGGAGGTGAAGTGTTTCACCTCCTTGGCCTGGGTGATCTGCCTTTGGCAGTGCTGGCAGATAGCATACTTGGGATCATCTGCCACCTCAAAATGATCCCACACTACACTACTCCCCTGCTTCTGGGTTGAGGGTGGGGATCCTGCCTTATCCCCCTTCTCAGCTGGCTGAGGCACAGCAACAGGAGCTGACTCAGCTGAGCCATTTACCTCCACAACCTCAGCGTCTTCCAAGATGCTTTCTGGAGAAGGAGACCTGTTTGGGGGAGATGGGGGGGAAGTTGCAGCTCTCCCCCTACTCCCTTTAGCCCCTCTCCCTCCCCTGCCAGAAGACCTGGTACCTGCCTTTCCAGCACACTTCATATTAATTTTTCCTGTGCTGGAAAATGTCTGTGTGCATGTGCAGCTGTAATATCTCTTCTGTGTTTGTGTGTAACTAATATTTACTATTTTTCTGATTACTGTATGTGTCTGACTAGTACGATCAGTTCTTCTGTGTGTGTGTGTGTGTGTGTGTGTGTAATTAATAATATTAATATCTCTTTTTCTCTGTGTGTGTGTGTGAGTGTGTAATATATATGCTTTCCTGCACAGTGATGGATCACACTGCTGTGGAAAACAGCTTTCTTTTAAAGTGTGTGTGGGGGTTGGAAATAACGAGAACAAAAATGAGATTTTGGGGGGAAGAATAAGTTGAAAAAATGGTTTGGATATGGATAAGTAGAGAGATTCTAATTAGTAAGCTGTATCCAGTCCTTTCCAAGAACAGAAACTAGCAGGAGACTGACTAGGAAGCCAAGCCAGTCCAGTAGTACTTTTCAGACACTGTTGCTCAGGCAGAAACAGCTCACAAAAGTGACGGAGAGGCTGCAGACAGGCTTACATTCTGTTTCTATGTTTTTCCAGACGAGTTGTCCATGGCTCTGTCCCACTCCTGGGGTTGCATTCACCTCCCTGGCTGGGCAGCGCTTGCCCTGCCCCACTCCCTCCCTCACCATGGGGTCCTTGATCTGCTTTCCCCCCCACACCCTTTCCCTTCCACAGACTTACCAGCAGGGAGCTGTTCTCTAAGCTGCCAGGCTGCATATCAGCTAGCGGATCAGTATTGGCCGATATGGCTGGTTAATAATTGGCCATTGGTATCAGCCAAAAAAATCTTTGTCCGTGCACCCCTACCTTTTAGACTTCAGTTACTTGTTCTGCAACTTGTATGAAATAGCATGCACATGACTTTTGGGGCCATTTACTAGCTAGTCAGTAAATGAATAGAACACATTCTTTAACTATTTAAAAGACTAACTCTTCTAGTTTGGGTTTTATGACCCCATCTCAACCAAATGAATTGCAGCTCAAGAATTTATTTAGTCTCCAGAAATGTTTTCTTCTATACAGGTTATTAAAGATGTGGTGTTGTCCAAAAATCTCAGGGCATGTCATTGTAGATGCAATGATTTTTATTTATTTTTTTTTAAGAACTATTTCATTGTTGGTAACTTGTGGTAAATGTATTTGCAGGGGATGTAGCAGTGAAGATATTAAAGGTTGTAGATCCAACCCCAGAACAGTTTCAGGCCTTCAGAAATGAAGTGGCTGTATTAAGGTGAGCTGACAGATAACATTTTGCAACATTATGCCATCTCACTTTTTTTATCAGGAAAAATTGCTATTATTTGATAGGGTAGACAACATTTTCTGTCCATAGACCAGAATGACTCACTCTGAGGCAGAAGTGGGTGGCTGAGGCATTAAAACCTGCCTGCTGCTGCCCCTGTCCCCATGGTGGCCCAGGTAGAACACCCTGTGTGGTAGTCTGTTCATGCAGCAGCATGGTGAGAGCACCCCTCCCATTGCCACTTGTCCCACTGCTGAATGCTGCTAAAGCCACACATCCATTGGCTGGATTGTGGGCCATAAGGTGCCCATTCCTGCTCTGTAGTAGTGACTGACATACTTTAAATTTACCTTGCTCTGGAGTATTTCAGTAACGCTTTCTTTAGATAAGATCATCATCAATGCTAGAAAGAATGCATTAAGCTTAAGGTGTGTTACTTCTCTGCTTAGTCATGATTTATATGTTTTTAACAGTTTAGTGCACTTCTGAACCTCTGTGCTTTTAATTGCTGTCTGTTTCCTGCCCAACAACTTTGGACAGTCCATTGTAATGAAGTTGAATCCTACAATTAAGAGCCAGTTAGTGCATGAGATAACAACTGTTATCACCTTTGTGAATTATTTAGGTTATAAATTAAACATACTGGAGTAATACATTTCTTAGTATAGGTTTCCCTCACTTTATGCTGTATATGCGTTCCTGGAAAACAGTGCATAACTTAAATTCGCATAAGAGAACCTATTTTGCAATGTAACAAATAAGGATACTTTCCAAGACCTCCACTGTACTGACCCTTAAAAATGTTTCTACCACTTTTTTACAAGACAATTTTGGTACTCGCTAACAGCAGACGGTACACACAGGGCATGCTATCATAATGGGGATAGCAACTACAGAAACACATGTCACAGATGACAAGCAAGGAACACAGATCCGCACAGGAAACTAGGTTTTGTTGCGTGCTGTTCCCACAATGCTGACTGTGGGCTTCCACCATGCTGATAGCATAAGAGTGAATTTACCTCGCATATAACAATTTTTTGGTATTAAAAGGGTCATTGCATAAGAGAAAATTGGCGCATACAGAAACCACGTAAAACAAAGGAAACCTGTAGCATTAGGATGATTGTATTAAGTAATAATTGTATTTATTTGGGCTCTGAAAATGTTCTTGCATCAAATGTAAAACCAAGTGGAAAAAACCACAAACTTTAGAAGGCATGCTTTTTCTCTTGATTAGTAACAGGTAATTATGTTATGTTTTGTTAACGATTTAAAAAGAACCCTTTAACACGTGTATATTTCATAAATAGTTTTGAGGGAAGAGGGTATAGTTTTGATTGGGAACTTTCACAGTGTCTCCATAGCCAAGAATACATACTTCAGGGAATTTAAAAAATAGAAGATAGTCATTCATTTCTTTGTTTTTTTCCATTAGGAAAACACGACACGTAAATATTTTGTTATTCATGGGCTACATGACGAAAGATAATCTGGCTATTGTTACGCAGTGGTGTGAAGGAAGCAGTCTGTATAAACATATTCACGTTCAAGAGACCAAATTCGAAATGTTCCAGCGTATTGAAATTGCCCGACAGACGGCACAAGGAATGGAGTGAGTAGGATTGGCAGTTTGATCTAGTCTGATCCCTTGATCATCTTTAGGAAAAACTAATGTAGAGAATTCACTGCCCTTAAAACTCATGGGGTTTGAAAATGATGTTCATACTCCACCATCTGTTATAAATCATTAAAAAAGATAATGTTATCAAGGGGCTTTCAAATGACATTGTGGATGATACCTATTTAATATTTCAAAACACCTAAAATACCTTTGTTTAAGTAAGTTTTAAAAAGTTATGCAGAAAAAAATGCTGTAGAGTCCAGTGCTTTGTTTTTACATGTAAGATGGGATGGTAGTGGCAAGATGTCCTTTTAGAGGATGTCAGTTTGCAGACTTCTAGTTAGCTTGGAATTAGAGAAGTACACAGTTGTTTGATTTGCTTTCCGAAGGAGAAGATGGAAGTTTTGATCTTAATTTGTCAAAGCAAGTTTAAATTCATATAAGTTTTGCAGGTATAAATTCTTAAGGAATCTAATCATAATTAAACATAGATTAATACAATAATAGGCAGCACTGATTTTACTTTCATGATGGATTCCCTTTACTTTTTGTGACTGTTTCAGGATAAAAAGACCCATAGGGAAGGGTAATGACAATTCCTATAATGTTTCTTCCTATTGAAGGAAAAATTTTCACTGGTACTGCCTAAACAGCAAAATGGAAGATAATCATAAATCTCTTTATGAAAAATCTACAGAAATCATAGGTATTCTGTCACTTTAATCTTAATTATGGACAGGTGAAGTTAAAACTAAAACTAATGTGCATTATTAAGGGTGTACAGCATCTAGTTTTTGATTTTAACACAAATAGAATTATGACCTTGAAATATTTGCCATTGTTATTTTATAATTAATTCAGGGTAATTTTATAATTCTTGTGCTTTTATTTGTATTAATTTTAACTTGCCTATATAGTATGAATACATGTTCAAATTTAGAAATTTTAGAAGTACTTTTTATTTTCACAGCTATTTACATGCAAAGAATATCATCCACAGAGACATGAAATCAAATAGTATCCTTTTCTTCATTTAATGTTTTCAATTGTTTTAACTTGCATCTGCATAACTGACGTACAATTGCTGGAAAAATCTTCTGTGAAATTGAAACATCCCAGTTATAATTACCATAACTTTTTAACAGAACAAATAATCTCTCAGGCAGATAGAGACTTAGAGTTTATATGTTCACTAGCCAATTGCCCATCAAGAATGATTGAGGGGGTGGCCGGGACAGAGGCCTGTTTCTGGCTCCTCTGCCATGCTTTGGGTCTGGCCTTGCTCCCCCATCCCCTACCCTGGGGTCCAGGCCCATTCCCTCCACCCCCGTGCTCTGTGTCTACCTGGCCCAGGTTCACCTGCCTCCTCTCCGCTTCCCTTCCTCCCAGCTGTTGGCAGGGCCCAGCATCGGCAGTGGGGTACCATCACTGTGCCTTCCCTCCCCCTCTGTCCTGGCTTTTGTCAGGGGCCAGTGGTGGCAGTGGTGCACTCCCTGCCATCATGGGTGGGGGCAGAGTCCTTTGTCCGGTCCTGGCTCCGCCCTCTCTTCTCATCCAGTCGGGGGCAGGGGCAAACAGGTCTGCTCTCTCCCCCCTCACCCCTGCTGCTTCGGGGCCAGGCCTGTTTTCCCCCCCCCTTCTCCCCCAACCCCCTCTTCGGGGCTGTAGATTAGCAATTGGATAACAGGTTAAAAAGCAGATTTTAAAACACATTTTTAAACAAAATATTCTTTGTGTTTGCTTTCCTCTAATCCTATCATGAATTATTTTAACAAAAATGTGTTTTGGAGGCTCTGATATACATGATGGCCCAAAAGCCAGGACCCATAGACATTATAACATATTGATTTTCTTTTGTCATTTTTAGGTGAAAAATGCCACAAATTAATGAAAGAAAAGCCCTAGCATCATTTCAAAACAGAATTGAGAAATGTGTTGAAGTTAATGGTAGTCAGTTTGAACATTTACTAGAATAAATGTTATAATGCCCATGGGTCCTGACTTTTTTATCACCCTGTATAGTAGACAGAAAATTGGTTTAATTTTTAAAAATCTTGATTTATAATCTCTAAACCATTGTGAAGTAGTAAAGGAGAAAAATGAGAGCTTTAAAAATGCAACTTCAAAAATGTGTTAAACCTTTTTTATAAACTTGAAAATAAATTTAACATGAATGACTGTATAAAAAGGTATGTAAATACATATGCTATGCAGTGCATTTGAAATGCCTAAAAAATAGATGACAGAATTTATTTAATCAAAATCATACCATTGTATCCAAAGTTATATATTACAATTTAAACTGCAAAGATGGATGTAAAATAGAATATCGGTAATACAGATAACATGTTCTCTCTTAACCTGTAAAAGACTGAGGTGTTGCTCACATGCCAGAGAAACAATGGTAAGACTTGAGGTTAAATTTATACATCCTCTGTCGTCTTAGAAAAGTGGTTCTCAAACATTTTTGACTCAGCACCCCTCATTCAACTCTAGGCATCCCTCAGAAAATGCCAGCTCTTCATTTTCACTTGTTTTTTGCCTACAGAAAAAAATAGAGCAATTTTTCTGTTGTAAAGAACTAAGAAAGACCACAACGGGGCAGAATGGTTTTGACAGGAATGAAGGGCAAGGGGGCAGGATAGAGGTCCCACCCCCCTGCTTCGGGTCCTGTGCCGCTCCCCCCCACTCCCACGCTTTGGGTCTGTGTGGTCTGCATTCACCTGCCTCCACCCCATTCCCCTCCTTCCCAGCTGTTGGCAGGGCCCGGCAGCAGTAGTGTGCTGCCACCTTGCCCCCCCTGCCTTCTCCCTCCCACTCCCCTCCCTCCCTCCCTCCCTGCCACTTTTTTTTTTTACCGTAATTTTTTAAAAGAACAAATAATCTCTGAGGCAGGTAGAGGCTTGGAGTTTATATGCTCATTCTTTGCTACCCATGTGCATAGACACCTTTGGAATACAAAAATGATGCTCCAGAAGTTACCAAATTTACTTGTCTTTCACAGGATATCACCTTCTTCCAAAAATGTTTTGAAGGGGAATCATAATCTACTTATTTATATTTTCCATATATGACTAGATGACTTTAAAAAGGGGGGTGTGATTTTTGGCAGTAACTAAGCCACAAATTTTCTTTTGTTATAAACTTGATGAAGAAAAGTGATAGGGTTTCACTAGTAAGTTCCTATCAAAGATATCAACCAACTACGTACAGAATAAACATTCTATTTACTGAATATCATCTACTTCTAACAACTTTCTGCCATTATAAAAAGGAAAATGAAGTTTTTTTTATTAAAGGCCATTGTAGAACATCTGCCAACCTCAGTTTTCTAAGCAAATAGAGCTCATTTTCATTGCAAGACCAGCGAATTGCTGTGGACATTTACAGTGCAACTATTTTTCATTAACATAATTTAGTCTGCTCTTCTCATTAAGGTCTACTAGATGACTTAAAGTGAGAGAGATCTGCCTCTCACACATCTGTAGCATCTTTTGGAATTGAAATTTTCTGGTTCTCAAACTAAAAATGGATGTTCATTGTCTTTTACCTCTCCCTGTCTCCCGAAGCTTCCTCAAAGAATACTTTTACTGGTCAGCTCCATGGTTAATTTTATTTAACTTGCTATCTGGAGATAAGTTTAGTGCATTAAATAATAACTTGGAACTGGCTAGTCCTATTGTTCTATCCTCTCTATTTGAATATCATAGTTTCCCCTGAGTGTTAGATGTTCTCTGTGTATATATAATAAAATAAAGATTAAAGAGGCAGACTTATTTGAAGGTGTTTCAGGGAAGACTCTAAACTTAAAAATGGTATTTGCTGTCCTAATCAGACAGTGCTTGAAATGTATTGGACCAAGCTGACTTACGTGATAAAAATTCCTTAATAGACATTTTAGACATATTTCTTCATGAGGACCGTACAGTTAAAATAGGAGATTTTGGTCTGGCAACAGTAAAATCCAGATGGAGTGGATCACAGCAGGTTGAGCAGCCTACGGGTTCAATCTTGTGGATGGTAAGAAAAATATTTTAAAAGATCAGGCATTTCCCAACTTTTGTTGTAAATTCATTTACTTTGTCAGTGAATGCAACTCAAAATACTTTGAAATTATATGCTGACAATAGTATGGAAAAATTATCCTAATAATATGACAAAGGACAACTTTAAATGGATGTTGCTCTGACATGCTTAATTTCTTTGACAGTTTTTCTGTTTGTTAGCTACTCGTGGCTTCTGGTCTCTGATTTCACAGTCCTCCAGACTGGTTTTAGTTTTTTTTCAAAATCCTAGATTCTATGGAGGTCAGTCTTCAGCAGCAGCTCCAGTTTCAGTTTTTGGCTGAGCAACCAAGAGCTGCTGACAGTTTTGCTGTGAAAGGGTTAAAACTAGTTTTTGCCTGAGCAGAAAGAGGAGCTGAAGATGGGGCTCTGGTCCTGCTCTAGGTGGCAGTAACTCTGGAAAAATCTTTTTTTTTTTAGGAAAACAGAGTGAAGAATGCACGTCTTATTGGAGGTGTGTGTTATGTGATAAAATATGGTATTCTCTTTCAAACGTGTTCAGGTATAAAATTCCTTATTCACGTAGCCTTTCTGTTGTCTGGTCGTGGGTTAGTTCAGCTTTCTCTTTTTATAAAATTGTAATTTGTGCTCTGGACTATAACAGTCCACGTGTCACTAGCTACACGTGCCTTTAACAGAAGGGGCCATGGTTAATTCTATTTAAGAAACTTGTTTCAGTTATGATTCGTGTCTATAAAAGCAATAGCTGGATCAAAGCATAGAGTTTTTTCTTTCGTAACACCCCGCTGCGGGGTGCTAACCACAGCCCGTGGCAGTTTGTGGAACCGTGGGGTACCAGCTAGACCCGTCCTCTTGGTTCCTTCGGGCTAATGAGGAACCTCAGGATCCCAGTACGGGGATACTGCCTGTAAACGCACTCTGACAGAATAGGTAACTATTTACAATAGTTTCTGCCCCTCAGACGAGGTTGGTGGGTCTGTGGTCCTGGTTGCTCACTCCCTCAGAGTCCCCCATGTGAGGGTTCACTGCAAGATGAGAGGGCTAT
Source organism: Crocodylus porosus (assembly GCF_001723895.1). Classification (NCBI taxonomy): domain Eukaryota; kingdom Metazoa; phylum Chordata; order Crocodylia; family Crocodylidae; genus Crocodylus; species Crocodylus porosus. Next base: position 30,066,688 of record NW_017728917.1, read on the forward strand.
GCCTGTTTGCAAACTCTAGGCCCCAGGTGCTTCCCCTTGACTCAGAGCCAGGCTCGCCTCTGGGCTCTGCTCACTTCCCTCATTCATGGATCTGGTCCTCCAGAGAGATCCCTGCAGTCACCTCACAGTGGTGGGTCCCTCCCTCCGCTCCCAACTGTCACCCTGCTGCCCCAGACCCTGGCGGCCGCCCATCCCGGCTGGGGAACTCTGGGGCTCTGAGAGGGACCTTGTTTCCAGGGCCTGTAGGCAGGATTGCTCCAGATCTTTTGTTCTGGTGTCCTCAGCGGGACAAAAAATCTCCCAGGCTTAGCCTGGTCTTGGCTCACCATGAAACACCCCCTACAGATGAATGTCCCTTCTGTTACAGTCTGTTACACTTCTATAGAAACAGAAATAACACAGCACTTTGAGTGCTTTTCTATCATTGCATACATTTCTAAGGAAAAACGGGCAAAGATTTTACAGTAGTAGTCAAACCCTCAAGTGAATGGACGTTAAGGCCTACTCTGTCCTTTTTACCTCCTTGTTGTGCACAGGAATTTCACCACCAAGTTATCTCCCTACCCTTGATTGGGCATTGCATCATTTGCTAAGTGTTACTTGTGCTTGCAACATGGTAACTGCTTGCAGTGGACCTGAAAAACTGGACTCCTGTTAAAGATTGATTTAAGTCTGCTTAAGTTTTATATAACTTTCGTCTTGGCTAATGACTGAACATACAACATGAGAACCGATGAACTCAGACTGTTTGAACATTGCCTGTGTTATCATACAGTTGATGTTCATACAAACAAAAGGGATGCAAATTCAATTCATTTCAATTTAGACCAACTGTTTCATTTTCTAAAAGCCCAGGGACCCACTTTTGTTCAAAAAACTACTCATTCAGACAGTCTCTAGTTCATTGGTGCTTATGTAAATAGTTTGGTGACATGACTTTTTTAAGGACTCATTAGTGAACAATATTTTACAGCATTGGTCCCTCTACAATCTAATGTTTGCTTGATTCTGTATTTCCTTAAAATTAAGACACACACCCTAGTTTTTCTTAATTTATTTATCTTAGCCTTTGCTTTCTCTTATCTTATTTCTCATCCAACCAAAATGCTAATGCTGTAAAGATACTTTTTGCTTTTTTAAATGCAATACATCATTTCATACATATTATATTTACAAATAATATACAAATATTTTATAAAGTAGCTGGACAGTTACAACCTTGTAGTTAAGGGACTCTGGAAAATCTCTTATGTGTGTGTGGCGTGGTTTATTCAGATTGAATGATGGTTTATATCTACATGGGGGCTTGTGCCTACTTTGACTATAGTCCAGTTCAGTCCAGTAGCTTTGTGGCTTGATTACATTTTAGGGTTTTTCCTCGCAGAATGTTAACACTTTCCTCTGTTATAATGCTTTAACAGTTACTGAAAAATTACAGATAACTTTTCATTCCGTGTTTTGTTTGTCCTGGTTTGTCGTATTAACTTTAGTGTTACGCAAGTATTTGTCCATTTAAGAAGTTGACCAAGTGGCTCCAAAGAAATAAAGGAACCGTCACTTTGGAAAACAAATAGAATGTGTCTGGCTACTTGAGATAACCAAACTTTGACAATGCATTTTCAGTTGTAATGGTTAAAGAGTAAATATAGTAAGAAAGTTTAAGACCTGTGTACCAGCTGATGCCATGAACATTTTTGTTCTTTAAATCGATTGGTTTTAGGAAGTGTTGTTGCTTTTGTAGTCCATTTTCTCTGTAATCAATCTGTTTTGTTCATTAATTCTGAGAGAACTTTTAGAACAGGAAATATATCTGACTGTGTTTTGAGTGCTAAAAAACAAATGCCTCGTTTGATGTTTACATGCTCACATATACCACAAGTGCTTAGAAACTGGAACACCAGGGAAGGAGACTCTTGATTCAGAAAGCTAGAAGGGAGTGGATCCCGGGGATTCTGTTTGCAGCCATGGAGGAACCCCCAGGCACGAGTCTGACATTTCAGACTTTGGAATTAGTGACAGAAGTTGCACATAAACCGGTTTAGATGACCAGAAACTGGTTTAAACCAGAATAGAAGCTCAGTGCACATAAACTAGGTTCAAAATGGCTGAAACTGGTTTAAGATGAACCTGGTTGAATTTGAATTTGGTTGAATTTGGTGTGATTGATTTAGGTCAAACCAGTTTATGGAACTTCTGTCCCAGACCTCTTCCTGGTTCAAGTTAAACTGGAGTTTCCCAGCATCCTAGCACTTGGAGCCCTGGATTGAGACATGCTGTCTGCTCCAGAGAGCAGGGCTGACCCCACCCCTCTGCTTCCTGGCTGGAGCAGTGAGGACTGGCTCACTGGTCCCTCCAGGCAAAACCTAGCTGGGGTCTGGGGCCAGGGAGTGGGACGGAGAGTTAAACTTCCCTTTTCCTGAGTACAAAGCTGCTCTGCTCTGCCCTGTTTGCTTAGTGCTGGCTGCAACTTTGGACTACAAATCCTAGAGGCACCTGGAAGTAGGAAGAGGAAGTGATGAGGAACTCTTGCAGAGTCCTGCTACAGTTAGTCTAGACTGCAAATCCCAGAAACCTCAGGGGCAGCAGGAAGAAGCAGCAAACACACAGCCCATGTTGGCTAAGTGCCAGAAAGCTGTGCTCTGGCGCCCCTGGCTTGTGGCTTGAGCCATTGTGGCTGAATTTCCTGAATCAAGAATGAATGTTTGTTCATTTGCTTATTGGTTTTCATCTTAGACTAACCTGAAAAGACTGAATCAATTCAGCCTCAGGCTCTTTGACGGTCTGTACTTGGCCTAAAGGAATAAGCCCAGGATCTGAACTACATATGGTTCTTACTTGACATTTCTACCTATTGAGGAAGACAGCACTATATGGGTTCACTGGGTTTATACTTGAAACCATAAGGACTAGCAACAATTTATTAGAAACTGGGTTAGATGATGTATCACCTTAAGGTAAATTCTCATTAGCCAGGAATAGGCTCATGTTTTGCCCTCATCAAATTGAACAGGAAAGTTATACAAATGTATATGATGGTGTTTTAGTTTTGATACAAAGTGCAGCAGCACTCATTAACTCCTTGGAAGAACTTTATTAATAGATATGTAGACTTTTATAATTTGTCTGGACTTACTAATGAATGATTTTATAGTATTGACAGAAAAGTGATGGTAGAATGTTTCCCACCAAATAGAGGACTATTTTCATCAATATGGAGCATTGTGTGTTGGGATTGGTAGCTTTATGAGCAACACCTTGTGTAAAAGGTACCGACAGTTGTTTGCGTCAGTTTGGCAGTCCTTATTGTCAAGATTCACTGAACGTTCTTCAGTCAGGTCAGCACTCTTAATTTGCCAGATTCCTCCTTCAATTAGATTAGGTGAGACCTGTTCTTGCTTTGAGAAACATGTTTCTGTTCCCTGTTACACTGGCCTTTGTAGCAGCCAGTATTTCTGTATGCAAGTAACTGAGCTTCATCTGTAAGGAAATACTTATTTTGCAACTCTGTGCAGTAGTGTGAAACAAGTAATTCCTTGTTGTCATGTGAGTTTGTGGAGGGCATAAATGCTGCAGATTAGCTGATTTTTACATCCTTCAGAAATGCAGATTTAACTTTTGGAAAATATTTTAATATGTTCAGTTTCACATAAAATGCATATTAATTTGCCTTTGCCACAAAATTCTGCCACAGAATCTGAGGGTTTTTTAAAAATAAAATACTTGCCAACATATATCGTTAGATGTCATGGCTGTGAAGGAAAGAACAGAAAGTGTGAATAAATCAATACTTTTCTTGACCTGTTGCAGATGGCTTTGAAACAGTCTAGAGAATTTTGTTTTGGTCTTTTTTGTTATGAATGAGTTAACTCAAACTTTTAACAATTTAAATGTGAAAATTAACTATTTAACTGTTGATTGATGTAGGAGAGGCATGACTGGTGTTTGCTACAATTCCAAACTATTTCCCACCCCTCTTCAAGTGTGGAAAAACTACCAGTGTAGCTGCCAAATTCTGTAAGATGAACAAAACGTTGTCAGTATTGTCATACATTGTTAAAATATTCTCAGTGAAATTTACCAAAATTTGTAAGATATTGAAAAGTGTAAATGTAGAGAAAAGTGAAACAATTACATAATATTTAAAAACATGAAGGCTGTCTTCCAAACTAAATATAATCTTCATATCTAATTAAACATTATCATAGAATTTCCCTGTCCAAAAGTGCTGCAAAGTTCCAGGACAGCCCTATAGAATTTAGACTCTAATAGAGTACAGGGGCTTTTGTTACCCAGTCTTCCCTTGAATTTATTTAATATCAGTAGCTAACTTTAACAAACTAAAATGAAATGAATGCTGCCCATTAGACTTCCCAGCATGTTCTGCACCACAGGATCCTAAACATTGCAGCAGGACTTCTTGGATCTCAGTGCCCTCTGTGACTGGATTCTGTGACACCCTGAGATGTCAATGCAAAGCTGAAGGAAATGTACTGTATTGTTACAATTATAAGTTAGACTTTTCTCATCCAAAAGAACCGTAAGAATTGCATTTGACCTACAGAGTTCGCTTACAACTGGGCCCTTGATAGTATAGACTTTTATACTTACAATATTTTGCACACGCCATACAAACACCAAATCAGAATTTTTTTCAGTATAGTTTTTAATAGATTTAACACCTGGGGCCTTTCCTTGACATTTGAAGTAGCAGTAGCATAGTTAAGGAGCAACAGGTGTGCAAAAACTGTAGTTGCTGAAGTGACGGCCCAACCGTTGCGGACACCTGCAACTCAGCTGAGCCACTGTTGCCTTGTGCACCATTGCTGAGGGTGCAGCAGTGCCCAGGTATGCCTCTAGCCCTGACAAAATCCCACCAGAGTAGTGGTTTACTTTTCATAGACATTAGGGCTGGAAGGGACCTTGGAAGATTGAGTCCAGCCCCCTGCCCCAGGCACAGGAAGTCAGCTGGGGTCATAGGATTCCAGCAAGATAAACATCCAACTGTCTCTTGAAGGTGTTCAAAGTAGGTGCTTGAACCACCTCTGGCAGCAGTCTATTCCAAACCTTGCGGGCTCGGACAGTAAAGAAGTTCTTCTTTATGTCCAGCCTGAAACGGTTATAGAGGAGTTTGTGACCATTTAATCTTGTCATTCCCTGGGGTGGTCTGGTGAACAGACATTCCCCCAGATCCTGGTGATCACCCCTGATAAACTTATAGGTGGCCACCAGATCATGCCTGAACCTGCGCTTTTCCAGGCTGAAGAGTCCCATAACTCTCAGTCTCTCATCATAAGATTTGTTTTCCTGACCTCTGATCATGCGCGTGGCTCTCTGCTGCACTCTCTCAAGCTTTTCCACATCCTTTTTGAATTGCGGAGCCCAAAACTGGATGCAGTACTCCAGCTGTGGCCTCACCAAGGCTGAGTACAACGGGAGAATGACGTCCCGGGATTTGCTCGAGAAGCATCTATGGATGCAAGCCAGTGTTTTGGTTGCTTTACTAGCCGCAGCATCGCATTGGAGGCTCATGTTCATCTTGTGGTCAGTCATGACCCCCAAGTCCCTTTCGTCCATAGTGCTAGCCAGTGTAGCGCTGCCGAGCCTGTAAGCATGCTGCAGGTTTTTCCTCCCAAGGTGGGGAACCTTGCATTGTTTGGTGTTAAACACCATCAGGTTCTTGTCCGCCCACTTCCTGAGCCTGTCCAGGTCAGTCTGGATCATCCTTTTCTCCTCAGGTGTGGACACTTTACCCCAGAGTTTGGAGTCATTGGTGAACTTAGCCAGTCTGTTTCTGATATCATTGTCCACATCATTAATGAAGATCTTGAATAGCATAGGCCCAAGGACAGAGCCTTGAGAGACCCCACTGGTCACAGGGCACCACAACAATTGACTTCTATCAACCACCACCCTCTAGGTCCTACCATGGAGCCAATTCCCCAGCCAGCGGATTGTGGTGAGGCTGAGGCCGCAGTTGGCCAGTTTTGCTAAGAGCTGGTCGTGGGATACCAGATCAAAGGCTTTTTTGAAGTCAAGATATATGACCTCAATCTCCTCTCCCTTGTCCAGGTGATAGGTCACCTGGTCATAAAAGGAAATAAGATTGGTCAAGCAAGACGTACCCGGTCAAGCAAGACGAAACAAACCCGTGCTGGCTATCCCTTGGGATGCTGCCGTTAGCCAGTCTTTTAAGAATGGCATCATTGATAATCTTTTCTAAGACCTTCCCTGGGATAGAGGTTAGGCTGATGGGCCTGTAGTTTGCCGGATCCACTTTCCTTCCCTTCTTGAAGATAGGCACCACATTGGCCTTCTTCCAATCTTTGGGCACTTCACTAGAGCGCCAGGAGTTCTCAAGATCCATGCCAGGGGCTGAACTATGATGCTTGCCAGCTCCTTGAGTACTCTGGGGTGTAGATTGTCAGGACCGGCTGACTTGAAGGTGTCCAGCCTGTCAAGGTGTTCCTTCACGTGGTTAGCATTGATGGAGGGCAGGAAATCTCCCTCACCCAGGCCTTCCCATCCTGTAATGGGCATAAGTATCCCATGGGACTGGTGAAAAACTGATGCAAAGTACCCATTTAGCAAGTTAGCTTTTTCCTGGGCATTGGTTGTCAGTTGTCCTGTCTAGATTTAGCAGGGGTCCATTATTGCCCTTGCTTTTCCTTTGACTCCCCACATATCTAAAAAAGGATATTGGTTAGGGGGAAAGATGTCTTTGCTAAGTTGAACCTGAACTCACGTAGTGTTTACAATACGGGTCCAACAATTAGGCTACCAGTAAAGTATTAGGATAGGAATACATTTATCCCCACCCTAATACTGAATAGTTCCAATACAGTATTAGAGTGGGATAGCTATATAGGACAGCAGATCGAAAAATGTTTTGCATAAGGAATAGGAATTCTTTCAGTAAGTTCAAAACCATCTCTGATGTCTCGGATATTCATTTATGGTGCTCTTTCTCTGCACTGTTGCCTATTATGCCTATTAGTACCCCATTTTGAGTTTCTGGAGGGGAGGGAAGGCGGGGAAGGGGTTGGATTTGAAGTAGGAAAGAGAGGGAAAGAAACTGTGTCAAACATATCTTAGTATAAGAGTGCTGAAGAAATGGATCAAGAACAGTTATTTTGATAGTTTAGATCTGGATTTACAAGAGGAGAATCATTTTAAGTTTTCCCAGTCTCTGCTTTTGTTGGAATACAAGCTGATTTTTTCCTTTGTTTTTGTAGTGATCCTAGAACACTCTCTTATCTTTCAACCTGGAGTTTGTAGTATTCTACATACATTATTGGTTTGTTTAAGTACTTGCAGCCTGCAGTCTGCTAGGGAACAACAGTGCTTTTTCGAACTGCAAGCTATCCAGACTCTCAGCCTTTTTCTTTTTAAAATAGGTGACACAACTTTTACTAACTTCTGATATGTGATTTTTGGGGGCTAGAAGGTAGAAAAGCCATTTCTTGAAGACTATTTGAATTCTGAGAATGAAGACGGGGGACAGCCAGCTAACCATTACATTTTTTTTTATTTGTGAATCTTCTGCATGCATGTACTGCTTTGGATGCATTACATGATTGTACTCCAAAGTATAATAGACACCTGTACAAAAGCATGCTTAGATCCACAGAAAGCCTGGGCATCATGGTGTTTAGCTTGGTGGCACCAAACTTTCAGGCCTTTGGCTCCTGGAAGGGAGTGCCTGAGCTAGGTACCTAAGGTTCTTACACAATGCAGCGAGAGTTAGGTGCTTACAGATATTCAAAACAGCCAGTACCTTGAGCTGGGGGAATGAATGAGGGCAGAGGACTGCCTGAACTAGCAAGTATAAAATGCTACGGAGAGGAGATGCCTTACTATTCTTTCATCCCTCACCTCTGGGAGTTTAGTTGCTTGTGAGAGATCAAGATTCACAGGTTGGAGCTAGGCTCCTGTATCGTTCCTTTTTAAAAAAAAATGGAAGGGTTGTGTTGTGTTGTAGGTTTTTAAAAAAAATAATGGTGGTGCTTTTCTTTATAAAACAGCTTGGTGACAAATGCACACCTAGAATGTAGGAGACCTGTTTTGAATGACCTCCCTTCTCAACTTAGGCAGAGTCCCACTGCAGTAATTCCACTCTAGCACAGCCAGTAGCCTGGCAGGTGGGGCATTGCCTTGGTGAGAAACTTTGAGTTAGAACTTTCTTAGGCTGTGGTTGGCATTGAATACTGGTCTCCTATGACCACTCACCACTCACCTATTGGATAATAAAGGGTTACCATCATTGCTGTTGTCACCATCACCATCCCCAGCAGGGCTTTGAGTAAAAATGGCCTGGGGGGGTGATATGGAGTTTCCTTCTGTCAGGGTGTGTTCAGTGAGCTCTTAGTATGTCGATTAGATGGGGTTTCTGAGGGGATTTAGATGGTGCCAATCTGCTTTAAAGATTCCATGCAGGCTTAGTTCTAAGCTCCTTATTCCTGTCTGGGCAAACGCAGAAGCAAATCCTTCGGCAGTTGTGGAACTTACTGGCAAAAACTTAAGTGCCTGTGGAGTTTAGGACTCTGGCCAGTATTTAAGATTTATCTAGCCGCCCAAGTCCCATGCAAGGTTCTGATGTGAACCTGTGTGCAAATTCCTTTCTGATTCCAGGTCTATCCAATTTATGCATCTTGTTATAATATTGATGAGCTATATTGGAAAAGGTAGAAACACTTCAAAGATGTTATTTATACAAGGATGTAATTTATACATGTTCACATGCCTGTCTGGACTTTATAGTAGTTTGGTAGTTATGCTGGTGCAGCAGTATGAAGAGGTTTTGTGAGGGGAAAGAATATCTTTCATTAGATCAACATGCATAACTGGGGAAGAGGAACAAGCTTTCGGGCTGCAAGTGCCCTTCGTCAGTTCTTGGAAAGTTCCAACTTGTACTTAGTTTGTACTGTGGCTGCTGATGGAGTGTTTCTGCAGTCCAAAAGCTTGTCTCCCATTTCCTGTGCAAGTTGGTTCAATATAAGAGATTTACTTTGCCTCATACATCTTGCTGGTCCTAGGCCGTAACACGTTATTTCAGCTAGGCAGATTATTTATTCTGTTTTACTGGTTATTTCAATTCACAGTGATGAAACCAAAACACTTTTTTACTACTTGGTCATAGTATAATGATGTATGCAATAATTATTACATTTTACCTAAGGCTAAAGTACAAATACAAATGTTATTTCTGTATTAGTTGCTATCAGTGTAATGGGTTTGGGTGAAAAGGGCAGTTACCAAAACTTGTTATAGCTGTAAAGGCCTTAACAACAGATGCACATCATTTTATCTATCTTGTATGTCTATTACTCTCCTTACAGATAATTTAGTTCATAACTTGTAGGATTTTTACTTTTGTTTTTATTTTTAAAGGCACCAGAAGTGATCCGGATGCAGGATAGTAACCCATTTAGCTTTCAATCAGATGTTTACTCCTACGGAATAGTGTTATACGAACTAATGACAGGGGAGCTGCCATACTCTCACATTAACGACCGAGATCAGGTGAGAAACACGTTCCAGTACCATGTTATTTGTGGCTTCTGAGGAAAATCTGTTCGGTTTTCCTGAAGACGTGGCTTATATTGCATGTTTGTAAATTATATGTATTAAGAGCATCACTCTTCTGAATAGGTTACTGCTTGGTTCTGTATTTGATGCCATCTTTGTGTATTTTTGGAGACAAATATACCTGGAAGCAATCAAGTATCTATTCTGCAGAAAAAATATGTAATTGGTACTTGAGCAATTCACTTGGCAGAGTGCTGTCATACTAAGAAATATTCTATTTGCATGTGGTGGTCTAAAGAACTTAAAGCAACTTGAGAAATCAAGTATGGGACTTCTGGTCTGATATGGATCTATTTGGTGCATCTTACTAAAAGTAACTGTAGTTGTCACAAGGTAAAAATTTTGACATGAACACCTACAACTTTTGGAACTATTTTTAGTTAAACAAATTTAAAAAGAGGGGAAATCCTCTTTCCTTGACTTCTTTGAAGTGTAGTATTACTTTTCTTAAATGTGTTTTCCTCTATGCTGTACCTCCAAGGCAGTTCCTTAACTTAATTTTACTGTTTCCTTATTTTTAGTAATGATCAGTGGGAAAAGCTGGTCAGTTTATTGGTAAAAAGTCCCATAATACCTCATATGCTGTAGTCAAACCAGTTCTATTAGTTTCTTTTAAATGATTTTGCCATTTTAGGTAAGATTCAAATCTGAGAACTGGGAAGTGTGTGGGGTTTTCTTTTGTTTTTTTTAAATGCATAACACTCAGCATTCCTCTCCGTAATACTGGAAGTCTGTGCTTTGAACAGCCATTCCTGGTAGTGCAAAACATTGATTTACAAGGAATCTGAGCTGTCTACTAAATATATATTTCTGAGATGAGTCGGTACACTTCCATATGTGCTGTTGGCAGATTTATTTCAGCAGCTTTATTTACTGTTAGGCAGTTGGCTGTCTGTGGGGCTTTCAGAAGTTACAAAATAAATGTAGCATAGTTGTAATATTTTTATTAATGCGTATACAGAAAGTTTGGAATTAAAACATTAGCTTAAGCACAGTCAAGATCTCACTAGTCCATTAGTCATCTTAATTACTTCAGTAATATTCGTGAATGCCTTCAGCAAACCATAGTGGTGGTTTGCTAAAATCTTAGTAGTACATTTTCTCTTACCTGAGATGGTGGGGGAAGTCAGTCTACCGGGTTTTTTTTCCTCATTAGCTGGCAATATAAGGAAACTGCAAACTATCAAAGACGCACTTGAATGGCATAAGAAACTGCCTTTCCCTTTATGCCCACAGATGATAAATGGACATGTGTTCTGGTGAGGGATTTTGATCAGACCATACAAGTGCAATTTGGGACTGGCCAGTCAATATGGTGGTAACTTAAGCATCAGTCAGATGGGTTTAGCACTTCTGGCTGCTAATGATGACCTTGTTTTAAGGGTTCTTTAGAACTTGCATCCTTTAACTCCAGCAAGTTATCAGTCAGAAAGTGCCTTGGAGGGCTTGTTGCTATGATAAATTATATGCAAGATAATAAATGAGTAAATTATGGAATAACTTTGCAGTGTCACTTAGCAGTTGGACAGATAGTGTTACAGATCAGAAAAGTGGGCCTGTTCCAGCTTACTGATTTTTGTCAAATCTTGGAAGAACAGTAGACTCTTTGCCTTCATTACTTCAATGTTAAAGATAACTGCAGGACAGCAAAGCTGTCAGCCAGTAAAATAGTATCTAACACTGGTATTCAAACTGTTTGTACTTCTTTGCTTAGATCATTTTTATGGTTGGTCGAGGTTACGCGTCTCCAGACCTCAGTAAACTGTACAAGAGCTGTCCCAAAGCTATGAAGAGGCTTGTAGCAGACTGTGTCAAGAAAGTTAGGGAAGAAAGACCTCTGTTTCCACAGGTAAGTGTGTTGTCTTTTTATTATTAAATCCTAGAAACAGTTCTTGCATTCTGTGCTTCAGTTTCCAGGGAATATTAAAAATATCAAATTAGTAGTCAAAGATGGGAAAACAAGTCTTCACACAGTTACTCATTTTTAATAACTGGCTGATTGTAGAATTGATGGGCTCTACTGCTTCCATTTCTAGTTTACTTTTTAGAGGTGATATTCAAAGTAAAAAAGCAAAAAAAACCCAACATCTGAGGGAGCCTGCATTGTTCATGTAGCCACATGTTGACAGAAATGCTGTCCAGCCTGCGCATGAGGAGTTCCATATCCTTTCCTTGTTGTCTGTTAGAAACAGGAGGCCATTTTTCTGCTCAGAAGAAAAGTTTTAGAGAGGTTTCCTCTCTAAATGCAGCTTCCTTATGTACAAGCTTGCAGGTGCAGTGTGCAGTCCTACCTTTTTGGCACGTTCTGGAAAAAATGGCTGATCATAACAAGGATGAACCCCACTGCCCTCTCCAGCTCTCCACTTAATTAAGATAAAAACTGTCTGCCTTAAAGGCAGCCCTTCCAACCTCATGCTCATGCTCAATTCTGATTCCCTTCCTGGCATTTCACTAGAACCAAGGTAGTTCCTAACTGGCGCTGCAGTAAGCCAGGCAACTGCTCTCAAAGATTCAGAAATTAAGTATTAAAAAAAAAAGTGCACGTAGGTTGTTATAACAGCCTCTGATTTCAACAAATATCTGCTTTGCCTTCCAGATTCTGTCTTCCATTGAATTGCTGCAGCATTCTTTACCCAAAATTAACCGAAGTGCTTCTGAACCTTCTCTGCATCGCGCAGCCCATGCAGAGGACATCAATTCATGCACGTTAACATCCACAAGACTACCTGTGTTTTAGGATTTGCACGCTACTGCCCTTGCTCTCCCCAATAATGAGAAAGTTGTAGCAGTTGTGCTTTTTAATGCCTCAGTGTACAGGATCACAGTGCAAGTGAGATTCTCTACATCCCAGGTTTTAGAACCAGCTGCTTAAGGATTGCTCTGGTTCTAGTCCTGCAGGGACATGGCTCCATGTTGCCTTTTTCTACAGTGTCTTTTACTGGGATAGAGTTAACTGAGACTATAATCAAGAAAATCTATTACTATTTTTTTTAATAGATGCACTTGAGCCTTACTTTCCCATAAGTGGAAGAGGGACATTTCTGTGGAAGTGTTTCTGTCTTGATTTGATTCTGTTGAATAAATTGGTATTTTATAGCAAGGATAGCTCACCATTTGAGGAATAATGCCGATTTGATGCTGTTCTTTGAGTGTCCCAAGCCATGTGCTACTTCACAGTGAGTGAATTTTGACTAAAATGGGCATCTATAAACTCGCCTGAGGGAAGCAGACAAAGAAAAGCCTGGAATTGATTCCTGTGAATAACATTCATCAAGCAGATGAAATCGATCAAAACTAAATGCCAGGTCTGGGCATCTGATTTTACACGTTGAAGAAAAAAAACTGCAGTGGGGTGGAATGCATTATGAACAGTGCTGCTCAGAGAAGGAAGCTAGCACAGTCTCGCTATGGTCATCTTTAGTAACTTAAGCAGCTTATATTGGTACTTTGGACTTGCTTCTTGCAGCCCAATGAGGTATCAAGTGCAGAACGACAGACTTCTGCTGAAGAGAAGTGGTTAAGTAACAAATCAGTGTATTTCTGCAAAACAAACGTGGTCTTCAACCCACCTGAAGCTGTCTTCCGAGAGATGCACTATAAGGCAGAAACTGAGTATATACAGTTTTTCTTGCTGATTTGGGTTTTAATTGTTTTTATTGCTCCACAAAAATGCATTTATTGTAAGTCCAGGTTCCTCTGATTATCTTATTTTAATAAAATAAATTAAATTTAAGCTTTTAAGTTCAGAGTCATTCTTTAGTGCAGCATCTTACAGTTCCAAGAAGTCTATTTAGATGGATACATCCAAGAAAATTGTTCACTTGCCCATATAGGCAGTATAAAGACACTACAGCAATTCTCTATTACATCAGATGCTCTTTACTAGCAGGAACAAGAGTTGCCATAAGTTTCCAAACATCTGCATGTTCTTCATATATCATGCATGTCTGTATTGTACTGTGTTGTCATTAGACATTTAGCAACTTGGAGCTCCCTGTAAAGCAGTACTTTGACCTTTGATGGCAAGAGAGCCTAAAAGTTCCCTCCCTCGTTGACTTCTACTTCCATACTATCCCTCTGATGACAACTACAGCATTGATTAAAAATGTAAGTCCATGGAATGTATGCTGTCTCTCATGCTTTCAAGAAGCATTAGCTGGCCCACTTCTGCTCTTCCATTAGTCTTTCTTCCCTTGGAAAGCAGATGCACAGTGTGGCCAGTAAACTCAAGATGGCAAAGATTAGGAATGGCAAAAGAACCCAATCTCAAACCATAGGTCATTCGTTATTTCTCTCCTGTTTATTTCTAGTCTTCCTTAACAAAAACGCTTGAAGTGGCAGGAGCTGTCTGTGTATTTTATATAGCTCCCATCTTTTCTCCTACCTTGACTTTCAGCTGTTCCAAAATGTACTACCTCATTCAGTCCAGAAGAATAGCCATAATATAACTTGAAGACAGTAAACCGGATCAGTTCTTTGTGTGATAGCAGATGTCTGAGCTACAGTTTAGCTAAAATTATTCAGTAGGGCAAGTGCTGAATATATTGCTGTGAGTTGTTCAAAACTGTATTCAACAAACTGTTGGCAGACAAAGACTATGAGCAAATATACATAAAAATGCTTCTTTAGAAGCATAGGGCCTAGGGTATGGGTGTTGGAATCCATTGTTACCCTTTAACTATTACATTCACATGATCCTATACTGGAACACTTTGACTAAATTGCCCTAACTTTGACCTGCATTAAGTAAAGTTAAATTTGAAATGTTTTTTTTCTACACTTGCATCACTGTAGAATCATGGAGGATGTGACAGATGTAAGAGCTTATAGTACCAAAGCTCTCTCTGCCCAAAGACTCCTTCCTTTGTTACCTATGAAAAGGCCACAGGTAAAAACTTACTGAAGCACAAAGCAAAGGAGCCTATCAGAAGAAAATGTATTTAAATAATTTTAAAAAATTAAAGACCAGCAAAGTTCTTCTTCTCCATGTTAACTTATCATTAAGGTGGTTGTGCCAGAAACAAGAATTCTTGAAAAGGATATCTTTTATTAGACCAAGTGTATGGTTGGCATAGGCTTAAGCAAGCCTTTGGGTATCACAGTACAGGCAGTCCTCAGACTTATGATGCAATAGATTCCTGAAAACAGTGTCTTAAGTTGAAACATTGTAACCCTGAAACAATTTTCTTGTAAGAAACAATGTTATAAATGGGGGACAAGTTCCTGAACCAAGGCCCGATACCCTATTTTCACCACAAATACCTCAGAATTTTGTAGCCTATCAATTATAGATGAGTAATATAGCTACATTAACGTATTTATATTGTAAATAGCAATCACATTGATTTGGAAGGACTTCTTTGAGGTGACTTTGCTAGACTTTTTGAAGGGCTCTTGGTTGGAGTCTTCTCAGGAGTCTTGGCTGCAAGTTTTTCTGGCATCTCGTCTGCCGCCTTAATGAAAATGTCCAAGGAAGTTTGGACAGATGTTCGCTGCATCACCCATCTCCCTGGAGAACTTGTTGGCTGGTGTGGCCTGGCATCAGATCAAGTGTTGTAAAGTCAAAACTCACTTCATAAAGTTGAAACGGTGTCAATTTGTAAAGGCTGTAAGTGCGAAACACTGTAACTCAAAATGCTGCAAGTCAAGGACTGCCTGTACCCTCTCTCAGGCCTCAAGCCATAAAGTTGGTCTAACAAGAGAGATCACCCACAAGCATTTTTGCCTCTCACCTCTGGACCATCACAGCAACATCACTATCTTAAGGTTGATATAATTTATGACCCTTAAATCCAGCTTTACTATAAAGTCTATGCATTAAACTGAATAAGCAGGGAAATGAACTTACTGGTCACACTTATGATTTAACACACATTTGGAACTCAGGTTGATCACTTAACTATAACCATCACTCATACACTAATAAAATGTTTGAATTTAAGAATAAATCTTTGTTCAATTAGCTTGTAAGAGGACTAGAATCATGTATTATCTGCTTGACCTGTTTCCAAAATGAGTAAGCTTGGTTTTACTTGCAATTTAAATAAATCTACCCTAAAAGGGAATGTTGAAAAATCTTAACCAGAATCATCTTGTTTTTAAAGTACCAGTATGATAAGGGGACTCGCTCCTTACTGACACTAGGAACTGTAGAATTGACTTGCATGTGAGAGTTCAAAATTAAAGGCAGACAAAAGCAGGACAATGCCAAAACTCAGCTACTTGTCCTGTGCTTCTATTCTTTAATATTTGGAAGTAACATGAGTGTCCTTTGTCAAATGCAGTGCAGCAGCGTTGGAAATAAGCCACAGGGAGAATTAGTAGTACAGTTGTTGCTTGTGTTTAAAGTGCATGTCTATTGCTTAAATCACAAGTGGCACAGTTGGGGAGGGGACAGGCAGCATAGTGGCAGATAGGGCAGGGAACAGAAAACAGCACCTGATTAGGCAGGGGAAGGGGGATCAGAGTGCCACTTGAGGATGTGGTGCTAACTTGTGGCATGCCTGCTGAAAAGGTTGGCATTGTCTGGGTATCTGAATACACTGTTAAAAAACCCTTGACCATCTTGCTGAATGTAGTACAGCTCTTTCCTTCATCTTCTCTCCCATTGTCCACTTATTTTCTGTAGTTTAGATTGTGATTACCACAGGTATCAGGTTATACTATGTGTTACACATCCATAGAATAAGGAGATGGATTCAGCCCACACATGTGTATATATAGTGAAGTTTCTTGAATCTAGGTTGATATTTCTAGCTAAAGGGAACCTGCCCCCCACCTCCCATAACAACCAACTTAAAAGGAAGGGTACCCATGCCCAGGTGCTGGGCTATTTGCTATCCCTTATTCCAACATACTCTCAAGCTAGAACAGAAGCCAAAGTTTTAAAAGAAAACTAAAAGACATGGAGCACAACAGCAATGACTAATGGAGAAGCAATTTAGTAACCTGGAGTGAGGAAGAAATGCAGTCCATTTTAATACCTCCTACAGCTCTGGGAATGTTACAGAAAGCCTTTAATCTGCACTAAGGGGCCAGAGGCTTTGTGCAAGTAATTAGAGTCCTCCTAGGAGACTAAGAAGTTGTTATATGCAAAGCCAGATGCCAATGCTAAAAATGTGATCTGAAACCGAACAAGGAAACAGATCTGAAAACTGCTGGGGGATAGGTTGCATAATAAATGCAGTGTCGGGAGCAAAGGTCTCCGTTACGACCATGCCAAGGAGATTATTTATAGAATGGCAGTTTCTCTAGCCTCTTTATCAGTGATGTACAGCGTACTGTCCCAGGCTCCAGGTAGCTGGGGTGGAGAAACGCATTCCCTTTGCAGGAAGGGGGCAGGGGCAGCATGTTTTACATCTTAAATATGCTGAAAGTAAAGTGGGGAGAGCTTTACAATATCATTAACTTTTGTCTTAATGGCACTAAGTAGAAGTTGCACTTGATTTTAAGTATAAGATCCATTACTGTATCTTGCAATTGGTACCTGAACCAGGTATAACCTGAGCCCTAGAAACATGCTGTAGTGGGTTAATCAAAGCTTGTTCTTCAGAATGTTTTGATAAAGACTTGCCTTGAACTTAATGCTCTAGTCTGAATAAACTTGGCATTCACTGCTGCAGTTTAGAACTAGGCTGTGACTTTTCAGCTGTATCATGTACACTGTTCTGAATCAGAGTCTAATGTGAAAAAGTATTCTTTTCCTCCATTTGCTTTCCCTCATTTCACCTTGCAATCTAGATGATCCTGCACTATCAGTTAGGAATTACAGCAATAAATCACACAACGCAACCACAGTACCTTGCACAGCTGGCTAAGACCAGTGGCATCTAGCTAGAATTCCCTTGGCCAGTGCCCCAAGATGGAGAGCAGATACAGAAGGTGCATCTTTACATGAAATGTCACACTGGCTCCCACAGTTTAAAATCCCCAGTGTTTAGCTACAGTGAAGGAACGATATTACAGCTTGAATAATGCAGTAACATACAATTCCTGTACTTGTTCTGAATTCTTGTGCTTTGTACTAAAATGCCTCATTGGTTAACCTGTAGTGAGATTTTTACCTACAAAGCAAACCAACACCACCCCTGCAACAACAGTGGCTCCAACACATCCACCAGGCAGTCCCTCTCTAAATGAAGAGCTAGCCTTCCTAAGAGTTTGTCACTGTCTGTTTCTGTGGGACAGATAAGTAGTGCAGCTTTGATCCACAGATGAAGCCATGCATGCCCAGATATGGCATGCAGGGTTCCTGCAGATCCAGAGGTTTGGCATCAGGAAGAGGCAGTTAAAACTGCCAAAGCTTTCCCCCACCACCAAATTTCCAGGTACCTAGAAAGCCTAGAGGGCTGGATGAGACCACCCTAAATCAGGCTTCTGAAATGGAAAAGAAAAGCAAGATGTGCTTACAAAGTTACCTCCTCCCCCTACAGGACTTATGGATCACTAAGTTTTTTTTTCCATGCATCTCACTTAATTACCTTTAATAGCCTTTAGTATTTTTGTTGTAGTACAAAGACTTATACTAAAACTGTGCTAGAACCTCAGCAAGCCACACATTCTGTTTACAGTAAAAAGTAAAACTGCTAAATAAATAGCTAGATGGGTACAGAAAAAACATCTTCAGGTCTTCTCATTGAGAAGTAGCAGACTCTTCATCTGCCCCTGAGAGGTGCATGAAAAGCTCCCCAAGCTCTGCCACATCATCAGCAGCACTGGGTATAGTCCGACTTTCTCTATCTTCAATGAAATCCCAGAGCCGAACAGAGTTGAAGAACTGTAAGAGAAAAGAGCACAAGTGAACACCTTGCTGACTGCTGGAGAAGCATGACGTTCTTGCAGCTTCAACACTGCGGTAACAGCTTTTCCCCAGGCGAAAGTATGAACCTAAAAGGTATTTTCTTACTACAGATGACTGGGCTGTTTTACTCTAGTACAGAGCAACTCTGGAAGGGAATGTGTGACTACAGCAAAACAGTGGCACTGTTATCCATGTGACTTGAGTAACAGACTACAGCTGTCCTGCTTCTAGGACACAAATAGGACCATTCTTAAGTGTTAAAGGAACAATTCCCCCTGGGAGAGCTAAGAGCATGTCTCCTGCCCCCACCACTGAAGGTTTTAGTGTTAGCAGATATTCTTTGGGCTAACTGGCTCCAGTTAAGATGAACTGTAAACCTATTAGAAAAATCAAAACTATGAGCCAATGTACTTGCCTAATCTCTGGCCATCTCATCCTGCTGAGTATCATCCAAAGGCTGGTCTTAAATGTCAGCTGCACAACAGCTTTGGTACAAGATGTTAGAGAGCTGAAGTCACTTCACAGCACTAATCAAAGCCCTGGTCCCACAACTATTTGTGTGAACTCACTTAGCTGCATGTTGTGGACTCTTAACTGAGAGAGCTGCATCCCACACAACTGCACTGTTACCACATGGCAAAGTTAAAACGTGACTGAGATGTCAAGGACTCTTGTTTTCTGCTCAGTTTTTAATCTTGGTCTGTTTTAAACATGCCTCCAAGCAGAGAAACAGTGCCTGACTCTGAAGCGAAGGAAGAGTCCCTTTACCCGCACAGTTCCCTCAGAGCTGAGCTGTTTCCGTGGTTTTTCAGGTTCAGCTCTTGTCCCATCTGGGTAGGCATGAAGATAAAGGCATTTCCC
The DNA here is from genome assembly GCF_001723895.1 of Crocodylus porosus. Lineage (NCBI taxonomy): Eukaryota > Metazoa > Chordata > Crocodylia > Crocodylidae > Crocodylus > Crocodylus porosus. The sequence continues at coordinate 30,085,934 of NW_017728917.1, forward strand.
TCCAAATGGGCAGGTTCCTTTCCCTTGTTCAAAGTATTTGCAGGCTTTTTTCCTAAGAGACAAGAAAATACTGTCAATAAAAATTAGAAAAAACTCCTACTGTCCTTGTGCACATGCACACACACACCCACTCTTGTGCTACCCACCCAATTTTTTCTTTTACTCTTGGAGAAAAACCCTGCACCAGACTGACTCATCTCAGTCAAGCAAGAACACACATTAGTTGGTGGTTGCCAGAGAATGCAGCCACTACCTTGTCTAGAAGCAACAGCTCTCCATCTGTCACCACCTCTTCTGTTGCTTAGATTTTACTAACTTCAGCTGCACTCCTGACAGCACACACACAGGTACAGAACTGAACTGAGGCAGTAACTTAGTTCTGCTGTGCTCTCTAACATAACTTTCACAGGAAGGGTTAAGCCTGCCTTCCCCAAAATGTTACTTTGCTGTCTATTCATAAGCTGCTAGCTGTGAGCGCTACGGCTGCGCGAGGCTTCAGATCCGGGGAAGCTTTGGACGCTTCAGCATCCAAAACAGCATTTCTGGATCAAAGTGCTGCCTTTGTTAGGCTTTCCAAAGCAGTTCAGGGCTTCTGAAGCACTTCAGAGCCACTTCGGGGCTGAGGACAGCGACCTACTGGCCAAGCCACTATTCTACAACCTGCAATTAGCGGTCCTGGCAGCAGTGTTGCCCGAGGCTCGCCAGGGGATGGTCCGGGTGGGAATCACCTGGCTCGGAGACCTGGACTACGATGAGCAGGGATGGCTAGGCCGGATCGGAAGCCAGATCAGATCGCTGCTGACTTGCACAGGCCTAGTGAGCACCTTGGGGAGGAAGGAATTCAAAGCACTATTTAATCTTTCACTTAAAATTAAAACAAGAGGACCCAACTGAGGACAAACTTTTCATTATTTTTTCTTCCTTTTGTGGAAAGATGTGGCATTTGACTTCTAATTGCAAGAATGACTGGGTGAGCCTCAGGTGAGATGCATGCTAACACCAAGAGCAGAAGTTGTGTGGAACCTAGGTAATAAGAGTACTAACCAACCATGGGTCCCACTCACCTTATGATTAAATGCTTCCTGCTTTGGGAACTCATCCCACACTGGATAGATAGGGAGGAAGTTTTCTTTTAGCCTGACCACACTGTAAGCTAAAAGGACATAACTAGGTATTCTAAAAACCTGTAGTTTTGTTCTATGGCTTGGAAATGGCGAGAAGCAACAACCTTTCCTAATGAGAACTATGTTCAGGAACATAAACTATCAATCAGAGTGCTTGTCTTCACAAGTGTCAAGGACAAACAGTTCTCAAACAAACTGAAAATAAACCAGCATAGTGTTTTCTTTGAAGATCCAGACCTCCAACAGAAGATAGAATGAAGTGGGAGAGTGGATCCACTCTCCTTAGGAGCATGGTCAAGAAGGGGAGAATTGTCCCCAGAGGAAACATTTTCAAGTGGAAAATCCTCCCAATCTAACCTCTGACTTTTCACATTAGTGTAATCACAAGCCCTTAGGATGTACGTAGTAGATGCATGCACACCGCTTAACTCAGAGGTCACTGCTGTATCACACAGGAGTAACTTTCACCTGTGTTTTGATTTTAGCTGAATGAAACCAGGCAGAACCTGGCAGAGTGATGTTTTCAGCTAACCCCTTCTGGTACAGACTTTAGTCCAGGGCTGAAGTAGCAATCAATAAATTCCTATCTGGATTACAGAAGCATTCTGTGGATGAGCACTTCCCCATATAAATTAGAAGATGCCTTCACTCCTGTTACTCCTTTATCTGAGATCCTTCTACCTGGATGGAAGCAATCATCTCCAAAGCTAAGAGAAGATGAGAACTCAGATGACAGGAACACAGAGACTAAAACAAAAACCTGCCATAATCCAGTCCAAAAATAAATTTTCATTAATGGAACAATAAGGGATCCCTCCAGAACTATATGCCCCTTAAGCACTTTGACTCCAACCATTTCAACAGGAATTGACCCTACGACAGTAAAAAAAAGACACTTTTCAGCACAGACCTGTACAAAGGAACATATATGAAAGGTAAACGCAAGTTTTACTTTATCCAGCTATTTGTGGGGCAGAAATGCATGCCTGGAAGCATTTGTTTTTTCAAACATCTGCGCTTACACAGAACCAGAGGTCAGGAGGGCTATTGCCAAACTGGCTTATTCCTCTGCTTATACTTCCCCAAACAACATTCTCATATTGTCACTAGGACTGTCAAGTGATTAAAAAACTTGATCGCGATTAGTTGCATGATTTAAAAAAGTTAGTTGTAATTTATTGTGATTTTAATCACACAGCTAAAAACTCAAAATTATGCAGGTACTTTGTATGGTTGGTGTGTGCATGTGTGTGTGTAATTTGTGAAGGTGTGGGGGAATATGGGGGTGTGTGGGGGGTTGAAGCCCAGGCAGGGGGGGCCCCCCACACACCCTGGGAGGATGTGGAGTATTGTACGTCAGTGAGGGCCTGTGGCTTGGGAGTGAGGGGCACAGGAATATCACTGCCCCTCCCCACCCCACAATCATATTACCTCCTGCCACAGGTGTCCCTTTTGAAACTGGAAGTATTGTAACCCTACAGCAATGCAGCCTGGTGGCATGTAGAGCAGCCTCCAGCAGGTAAGTTTGTGGTGGGGTGGGACAGATGGAGGCCCTCATGGTGAAGGAGGGTGTGGGGCAGGGTCTGGGATGAACTGGCTCCAGGTCTGGGGCCTGTTGCGGGACAGAGCCACAGGAGGTTCGTTTAGGGGCGTGGGTGGGGGTACGGCTCCCCACTGCTGTGCAGACCCCTGGCGGAGGCATGTGCCCTTGAATTTGTGCATGAAGCAGAGGTGGGCTACCTGCTGAACACTGGGGCTCTGTACCCTGCTGCCTCTTCCCTGAGAGCTGTGCACTGGCTGTGTGTCCCCTGCCTGCCCCATAGTGGGAGGCATGTCATGGTGTTGCATGGGTCCCAGGGCAAAGGCAACAGGATGCAGAGCCCCAGCCCACAGTGGACAGCCTGCCTCTGTCCCATGCACAAATCCAGGGGACACATGACCCCATGCCTCTATCAGGAGTGTGCACAGCACCAAGGAGCAGTCCCCACCTCTATGCCCCTGGACAAGCCACCTGTGGCTCCATCCCATGACCTGCCCCAGCCCCAAGGTCCCATTCACTCCAGCCCCTGCCCTGCCCTACTCCCTCCTTCACCACAGGGGCCTCAATTTGCCCCCTGCCCCTTTCCCTCCATAGACTTACCTGCTGGGCACTGCTCTACATGCTGTGGGGCTCCATGCAGCGTCCTGATATATTGGTACACAGCTATGTGTGTGCACATACATCCTTCTTGCCCCCCCCCACTCCCACCCAGCCTTCCTGCTGCAGGAGTCCGGAGCCCACACCTGGGCTGCCCTGCAACTCTTCTGCACTGCCACTACTGCCCTGCTGAGTACCTCAGAGCTGGTGGTGACAGTGGAAGAGTGGAGCCCAGACATGGGCTCCAAAACCACATGCACAATTAACACAAAAAAAATTAACTCAAGAACCAATTAATGCATTAATTACACATGTTAATGGTGATTAATTGACAGCCCTAACTGTTACATTTCAGTATTCCACAGGAATAAGAAATGATTAAGCCTGCAGAAAACCAGATTGAATATACAGAGTAAGGCAGAAACATGGAGCTAGCTGTAACTATCAGCAGCTGTATGTTCAAGCTCCTGTAATATTAATAGAACAGACTGATAAGCATATGCTTGACATAAATGCAGGGAAGTAATGTAAACAATGAGAATGTGGCATTCTTTGAAACAAATACAAAATTTAAATTGATCATCACCAAAACCTCAACAAGAAACTTTAGTATTTGATCACGTGTTTGTTATAGGACTAGATTAGTGACTTCTGACAAATATGGATCACAGTCAGCTCAGACAAAAGTAAAACTACTGGCCTTGTGAGTCTTACAGTGGATTTAAACATAGCTCTCCTCCTTTTCCTGCACTTAGACTTGAAGTAGAGATTTTTCCAGCTATCCAACAAAGTAACTGAAGATTTGGCTCTAAAATAACTCTCCAGTTATGAAATTGCTGCTTTCTATGCTGCTGGAATGGAAGCTGTAGGCCTTCCTGGAGCAATGATCAATCCATATACTGCTAACACAAAGGCTTGCTAAAGCATTGGCCAGAGCAGTCCTTACCAGCAAACCTGATTGATGCATGAGCTCCTTACACAAGCAAAACTTAGCATGTGGGCCAGACAAGCACGCCTGCCAGAAGATGGGAGGGAGAGATGACCGTACAAGTTGTAGGATAGTCCCCTGCCTGCGTAAGACCAGACTAGAACAGGAACACCCAGGTCAAGATGTGAAACAAACCCATGGTACAGGACAGTTTGAGACATTTAAGATATAAATGGAATGCAATACATAATTTGTTTTGACCATTGTATAAAAGGAGGGCTAGAAAACATGGGAACTTTGTAGCAGCCTAGGGGAACCTGCATGGTGTTGTGCCAACTGCTTTGTCATAAGCACAAATGTACTTGTTAGGCCAAAACACGTCAGGGCTTGTTGTGAGCCTTGGTCATTTTCAAGGGGCCTAGGCCAAGTTGCAGAAGGGCTGTGCTAAACAGAAGGTCCAGAACCTGTTTCTGAGTAACCACAGTGTGAACCTTTGAAGATGTGACAAATACCTGGGTAAGAAAGTAAAAGAAAACCATCAAACAATTAAACAAAGCACAAGGCCTTAAAATTATATATTAAATAATCCATATACGCTATATCATAGCTTTATCTTAAAGTACTAGTAGTGATTGATGTAACCTAATGTATTAGATGTCATTTTGCTATAATAGATATCTTTTTGTTAAAATGCTCAGATAATTTGTAGAAAGCAGCCTGTTAGAGAAGACCATAAAGTAAGGTAAAGAAGAAACAGAAATACCATTCAACAATGGAAAAGGAAAGGAGATAAGAAACCCTCCCTGTCCCGCAAAGATATTGAAGTCCATAAGAGATCTGGTTCAGTCCAGTTCAGTGAAGAGAAATTTAAATAAAACCAAATCAGAACTCATTTATTAGAACATTAAAACCAGTCATCTATAAATATTGGCTATAGGCTGGAGAGAAATTTGGAGAACTCAGCAAATTCAAGAAGACCTGCTGCCAATCCGTGTGGCACCCTTCTCCCACCTTGCAAATCTCTCCAGCCGGAATAGGTGAGAATCTATGTTGTGCTGTTGCAGGTAGCCAGAGACACTCTGGGATAAATGTTTGCTCTCACGTTTTAAGGTACAAGCAAATAAAAAGTTGTTTCTGCCTCTTATCAGCAGCCTACCCAACAAGGTTACCTGCAATCTAGGTAACAGGCTGTGCTTGTAGGCAATAAACTTGGCTGAATCTCTGCCACCAAACCATGTCTCTGGTGTGGTTGTTCTTTAAAGCAAGACTGGTGTTGGGATCTCCTGACTGACTTTGTCAACACTGCAGTTCCTGAGACTTCAGCACTCACAACAAATCAATAACACTTGACAAGGACAACAGCAACAACGACACTGACAAAATGCCAGACAACAAAAACTACCATTCCACACTGCTCTAGGACATCATGCTTTCCTGCTTAAATGCAAGGTGCATGCCATTTGTGAATAGTCTTTTTTATGCTCCTAGGAGTACACAAAACTGCAAGGTCAGAACATTCAAGGCACAGATGGAAAAAGATATTTTCCCAAGTTGGGAGGTCTGTAAGTTTGGAAACATCACACTACAGCCTTTTCCCCTAACTTAATGCTGATCTCCAAGCAAAGCCATCTAATGAAAAGGACAGATGCCACAAGTTACTAAATGTATACCTAACTGTGATGTTAATACTATGCTGTAGGCTAAAAATAGCCAAAAAGATTAAGTGCGAGGGCAGGGACAATTATTTTAGATGAAGGGTCGCTTAATTTCTTTTGGTAAGCTGTTAAGGGCTGCAAGAGTAGCCCTGCCCCTTGACAGCTACCCCGCCCCCTGGTTGCCAATTTGGGGCTGGAAGTCCTACCCCCTAACCTTTGCCACTGGAAGTCCCTCCCCTTGCCCCCAGAAGTACTCCTTTTGGGAAGGTTTGCCAACTTGGAACTAGAAAAAAAACCAAATTATATACTAAAAATCAAACATTGACAATAGCATATTTTAATTTTATTAAAATATTTTATCCCAATTTGTGTGGTGTCTATAGAGGTGATCATATAATAGCTCAAAAGAAATCTTATTCTTGTATATTGTGGGGAAGGGTGTGTGTGGAGGGGGAGGGGGTATGGGTGGGTCTGGAGTTTGTGGGGGAGGCTGTGGAGTTGTGGAGATGTGCGGGTAGGTGGGTGCACGGTGTGGGCGCATGTGTGTGGCAGGATGTGCAGGCATAGCAGTGAGTGGGGCTCCCCCCAGAAGTGCGAAGGGGTGTGTGGGGGGGGGGTATGTGGGGAGGGGCGTGGGTGGGTGCAGTATTTGTGGGGTGTATGATTATACATGGGGAAGGGTGTGGTTATGGGGTCTGCAGGTACAGTGGGGTGTGCATGGGAGCTCCCTGCACGTGCATCCCCCTGTGCAGGTCAGCACCTGACCCCTCCCCGCAACAGCCTGGAGCCCATGTGCCTTGTGACACACCCTTGCCACCACCAAGAGTGTGCAACCCCCAGCTTTCCCCACCCCCACCACTACTGGAGTGGATCAGTCACAACCCAAGCACAGTCCCAATCTGGCCCGCCCTGTGGCTGCTGTGTGCTGCCCACCCACACAGCAGGGCTGGGCAGCTCTGCAGCTGGACTGCCTTCCTAGGCAGCCCAGGTGGCAGCGGCTCCTTCCAGCCGCTGACACCACTGGCCTCAGTCCCATGGTACCAGCAGGAACCCATAGTGCACAGCTCTGGCCCTGCTCCTGCTCCAGACTCACCTGTGCAGGCTGAGCAGCAGCGGTGTGGGAAAGATGCTGTTGCTCAGCACGGAGGCAAAGTGGCCCCTCTCCCTCGCTGATGCTTGACATTCCTGCTGCAGCTGCTTGAAGTCCATGCTGCACTGAACTGCTCTGCATCTATGCCACTGTCACTGCCACCTCTGAGCTGCCCAGTGGGACAGCAGTGGCAGTGCAGAGTAGTCTGGGTACAGGCTCCTGGCAACTGCAGAAGGAATGGCCAGCAGCAGTGGGGGGGAGGGGCCCCCCCCCCCCCCCACTGAGTAACAGCTTCTGTCCTGTGCCACCGCTGCTCAGCCTGGACAAGTGAGTCTGGAGCAGGCGCAGGGCATGCAGGATCAGAGCTGTCCAGTTTGGGTCCCTACTGGTACTGTGGGGTTTGGGGCCACCAGTGACAGCCAGAAGGAGACACTGCCATTTGGGCTGCCTAGAAAGGCAGTCCAGCTGCAGAGCCGCCCCAGCACCTGCTGTGTGCCCACGGGGCAGCAGGATGCAACATGGCTGGATGGTGCCCAGGCCAGACAGAACCAAGGGACCCGCCCTGGGCCAAACAAAGACCTGCCGCAGGCCGTATTTTGCCCACCCCTTTGCTAGGGCTAGCAACAGGACATCCCTCACCTTGAAACAAATCAGCAAAATAATCACACTTCATGAAGAATCAGCCCCAGCCTTAACTCTGCCTGTCTGGAGGCCCATTCTCACCCCCTCAGCTCCACCACAGACAGAGGGATTCCAGTCTGTCCTTTCTGGACAGTTCTGTGAAACTACACATATATTTGTCAAAAGAAATATTTCTGTCAGCTCTGCTGATTCAAGTTCTAAAAAGCTTTTCTACTTTTGCTTACTGAATGTATTTTCTGGAAAAAAATAATTACTTCCCTGTAAAAAAGGCCATGAGTCAAATTCAAAAACTTATTGGTCATCTCTAGGAAGTCTACTAACGTGATTTCCGTGACATAGATTTCTCACTCCAAACTGTTTAATGTAACCATTTATAGTAGTAGTGGCCAACCTGTTGTTTGTATACCATGGGCAACTGGTATGTTTGACATTCCAGTGCTAAAGTGATCAGTGCTTTGAAAATGCAAGTCAGAATTCAAATTGAGGCATTTTGCTGAAGCAAACACAGAAGCTACCATCTAGAACTCAATAAAAGAATGACAAAAATCATATGCTTTAAAACCAAACACTGGATGTAAAACGCTTCCTAAATTAAGGCTTCAATTACTTCATATACCCAAGTACTGTATATAATATATCAAAGTTGAATATCAAACTTGATATTCAAGATCAAGTTGGCAGAGTTGCAGTGATGGTGCTTTCATCCATATCTAAAATGAACCTTTATTACTACACCAAGCTTACTGCAAGTCTTTAACTAAATATTTTTAGTAGAAAATAGTTTCTAAGAGGATAAAATCCAAATACTTTCTGTTAAGGAATTCTCTTACATTTTCTGATCTTAGTTTGATGGCATTTGTAAGTATCAGATTTTGGGGATTCTGAAGCTCCAGTTTTTGATTTCCTTTTATTCTGACACCTTAAAAATACATTTGAAAAAAGGAAGCCCATAGAATTGGCACAGGTAGTCCAAGCATGCTTACACTGGGTTCTCTTAAACTCTGGTTCTTTAATGAACACTTCATGAAGCAGTTCTTTCATTCTATGAAGTGCCACATCAGCAAGTTCAACAAGCTGCTGGTAGTTCTGGTTATAGAAAACTTTTTGGCACAAGTTCTATATACAGCACCACACATTAATTTGAGCTGAGTGCTTAATAGAAACCTCTTTTTGTTTTCTAATTCTTCTCTGCAAGGTATTTCTAAATGTGGAATGCCAAGAGAGCCCCCTGGCTGCACCATCCTAATTAAGCCTCCCCAATTGTCTTCATAATAACCTCAGCCTTTTGTTTAGACTGTGGCTATTTTAAAATTGTATGGCTTCAGTGTGGAACACAAAGTCAGCTTAAACTCAAAAGGGTTTACAGCTGCAGGGCAGTGAGGACACAAAGAGAGGGTATAAGAGTTATATTAAAGTAGCAAGAGTATTTTAGTTCTAAAATGTTTAATTGTAACCATTTGAATGCTTTTTCTCTGAAAAAGAAACAAAATATGAAGAACACAAATGGATGACTCAGCTCTTAACAGCAATGGAGCAGTATCTATTTTTAGTTATCCTTTCTGCTACATAACATGGCTGCGGAGACCAGGTGCTTTCTAAAATGCTGAGTGATGTCATAGGTTTGCTGATGGTGCCAAGTAAACATATCCATTCCTTAATGGGGCTCACCCAGTTCAGGAAATACAAGCATTTCAAGCAGTAACAGCACAGCTTTCCAGAATGGTCAGGAAAACTTGCCAGCTCACACACAAAAAAACTCCACGCCCACCACCAAATGACTCCCTCTCCCCCTACACTTGCCCTTTACAAGGACAATGATGAAAATATCAATGTTTCAACTCTCCCACTGGGAGTTGAGGGGGGTATGGAAATTAACACATCCCAGGCAAAGAGGGCTTTGGAAGACTGCTGTAACAGTATTTATCCTTCATCACCAGGAATCCTGGTTTTCCTAGATAAAGAAATCACAAATTCTCTTCTAAAAGCCTCCAAAACTGGAATTAAAATTAAAAGCCCTCCCACAGCTCCCCTCTGGTCCTGCTGCTGTACCTCACTCCCTACCCACAGCCCCCACAGCCTTGCTGATGCTCCTTGCCCCCCATCCACAGCCCCTGCTCCCCCCAGCCCTGCCAGAAGGGACTCCCAGCTGCCAGGGGTATGGAACCGGATCCGCAGCCCCCTGTCCTCGCTTTCCCCCTGCACTCCTCAAAGCAGCTGCAGGCACTGAAGACGTGTCACGAGGGCAGCAGGGGGGGCACATGGAGCTCACACCAGCGAGGAATCTCTGCATGGCCCCGCTGTCCCCAGCTGTGCTGAGTCGTGTCCGTCAGCTCCAGAGGCCCCGGGGGAGGGAAGCAGGACAGGAGCTCAAGCCTGCAGGCTGTGCCTGCCACAGGTACAGATCTGGGGAACGTGGATCTCCCCTGCCCCCCAGGAGTGTGCACAGCACCAGGGAACCAGCCGTCCCCCTCCCCTGGATGATCCACCTGCAGCCCCATCCTGCTCCCTGCTGGGGACCTACAGTCGCGCATTGCAGTTCTGGGCCCCAAGCCCCACCTACCTGGGCAGCAGCCCCAGCCCTGCCCAGCCTTCTCCCTACAGGGCCCTTGGCCCCCCCCCACTTACCTGCCAGAGCTGCTCTGCAGGCTGCTTGGGGCCACATGCATGCCTATGCACATGGCACCCCTGTCTTTCCGCCTTCCTCCCGCTCCCTCCCAGCTCCCTGCAGCCTGGAACTCTGCCAGCCTCCAGGGAGCTCATTGCAAAACAGAAATATCCATGGTTTTCTCTGGTAAAATGAGAAATCCACATTTGCCTCTGGTAAAAGACAAAAATCTGACGTTTACTTCATTTTCTCATGGGAAATGGAAAACCCAGATCCCTGTTCATCACGCACCTCAGCAGTTTTCATCACCAGTCATGTCTTATTGTTCAAGATCACAATATATGTAAAAACCATTACATTTTCAAAAGATGACACTATAACTAATTATAACCACCCTGTAACATTTTGTTCCATTTTACAGAAGAGAGAATAGAAAGGAGAAACCTGAAGTTCAGATCAGCAATGCAACGTCCTGCATGCCCAGTGATATAAGACTGCAATATTCCAGACAGCTGTAACAATTCAATAGGAAAGGGCAGTTGGGTGCAGTTTTAGCCACTGAGTCTAAATAGCCTCAACAGCCCATTTTGAAAGTTGAAGAATTAATGATCCAATGGAAGCTAGAAGAATTTCTATATTGGAGTCTTGAAGAAGATTTTTTTTCACTGGGTCTATCTAATTACCACTGAAATTGTAGGTACTATCCCAGAGAGGACTGGAGTCAGATGTAAGTTCTCTCAGCTCTCATTACCTATGAATATTGGTTTATATTTTTCCAGTTTTATTTGTATAGTATACAAGAAAGATAGTTGAGAGACTATCAAAGATCCTGGTTTATAGCAGCATTTTAATCTAAGAAATACGTAAAATTTATAATTTTGCAAACTTACCCCATTCCTTGCTTAAATGCTTCAATGAGCTCATTTTTCTTATTCTGGTCTTCTACCCAGTATACACTGGGAATTACAAACTCCGATATAACTCGACACTCTGGACAGGATCTTAAATGAATTGAAACAGAAGTATGTGCCACATTAACAACTGACACAGCTCATTTCCTAGCCATAAACAGCTACTTCAGACCAAAATAGTACACATTTCAAATGCAAATAAAATATTTAAAGTTTCCATTGAAGAAAGCCAATTCAGCCCAATCATATTTTCTCTAATGACATCTGAATCTGAGGTTCTGCAACTCCCTGGCCCTTGGGATATGAATTTTCTTGAATCAAATCTAAATAAGGCTACCTTTAAATGTAGGATCATAAAATTTATTCTCTCAAAGGATTACTGAAGGGACCATGTCACTTGCAGAAGCGAACAGAGTGACCAGTTAGAACTTCACTTACTTTATGATTGGATTCTCAAACTGTTTGGCACACCTCCACTGTCGGATGCAGGACAGACAGTATGTATGACTGCAGTTGGAAAGGATTCCAAACCTCCGTTCAGAGGCTGATGGTTTCTCATATATCACTTCCATGCAAATGCTGCATACCTTATCCTGACTTGCCTGGAAGGCAAAAGCCTTCTCCATCTCATGTTCAAAAGCTGCCATGCACATCTGTCAAAAACAGGACAGGAAAAAAAAAAAAATCACTTCACATTTGTACAGGGCTGGTATCTTATAAACTAGAAACAGGCTTGTGAGGAGAAAGAAATGAGTACACGTACATCTATTTCTGTAAAGGGCTTAGTCCATACACTTCTATGTAACAGCCAGAAAACAACTTTCGTTAACTATTCTAGCACTCAAGAGAACATAGGATTTTACCTTGGATTTTAATGTGGTTTTGGGATTCAGTTTTTTTTGGGGGGTTTTTTAAAAGTCAAACACTGAAAAACCTAAATTCTGTAACACTTACCAAAATGACACCCATGATTCATCAGCAGAACAGAACCTTCAGAGCAACACACAAGCCTCTGCCACCCAAGTTAACTGATGGTAGCGTGTACACTGACACCAACTTAAAAAGGGAAGGAAGACTAGCTACTTCAGAGATGCAGCTGCTGTTACACTGTGAGCTCATCTACACATGAAATTAATTTGACAGAAACTCCGGTACAATTCACACCAGAATTTATTGCTCTTTTGCACAACATTTACATGTGCACCCAAAAATGACAGCATGTTGAAACAGGATGGAGCAGCCCTGGCTGGCACAGAGCCTGGGGTGGGGGGCAGCCTGCCAACCTGGGGCTGCTCCAGTGCAGCTAAGGGCTGGCTGGGCCACAAGGGTGCTATGGTGTAGGGCTAGCCAGCAGGCAGCCCCAGGCTGCAGCACTCTTATGACCCAGCCAACCCCGATCAGCATCTACACGTGCGTTGTGGTGAAGTAAATAACTCCGCTGTAAGACAGTACTTGTGGTGCTATTAAGCTGGAGTAAACTAATTAACTCTGCCCTAGGATAGTACTGCCAAACACATGTATGCTTTATTGTGGAGCTCATTGGTCAGATCTGCAGTAAGTGTCTCGTGCGGATGCACCCTGTAGCAGTTACCCCTGTATTAAACCTGGAGCAATATAAATGTAGCAAACCCACTCCAGCTTTGACCTGAATTCATCCACTTATCACTAAAGGCTCATGGATACATAACAGTTGCAGATTAACACTTGCTTGCCTTTTGAAGCTGCTGCAAGTATATGTTCATCCAAAACCTGACAGAAGATGGCCATTATGGACCAGCAGCAGAGGGGGGAAAAGATGCTGCTAACACATTTGACAATATTTGAGATCGGCAGAGCAATTACGAGACCCAAGAACCTCAAGTTTGATTCCAGGTCCAAAAGGCCTGTATTTCACTGCTTACACTCTTACCCCTTCTCCCTCCAACCTTCGCCGGTCCTAGGTGTCCTCCTCCTCAATCCTCTTCCCCTGTGCACCCCCACAGTACCCACCACTTACTTGCCTTCATCTCTATTCCACACCTCAGTCCTCATCTTTAACACTGATGTAAATACATATACCCAAGGGGATGAGAACCTTATGTGCCACCATAATTAAACAGTAGCAGTTACAGAGGTCTACACAGAAGTAAACTGAACACAGCCTACAGTTTTAGTTGGATTGAGACTGGATAGCTCAAAAAAGCAGCTACAAAATGGACCAACGTTCCTTAGATTAAATACCGAGACTGGTAATGATGGGAAGTTACCCATCCAGCAGCATTTCAGTGGCTGTGGGCAACACCCGCTTGTCTTGGGCGAGCACAGCCTGGGAGAAATAGTTTAGGAGTTTCCAAAGGTGACTGTAAGCATCAAACAGGAAGGACAGTCCAACTTTTACAAAGAATTAAATTAAAAGAGCAATAGAAATTTATGCTAGTACATGCTGCAGTTGGGATTTCAATGTTCAGGGTTTCCAGTATGATGGCAATGAAACCCCCCCTGCTGAAATGCAGTAAAAACAAAATATATTTAATGGTATAAACAGGAAGTCACCAGTTTGGCTCTCTTAATAAGACTACAAACAATTTAACTTACGTTTTGTGGTTCTTGTTCAATTACATTTTCAAAATTCACACTGTATTTAGTAGTTAAAGCCATGGAAAAAGTGTGCAGAAAAGTTATACTTATATGACAGAAGCCACACAATACAGGCAAAGCTGAACAGGTGGCAAGACTATAACAGCTATAACTCAAGCACTGCCTTAGCAAATTTGAAATCTGAGTTCAAATGCCCCATGGTTTCCTTGTAAATACATGAATGGTTGTGGCTTTTAGAACAAGAATTTTATGGTATTTAAGAGTCATCTTAAAATACTGTTAATCTTTACCGTCTCATGAGCCTTCCTTTGCTCCTGATCGAAGGGATGAAGCACTTGCAATCCACAGATCTCACACACCTCTCCATGGAGGTAAGGGCACTGGTCACCAAACTGGCATGCCCCAGCAGCTGCATAGGGACACAGCTGCTGTCCATCAGCAGTGGAACTTCCAGGCATTGGATCTTCCAGCCCAGTGCAAATAGCTTCTAGATATGAATGGGGCTTCATTTCCAGATCATCAGTTTTGTCACTGCAACAAGCCAGGTCACTTGCTGCACCGAGTCTCGTCTTTTCTTCATTCAAACCACGTAAATCTTAAAAGAAAAAAGCACAATATATTGAATGATCATGAAGGCATAAAAGCCACAAAGGAATCTCTCTTAAATATAAAGGCTACCTGATGAATTAAAGGGTTCCGTTTAACCATGGTCCTCTCACCAGCTGAATCCACATATATAGCTCCTTCTATGCCTAAACTCAGCAGCATTTTACAATCAAAATTATATACTGCAAAGCCTGAAAATACCAGGTACATACACATTTCGAACTGCTTTCAGATTTGCACTTGAAGCAAGGCTAAAATCCTCCTGATTCTTAACTAAATTAATGAATAAATGTGTTCTCCACAACTGCTTTTCTTGGCAATTCAGGGGCCTACTGCATTTGTGTGCCCATAAAGAATTGCTCCAAAACAGATTTCCCTGACCCTTTTTGGAAATTTCCCCTCTGAATAATATTTTGTAAATAAAAGACCTGGTATTATTAGAAACTTCTGATTTTGCATAATATTTCAAATGCAGTACATACAGATTGGCTGCTTAAGACCTGGAAAAACCCCCCCAGCTCTTTACTTTCAGCTCGCTGCAGCACATGCCCAGAAGAAACACTGCATTAATTTGACCCAGCTTGCCCAATGTCTGTAGATCATGCACCTTAGCAGGGCTTTTTGGTACTTTTTTCTAACAGCTGATTAAATCAGCCGTTAATTAGATAAAAGTGTCAAAAAGCCCCACTGAAGTGTGCAGTCTATACAAACACTGGGGAGCTGAGTTGAACTAACACACTTCCTCTTCTGGTCAAGTGATGGTTTTCTGGGTTTTTTTCCATGTCTGTCAGCAGCCATTATGTCACACTTTCACCATGAACTCCCAAAAGGAATTTTATTGGAATTTTATTGCTGAAAGGAAAAGGAGACAGACAGATTATGTTCTGGTCACACACACTGTTCCGAAGCTGCCACCCAACTTCTTCAGCATCCATCAAGGTTCAGCCCAGAGACCCCGCCAAGACAGGCTGAGCAGTAAGTGGCCTGGGGCACTGACAGGGTAGGGCAACTGTGCAGGGCTGAGAGAAGAAGAAGGAAGATAACCCAGCACTGCAGCCTCACAAAGGATAGTGAAAGCAATATGGAGAAGGGAAGGGTTTATTTATAGTGGACCTGGGGAGACCAAGCTGGGTATGCATGTAGGAACAGAGGACTGCTGAGAGCGGGAGCTTGACCCCCGTTCTGCAGCATTAGGCAATGCAGGACTCCCCCAATACTTGTGCCCAAGTATACTGGGTCAGTCCTCCAAGTGCTAATCCCCTGGCACCACCCCAAATCCCCACTCATGCCTTGCTCTTGGAAGATGGCAGGAAAGGACCACATGGAGACACAGAAGAATCATTTGGGGAATGCATGGAGCAGAAGGAAAGTTTTCCCCTAGAAAATTAACAAATGTAAGCATTTGCAGAATTATGTTACAAAAGGTAACTGCCTCTGCTTAGGCATCTATAAACGAAAGAGACAAGGAGAAGAAGGGAAGCAATAAAACTACCAGCATCAATAAGCACGGTAACTATTTCAACTCACTTCTGTCCCTCAGCACTAATGTTTTCTTTTCACGCTTGCCAGGTTCACGTGTTTTGCTCTTGATTACAGGTGTGCTATGCTCTGATGGAGGGTTTGGGCTGTGGAGCACTGGTAAAGAGAGGCTGGGTGGTGCAGCGCCCACTGTACCACTAGAAGCAGGAAGCCTGGTATGATCATATCTAAAAAGAGAAAGCAAAGTAAAAGTTTGTGCTACAAGGACTAAGCTCTGGTTGAAAGCATAATTAGGATTGTTCGGGAAACTACTGGACTCCACATAGACAGTCCAGACTGGATCACTCTCATATCCCCCCTGCCCATACATTCTGCCAATGAAGCTTTACGTGCAGGTGTAGAACAGTCCCCCAAACTAGTCTAGACAGCAGTCAGGAAAACTGTTCCTCCCAAGGTGGGGGAACCGAAAATCCTGCCAACATCCTGTACGAGGTCCCCTCTCATAGCACCTGCTCAGATGAGATGGGGGCTGCATTCCTCCAGTGATGTACCTGTGTACCATTTGCTCCAGTTCCTCTTTGCTTCTGGCAATATTAGTTAAGATGGCAAGTCACTGAATCATAGAAAAGCAGGGCTTGAAGGGACCTCCAGAGGCACCTAGTTCAACCCCCACTTGAGGCAGGATCATTCCTATCCAAACCATCCCATACAAACCATAATCTAAACTCTATGTAAAAGTACCCTCAATCCTGACACAACACACCAAACACCTGATTTGCTGTAGGCAAAGTAGGGGAACCACAGCAGCAGCAGGAATTCACAAAATACTGTGAATATATGCTCAAGAGGCCCTGGGTAGAGGCTGAGCCCCTGCTGCAGAGGAAGGCAAAAGCCCCCAGAGCTCTGGCCAATCTGACCACAGGGTAAAATTCCTTCCTCACCCCAAATATGGTATCACTCTGGCTAGTGGGTCTTGTCCCTCTGCTCAAGGCCAGGAACCTCCAGCTTTGGTCCCAGCAGGAGTACTGGCACAGCCCTGCCAAAATCCACAGCCTGGGCTGCAGCTAACACCAGCGCCTCTGAGGGAGGCTTAACCCCCACCCCCCGGCGCGGCAAGGGGGCAGGCGGCAAGGCCCGGAAGGCCGGAAATCCCTGCAGCGCGGAGCACAGCTCGGCTCGGCCCGGCCCGGCCCGGCCTGACTGCTCCCGCCCACCTCGGCCGGGCCGGGCTGGGCCGGGCCGTGGAGGGACCCCGCGGGCTCTCACCTGCAGCGCGCGCCGTAGGCGCACTGTCCCTTCTGGTAGAAGCGGCAGACGGCGGCTGCGCGGCTCGCGGACAGGTCGTGGGAGAACAGGCAGCGGCTGCCCTGGCGACACACGCCATGCACGTAGTACCTGCGGGCGGGAAACGGGCGCCGTCACACGCCGGCCGAGGCCGCAGGAGCCCCTCTCACAGTCCCCGGCCCCGGCCCCCGCAGCGCGGCCTCACCTACAGGTCACCTGCTTGGTACTCATGGCCGGCCTCGCTCCCGTTCTCCGACCCGCTCGCGCCTGAGCCCTCAGTTCCGCCGCGCGCGGGGGGAGGGGCAGAGCCGCGCGGAACGGTGCCGTGGTGGGAATGGGCGCGGGGGGATTCTGTTCCCCGCCGGACCGGAGCCGCCCCGCGCGGGGGGCGGGGCCAGGGAGAGCGGGTGGGAGCCATCGAGACAAGGCGGTTGGGGGCAGAGCGCCGCTCTTGGTGGGGGCGGGACGTGCGACCCGGCGGACTCAAACTGCAGGCGCCTGCTCCCGCCCGGCCTGCGACGGAGCGGTGGCGCCCGAACACCAGCACCCGTCACCGCGCGCTCCCGCAGCTATTGGCCGGGCGGGCTGCCAGTCTGCATGACGTCACCCGCCCCCTCTGCGAGCCGGGTCCCAGCTGACCGCCGGCGCGATGCAGCCCTGGGAGCCGGCGGGCGGTGTCGTCCGGTTCCGCCACTGCGGGAAGCTCGTCTTCGGCCCGCACGTGCCCGCGCACTGCCCCGCCTGCGGTCGCCACCTCCTATACCGCGGGCTGGAGCAGGCCCCAGTCAGCGTTCCCAGCCCCTTCGTCAACGGGCACACGCGGCGCTGCGCCTTCCTGCTGCGGCCCACGGCCGGCACCTTCCTGGGGTACGGCCGCGCTCCGCCGCTCGGCCTTCCTCGCCGGCTCCGGCCCCGGGCCTTTCTCAGGCGCGCGTGTCCCGCCTGGTCCCCAGTTCGGGTCTTGCTGCACTTTGTCTTCTGTAAAACAGTTGGTGCGAAATGTCGCTTGGGCGCAGCCCGATCTGACAGAATGGGTGCGGGGTGTGTAGCGACCTATGTACCTGGCCCGTTTGTCTCCTTAGTGGACGAGAAGTGCGAGCATATACTGTATGCGCGCATGGACTGCTGTTAAAAGCTGAGTTTTCATTTAAGTTCTTGTCCTGTGGGTTTGTGGTAAGAGAGGGGAAATCCGGGCATTAATTTTTCATCCTTGGAGCTCCCATACAGCGTGGCCTGTCCTTCCCAGCCCCCTGTGGTCTCCCCCTCCTGTTGCTTGTGCCCTGCTGTGCTGTTGTTCTGGTCCAGCAGGGGGGTGTTTGGGGTGAAAAGAAAATGACACTTGTACAAAATCTAAACAGCCATTTCTGAAAATTAAAAATTTCATCCGATGTGTGTAATGATGTCTGCATCCATGCTCCCTCACGTTCTAGTCTCAGCTGGAGTCAAAAGTACCAGCAATTCGGGAAGGAGACCTTTCAGAGTATTTTTTAACGTGACTAAGCAGCCCCTGCATGAAGGTCTTTTCAGTCATAAAAACTTTATACCATTTTTCTTTCAGAGAGTATGATGGGAAATCTGATCTTCATGTTGGAATAACCAGTACTAATGGTAACAAGAGTTTTGTAATTAATCTCTCCTTAAATATGCAACATCTTTGTGTATCTCCAGTACATTTCTGGGATTTAAACTATATATACAAGTTTGTTTTCACTCCTCTCTACCTTCTTGATCTTCCTTGAGGGCATTTCTCAACATGGGTCATGACCCAAAAGTGGGTCACAAGAATATATGAAAGGGTCATGAACAAACTCTAAAAATGGATCCACATACTTAAATGGATTCTCCTTTAAAGGAGAAAAACATGAGGAACCATGGCTTTTCCCTTGCAGGCTGGCAGAGATCTAGCTTGCAAGGGGCTGCTTGGGTCCCTCTGCCCCACACATGGGATAGGACAGCAGGTCGGGAGTGAGGAGCACTGGGTTGGGACTGGCCATTGATGTTTACAAATGCGTCTTGGTACAAAAAAAGATACGAACCAGTGCTTTAGGGGTTAGGATTGAATAGTGCTCATTTAGGAGCCAGCCAGTTCCATTAACTAATTGGATAGCTCCATGGTGTCTGAGATTTGCTGTTGAAAAACATCCTCTCCAAACCTGTTGGCTCTACTACCAGAGATCTACAGTGAAATCTGGGCTCTGCTAATGTCAAAGGAAATTGAGGTTGACAGTTTCAACATGGGATTCTGTCTGAACATCTCAGCACTGACCAGAGAGAGCCCCAAACCAAAACCACCTATCATTATAATCCTAAACTTTTAAGATTCCAATAAAATGGAACTCATGTTGGAAACCAAACCCAGCCCTATTTGTCTATTCTCAGGACAAAATGCTAACAAGGTAGGCAGCCTTTGAAAGACATACTAGAAAATGTTTGCTTTACAGTTATTTTTACTGCCACTTTAAATACATTTTCCTTAACAGGACATTATCAGATTATAACAACCTTTTTGATTATATCTGATAGAATTTTAAAAATTGAATTTAATGTGTTGTTCATCTTTTGCATTTTTCTCAGTCTAGACAATGAAAGTAGATTATTAGTTTCACTTTCCAACCCACTTTCACTGAATTATTTTGCACTAACAGAATGGGGCAGCACTTGTGTTGCAGGTACAACACTGGATTGTTTATTTTGAAATTAAAAACTACTCAGCATGTTCTGAGAGCTTATTTAAAAATAAATAAATAAATTTTGCTTGTTGTCCCTTTAATCAACTGAGACTCAAATTACAACATCTAAGAACTTTCATAGTCCAGATTAGTTGTGGGACAGAATATGATGTTTTTGGTGGGGGAGGGAGTGAGAGGACAGTTTTACACGCTTTGGTAACTGCTCTATTGCAATGAGGAGTAAGTACCATTATGGAAAGCAGCTGCTTCATTCTGTTAGCAGAACTGTAACTTTACTTCTAATTCTCCAGCTCTTGCTAATAACATGTTGCTGTTTGTATTTCCAGGACTTGTATACAATTACAATGAAACGGGCATTCACAGAGTTGAATTTGGGTGGGAACAATGCATTAGTATCCCACTAGTACAGCCAGGCATGTATGGGCTGCTTCAACGGTGGGATAAGTACCTAGAAGAATTCTCTGCTGGAGAGGCCTGGCTTCCTCACAGGTATGTAAGTTCAGCAGATAACTTTAACAGGTGAAAGAGTTAATTCAGGATTGAATTGTACTAAGTTTGTGGCTCACTGCTGGTTTCATATACTTGGATCACATAGCAACAGTTTGTAAGGTCCTTTCAAACAATTAGCAGCTTGAAAATCTACAGCTTTGTTAAACAGTGATATGTTTTGAGGGAGTGGCCAAAGGAATAGATATGCCTGCTGGAACACAGAGCCCTTACATCAGAGCCAGTTGCTCCAACAACAGAAGAATTTTGTACAGAAGCAGTAAGATCCTCCTGAGTCAGGGCTCTGGAAGTACCTGTGGCTAACTGTGGAAGCCCCGATTCTTCACAACTCTAGTCAAATCTACAGCTGGTGGGATTCACTTCTCATGGGTACTCCTGGCTCTACAAGCTAAATTCCTGATCATGCTGAAATCTAAGAGTATGCAGCATACATCTTGATGACTTATTCCATGTCAATGGTGAGGATTGGAAAAAATGCTCAATCTGACTTGCATCTAGTTCCAGCTGGCTTGTAATGCCATACTTTTTTTTCTGCCAAAACATTTTGAGCAAATCTGGCATGGCCATCATTGTGGGGTCATTTCTCCTTTTAGCTTCCATTGAGGCGGATGTCAGATGCAGACATAACAAGAGATGTGGCCAGGCTCGAATATACACCACCACATCACCAAGTTTATTAATAAACTCACTGAGAAGACCAGTGCTTTACACATGCATTGGATAAAGTGAATTTATGAAATAGCCTGCTTGGACCCAATCATGAGGACTCCTGAAGTGAATGGGAGTTAGTTTTAAGCCCAACTTGAATCACTGTGTTTCTGGCTGATGCAGCCATGTATTTCAACATGCATAGTTTTCCCCATATTTTGATTGAAGCCAAAAGGACTTGATTTATGATGGAATTCTCAAAGTGCCTGCCTGAGGAGCACAATTTCCACTGATTTTTAATAACGTTGGCACTTGTTAAGTTTCCACACTTACTTCTTGAAAATAATTTGATGTCAAACAGAATAATGGAGGGAAGAGGGTTAGGTATTTACATTTTCCCCCAGAAAACTACTTCATAGCTTTCTCTGTATACTTCAAGAATATTTAATTCCAAGATACCCTGTTCATGAAAGCAAGTGATCAGCTTGCCCAAAACATGTTTGCACCTACTGTGAATACATACTCAAACTAAGAGTAGCAGTTGGAGCTTTTCAGCTATACAGGTTTAGTTACAATTTTTAGGATCATTTAGCTGGATTCTGTGGATTAAAAAAAAAAAAAATCAGGCATATAGTGAACCAGTTTTAATTCTGCATTCTGATCCTCATCAGAGATCAGGCCAAGTCTGTTCTAGTTCTTTCTTTTGCCTCCCAGTTTTCAGAAGTGTACAATCAAAGGCTTGACCTCGAGTTGAAGCAGATATATTCATCTGCTGATGAAAATGTTATTGTTCCTGGCCAAATTCAAGCTGTTAAGATTGGTGTGTAAAACCTCTGTAACATCTGGGTGAATTGTGAAAATAGCTCTGATGGTTGTTCTACCTTGTCATTGTTTGAATCAGAGCTGTGATGTGTATTTTGCTGCTCTGTCAAATTCTGTGCTGACTGCTCCAGTAACTATAAGCAGCTGGTTTTGTTTAAGATAGATAATATTTGTGATTTATCTTCCTGATTCCAAAGACAGCATTTCATTCTGTAGCCACTATGTTTTATAACCTGAGAGCTTAGTTCTCTTTCATAAACAGGCCCCGTTTAAGGGCTACAGTATGTTATCGGTCATAAAGGATCTTGGACTTCAACAAAAAAAATCTGATTTCAGGCATCCTTTTCTAAGACCTGAAATGAAATCTGTATCTGATTTTCAGTTTAGAAGTACAGCTAAGATCCCAGGAATCATTGCTGCTGGCCTCATTGTTAGGAGGGCAGCAAGGGAAAAGTGAAAAATGTCTTCCAATGAGTAACTGTGATTTAAGAATCAACCCACTGGCTCTAAGCCTATTTTTTAAATAAGCCATGATTTCTCAGCTCTGTGTCTAAAGACCATAAAACACTTGGTAGAGAATCTCTTGTGTAGTGTTTTAGTAAAGTCCATATAGTTATTTTGTTGCCTGAGAATGTAGAGGAGGCTACAACATACCTACTCTAAATCTCTATTGATGTTTAATCTAAGTTAAGTTTTGTGCATAGGAGCACTGAATTATATCTTCATAGCTATTGGAAGAATGTGTAAAATTAGATGCAATGGATTAAGTAAATGCATCCTGCTAACTTAAAAAAATAAGTGGAGCTACAGTTGGTAGCAGCTGAGTTGAATCAGTGAGACCTTCCAGTGGCACCTTAAATTATTGGCAGCTCTGTCTTTTCACCTGTACACTTGAATACTGAGCCATACTTAATACTCAGCAAAGGTAATTTGACAACATATTAGATAATGAGGAGATAGTTACAGGGTCATCTGTGTAATAAATAGAGTAATGGCAGACTAAAGTCTATAAAATTATGCTCAAGCAATAAGGAAATCTTTTTTATTAGTTCTTGTTAGCTCTATAATAGTCCTGATTTACCAAAGCATTTAAGCGCACACTTTGCTGAACTGGCACTAAGCACATGAACCCTGACAATTCAAACATTTTAGCATTGGTGCAAGTCTCCAGTGAGAAACTGTAGACGATCTTCCAGTTGTTTTGCAATGCAGTGATGACAGTTACTCTGGCATATGCTTACAATCACTTTAGAAAAACAGTTGGTGTGATAAATGAAGTACACTCTGGCAATAGCATGCTTAGCAAATCAAAAGTCATAGGTCACTGTAAACATAATGAGCATAAAAGGAGAAGAGCTTTGAAGTGGAAGACTTTGAACAAGACTCGGTATTCCATGTTACTGGTCTGCTGAAGACTGGACATTGCAAAAGTATTTTGTAAGTCCCCAGCATTTACATGGAACTCCTGCACATTTACAGAGCTCTTTGTTAAGATATAGGTAGTACAGCATACAACATGGAGCTGTCAGCTATACATAGGGAAGGAGAGCAGCCACAAGGTTAGGATGAGTAGATTCCTGTACAAGTAAGATGGTGGGAGGTGGTTATAAAGGTCTGTGCAGTGATATATCAAGACAAAATGGCGGAAGTCTGGGGCAGGATAGGAAACGCCAGGTGGTGCTGTATGTGTAAGAGTAAGTTATTAAAATACATAATTGTGAAACATATAGGAGAATGTGGAAAACCTTACAAGATGAAAGAACAGGTGGCTACAGTTCGCTTCCACTTGGGCTGTATTTTACACCCCCCCCCCGCATAGTGCCCCACCTCCATATTATTATTTGCTTAAGAGCATTTCTGCTGGTTGGCCACATGTAGAATTTACCACCTGAAGTTTCACAGGTAAAAAAATGATTCTTAGTTCAGCAGCTGAATTAGCACTGCATTCAAGATATGTTGGTGACATTTTTCATCACAGCTGTAGGAGATACCATTGGCTGAACAGGATACCCTTGACACATATCAAATTAAGAAAATATTGGTTTACTAAGTTAATTATTTTTTAAATCAGAGTTTGTCATTGTGTGGTTTGGGATTTTGGTACCTGTATCTTGATACCCACAGTATGCAACATCTCAGCATAGTTAGAGAACCTAATTATTTCAGGCATCACACACTTAAGTACCAGCATGAAGGGAATTTTACAACTTTTGAAGGATATGTGCTTCTTCCTCTCATCTAAGAAATGATTACCTGCCTTACACATGCAATTATCATTTAAATAACCCAGTATCTTTTTTATAGGTATGATGAACATAACCACAATTGTTATACCTATGCACTGGCATTTATTAACTGCGTATTGGCTGCACAGGGAAAGCAACAAATGGACAAAAATGAATTCACGGAAAGATTTGTGATCCCACAGACAAGGAAAGCTTCCAAGTATATAACTCTTTACCAGGCAATAGCAGAAAACTGTTTCTACACTGTTGACATTTCTGATCAGGAAAATGATGCTTGTGAGGAGGACAAATTGTTAAATTAAAAACCACCACAGAATTAAATACAAACAAAGCCAAAATATAGATTCATGGCATGCTTGAAAACAGCTATGTCCTGCTGCATGTATGAAAAATATTAATTTGTATTATTTTAATGACACTAAGGTGTGTAATGAAGATGCTCTGGGTGTCACAAAATTTTAAACTCTGGAACTGCTTAATTTTCTGAAGCATATGGAAAAGCAAATATATTCCTATGTGCATTCACCATACAGCACTTTGTTTTTTCAGGCAAAAGATCATAACTATAGTAATTTAAAGTAGCAAATTTAAACTTATAGTATAACATTTATTTCAAGTAAAGTTATAACTCAAGGGTAGGCAGCATTTTACTTGGCATGTGCACCTTGAGGGGGATGGTGGGGAGGGGACCAGGACTATGCTGCCATAACATGGCTTGGGCTCCTCATGGCCCACATGTTGTCTGCCCCTGGCATGCCAACATCTTCTAAGTCAAGGTTGTGGGTGTTTTTGGCACTCTGCCCAAAAATATTGCTGACCTCTAGTATAACTACACTTGCACTTGTGCATTAATGTGTGATAAAAAACAACAGTAAGACAGCACTGGGATTACTGGTCACATGCTCATTATCTTCTACATTGGTTGCAACATGTAGTTTCTCAAGGGTAAAACATTTAAAAATTGAACCATATGGGATACCAGATTATGAAGAAAATTTTGAAGTTACTAATAGGCAGCAGTATTTCTTTACTTCCTTTTGGTAAAGCATTGTATTTTCTTGCATATACAGCGTGGCTCAGAGTAAGATACATAACTTGTTGTCGGGAAGGAATAATGTAAGGGGAAAAAAAAGATTTTTCCAGAGTTACGTATGCACAGAGCAGAGGCAGAGCTAAAGAGTCTGAAAGGCTGTGAAATAGGAAAGAGACCAGCAAGAGCTACCAGACAAAGCTGCTAGAAGAAAGGTTAGCTTGATTGGTATAATATCTAGATCAGGGGTTTTCCATCTGCGGCCTGGCACCAGGCCGCAGTGAGTCAGCTGCCAGACCAGAAGTGGCCGCAGACCAGCAAACTGCTGCCCCCCAGAGTTGGGCAGAGAGGCCCCGGCTCCTTTTGCACAGCCCGCGGCAGCGCAGGGTTTGGTCCACCCCCCTGCCCAGGCGATGGGTGTATTCTTACCTGTCTTTTGGTCAGAAATTCTGGCTGTGGTCTGCTGTGACTGCTGGGCTGTGGTTTGCCAGGCTGCAGCATAAAAACTTTAGGAACCCCTGATCTAGACCATTAAAACTGAAAGACTACTGTTAATACTTGGAGAGTGAAGAACAATGGGCCATTAAGTCAACTGATTTCCCTCCACTGCCTGAAAAGAAAGCCACTGCTGCTGCAGGGTTGTTGTATTTGGAACAGGTACTAAAGCAGGATGGTTCTATCTTAAGCAGAAAAATTAGCTTCCTGCTTAGGAGGCACTCCAATCTGGGGAGGATGATTTTTGGAGAAAAAGGTGTGGTATGCAAGAAAATATGGTGTCTCTCTTAACTTTACTGTACCTAGATATGTTGTTACTCAAGTTGTTTGTAACTGATTGTTGCAAAAATAAATGGCTGAAGTGAAACCAGGCTCCTTGCTAGATCTCCCTCTCTGTCTTTCTTAAAAGAATCTGGAAGGATGTACTGCTTTACCCAAAATGCTAGGGTACTACTGTATGTTAGCTAGAGGATTTTGCAGCCCAGAACTAGAAACACTCATCAAAATTTCCCCAAACAAGAAGTTAAACTATTTTTAAAATGATGCACTATTTTTAATATATGCACTACTGCAGAAACAGACTGACATATACTGTGGGCCAAATTCTAATTGCTGTCACTATTCTGGTGTTACATCCTATAAAACTTCACGGGTATTAATTCAGATATGCAACAGTATAACAGAACAGAGTTTGGCTTTATTTCCCAGTCTAAAAACAAACAAACAAGCAAAACAAAACCACTCAGCTAAGATTAGCTTTTCCAAGGTTCGGCTGTTCTGATAAATGCTTCTAATGTATACCTTTGTACTTGGTATGCCATTTACATAAACACAACTTTCTTTTAATAGTTTAGCCTATGTATTCCATTCCTATCATCATTTTGGGAGGTATTTATGACATCACAATACAGAAAGATCAGTTCTCACTACAGTGAAATTCATCTTAGGCTACAAGTCAGCAAAAACCATCTGTACCACTTATATCCTATTTGAAGGCATAAGGAGAATGTAAGTGGAGCAGAGGCCCTACATGGATGAACTGTACACCCCAAGATATTTCTGATCTGATCACAAGAACCTGTGTTTCTATGAACCAGAGTACACTTTATAAATAAAAAAGTAAATATGTGGTATCCCTAGTTATACGTTTCTGAAGGAGATAATGTGAAGTTAAAGTACTGAAAATATTAAGTGTAGTTTGCCACTAGGAAAAGAAATCTTTTGATATCTATTTTCTATAAAAACCTTGACATTCAGCTTGAAGAGACCATTATCCAGCCACATTTTCACTTCTAATAAGAAACACTTTCGACAGAAAATACAAACAATAGAACGTTTTTCCTTTCTTGCATTTTCATGTATAATATAACCTACAGTAATGACATGGTGTCTTTTACTGCAAAGCTGCTAAACCAAGAGGAGACACAGCAGAAGCATATCGTACCCAACAGTTTCCAGCAGACAGTTTCCAAAGGAGGCCTGTTACCAACTGGCACAATTAAAAGCAGTTTTAGAAATCTGTCAACAACATGGAAGAACCAGCTAAGCAGAAACATTGCAAATAGAATGCGTTATCCCCTAAAACGTGGGTAAACTGCCTATCCAACTTATTGTCCACGACTTACAATATGCATAGTGCCACCAAGGACAACCTGACCATGCCTATGATACTTTTGGGAAAAATTATATTAATTGCAAGTCATTGTAAAAACCATAAAGAGAATGAGTAATTCTACACACATTCTTTTAGCTTTACTGAACACACCATGATTTATACAACTGGGAAAGGACATTTCCTGTGTTATTTCTTTCCATAATTTTAAATATAAGTTAAAAGCAATCAGGGTATTGCTATGTGGTTCAGGGCAGCAAGGTACAAGGACCTTTAAGCTAACACTGCATGCCAGCTCTGGAACTCAAACTAGTATAGTCACATTACTGAAGCACTGTGCCTACACTAGTAAGCCACAGAGATGCACCTTAAAGGGCTGAATTTAATATAGTTTGGGAACTCCTCTGCCACAAGTAACCAGAACTACAAGCTTTACAATCTAAGGTACATATAATGCCCGTTATTGCAGTAGGGAGCATCTCACAATCTTCCATGTATTCATCCTCACATCTTTATCAAGTAGGGTAGTGCTGTTATCAGTGTTATTAATCATAATATATAAATAAAATATATTTGTATATTTTACACGTGATTGCTTTTTTAACTTTAACTGTCATTAAAGTGCAAAAGCTGTCCTGGAGCAAGGCTGGAACTCAGGGCTCCTCCACTCCATCTCTCCATCCTACTAGTCTTTAATTCTTTTCTGCACAGTGGTACAGCTTCACAAGAGTTCTGAAGAGTAACCCCCTTTAGTCTACACCCAGATGCTCAGGATTTCATGCTGAAGGTGGGAGAGAGGGACTTGAAACTGAATGCAGATCTCCTACGTTCTGGATGGATGCTCTAATCACCAAGTTCTTTTATGACAAGAGGCAGGAACTACCCTTGGCCACATTTCAAGAATGGTTCCTTCTCAATTTTCACAAGAAATAGCTTAAGCATATACTTTCAAGGGAGGGTTCTTGGCTGTGAATCTGAAGCAGAGTTTGGTACTTAAGTCCTATAGAAAGATGGGATTTAAAAATACCCCTGTCCCCTCAGCATTTCCCACCAGCCAGCTCTGAGCAGCTGCTAGTCTGTTCACTTGTCTTTGTGGATCCCATCCTGAAGCACCTAACTCCTGCCATACACTGCATGGGCTCTGGATTCCACTCTGGGGCCCAAGAACCTAGACATTAGGTGTTCTAGTGCACCAGTCCCTTTCCTGCTCTGGATCTACAAGGTTACATAGAAAACTGATGACAGAAGAGGAACCTGAACTGTCTTTCAACTCCTAAGCCTGTGCCACAATCAGCCATAATTCTTCCTCTCCTGGATAACACTGATAAGACAAGTGGCGAAGGCCTGTGCTTTCACAGCAAAGATACCCAATGCCATAGAGAGAGGTAGTTATCTGTGCTAGTCAGAAGGCAGGCAGAAGGCAGGTTAGACAGAATCTGATGAAGTAAGCCCTCTGCTTACAAAAGCTTATGCTATACATGTGTGATTTAATTTATAAAGATGCAAATCTACCCTGCCTCAATATTTACAGTTTTACACTAAAGAAGTGAATGAAGTGTAGCCACTAAAAAGAAGAACATATTTTGAAGCACTATAGCAATACTAGTGCACAATGAATTGGAGGGGAAGAAGCTTTAATTTTTTCCACGTGGACAAAACAGTTACCAATTATGTGTATTAGTACACAAGATAGTCTTTGCTCAGTATAATTTTAAACAGCATTGATACAAGTATGCATCGCATTTTAGCAGGGAAAGGTAACTGTTCTGTGGAACAGATCTATCATGATAAGATTATACTCTAATTTGATTACAATAATTTGTTCCTTTGACACTATTTCTTATTTCATTATAGTTCATCTTGCTCATTGCGCTCACGAGAAGAGACCCATCGATTTACAATTAGTTCCTGAAATAAAACAACATCAATTATTACAAAAACAACTGATAACAACTGAAGCCATCTCCCAGTGGCCAGGTCTTTATCTAAAGGAAACATGTATAGTCTTCTACATAGGGAACTGAGGCAGGGATCTTTGGCACTACAGAGGATTTACTTGCAACCACTTTTCTCTCTTCACATCTTTATACCCACTACCTTTCTGGCCTCCCTGTTCTCATACTTTCCTTTAGGCCCACTATTACTCCTCATGTCTTCAACTTAGCACTAAAGGTTAATTCTGGGACCAGCTGCATCTGTGACCTCCCGTGAACTTCTGCAAACGCGGGGTGCAAAAGAATCTATAATGCTCCAAAATCCATAACACAGTTTTGTGCTTTCCAGAACATAAAGCATGCCAGAGAATGAGCAACAATTTAAGGGTGCTGTTATGATAGAGAGACGGCACTCTCACTCCATCAGGGACAGCTCAGTTAGCATACATGAATAAATAATCACATTTGGAAGAAAGTTTACTTACCTGAACTTTAATTCTTTTCATACATTCTGGAGATGACATTTCTTTTTCAGTCATATCAGACGGTTTAATCAAATAGCATAATATAAGCTCCTGTTGGTAGATAAATATGTCTATCTATGAGTTGGCTAGGGGGCAGGTAGCCCCCTATGTTTTTTCCCCTGTAGCCTTCCTGCCCCCCCCACTCCCACAATCTCAGCTCCCCATAACCTCTGCCCCTCACTTTCCACTCCCCACAATCTTTGCCTCTTCTCCCTACCCACCCCCTACAATCCTTGCTCCTCCCCACCTCTCCCTGCAGTCTCTCTGCCTCTTACCCCTCACCCCATTCCACACAGTGTCTGCCTCTCTCCCCTCCCCTCCCCTCTCCTCCCTTTTCTGTCAGACATTGCTTGGGCTCTGTTCACTCCTGGACCAGAGCACATAGAAGAACAGCTCGTGCTGACCACACAGCAGCATCAGCACTGCTGAATGGCCAGGCAGGGGACAGAGTTTCCATGTGGTCCATGCCTAAGAGGGAATCTAGCCTAAGCTAGCGCCAAGGCACACTTGACAGTAAGCAGGGACATAGGGTCAGAGGAGGCACAGAAACTGCAGAGGGCAGAAGGTAGGCAGCTACTGTGGGCCTGACTCCGACCCCAAGCAGTTGTCTGCCACCTGCCCCTTCTGCTTGCTACGCAAATCTAAGATGAGGGGCTTTTTTCTCCACACTGATGGGGGAAAAATACCTTATCTTAGATTTGAGTAAATATAGTAGATATGCTTAAGAAGAGAAAATATATCCACTAATATATCTGGAGTTTGCTGCCATGAGGCAGACATTACGGCTATGCAAAACAGCAGTGTTTTGATTTGGTTTCAGAATTGGCCGTTTTGGAGGACAGTGATTCATTTTGGTGTTTTGGATAACCATCTTGTTTCACTTCAGCTGAATCTCCTCCGAATCTGTTCTGAATGGGCTCCAAGCTTTGCACAGTCCTACTGCCCAGCCAGGCAGGGCTTGGGGCTTCGAAATCCCAGCAGGGAGCAGGATAGGGCTGTGGATGGCTCATTCGGGAGAGGGTCGCTGCCCTCCGTGCAGGCGAGGAGACCCTGGCACGGATCTCTGATCCCTGTCATGCCAGGTCGTAGGGCAGGGAAGCAGCGCAGAGTGGCGAGCAAGCCTGCTGGTCCCTGCTGCATGACTCAGCTCCACAGGGAGAAGAGATCCGTGCTGGGGGTCTCCTTGTGCCACTGCCCACCCCTGCTGCCTGGTGACATGGAGCTGTGTGGGCAGCGGTGGTGAGGAGACCCTGGCATGGATCTCTGCTCCCTGTGGAGCCAGGTCATGCAACAAGGACCAGCACCGCCTTGTTGTGCGACCTGGCTCTGCAGACAGCAGAGATCCACGCCGGGGGTCTCCTTGCTGCTGCTTGCCCCAGATCTCCGCTCTTTGCAGAGCCAGGTCATGTGGCAGGAACCGGCACTGCCCTGCCATGTGACCTGGCTCCGCAGGGAGCAGAGATCCATGCTGGGGATCTTCTCACCGCTGCTGCCCACCCCGTGCAGCCCTGCGTCTCCAGAGCAATATGGGGTGGTTAGCAGCCGCGAGGAGACCTTCAGCATGGATTTCTGCTCCCTGCAGAGCCATGGCACATGGCAGGGCAACAGTGTACATCTGTTTCCCTGCAAGGCCAGTTCTAAAATTCCAAAATTTTCTGAAACATTTCCGAAACGTTTTGGATGCTTTGTTTCATTTCGGAGATGTTTTGGGGCCTTCCCTTTCAATTCAGATTCAGTTGATGATTGACAAAGTAACATTTTTTACATAACTAATCATGAACTTCTGGAAGCCAAAGTATCCAAAATATTTTTCTTTTTTGGGCCATGGGCTGGAATAAGGCTTGGGAACACTGACTACGAATATCTCTCCGAGATGAATTTGGAGTAGCCCCTTCCGAAATGTGTCAACATTAGTCCTGATAGGAAAGGGTACGTTCACCTGACAGCAGCACTGTTCTGTGCTTCTCAGCCTAGAGAAGACACATGCTGAAGTTCCAAACTCTAACGCCACTCTTCCATACTAGATTTTAAATTATTACATTTATCATTGAAAACTATTGCCAGAAACAGAATAAATATCCCATGTTACCTTAGACACATTGGTAGTTGTTCTATTCAAGCCAGACAAAGACTTCCAACTAAATGGTCTGCGCAGTGACCCTTCGAAGTCATCATTAACTAATTCAGCCATGACAGAATAACTAGAAAATAAACCCAATGGATCTCTAACTAAAAGAAATTATGATCACTTTAATATGTGGTTACAGGTTACATTTACTAATAGTAAATGAGTGGGACATAGACAAGTCATGAAACCAATGGGTTATTTCCATCAGACAAGCAGGAGGTATTGGAGAGACCACTTATCAGTTATGGGCTTTCTTCCCCAAATCACATGGAAAATCCCTAAAAAAAGGGACAATGTTATCAAGATCAAATTACTTTTCTTGATTGCACTTGGTATACATGATGGTTATTTGTTTCCTTCATTTAAATTCTATATCCTTTTCTATGAACTCAAATTAAAATGACATGCTTATTAAAAATGTTTACCATGCATTCTAAGCAAACATTCCTGGCAAGATTTTTGTGGGGGTGGAGAGTGGGAGATGACAGAGCTGAGGTTAGAAGAAACATGCCAGGAGAATAATATCTGCACTGGGTAAGTACATCAACATGAAATAGGGAAGATTAATTCACTGGAACGAAGAAAGATTAATGCACATCAGTGAAATGGGAGATACACTTTTTATATTAAAAACTGTGGAGCTCCAAACCTTGCATGGTAAAAGGGAGGGCCTTTTCGATACAGCACTGCAATAAAAAAAGAAATATATTATTAGTCAAAGGATCATGGGGTCCCCAATTCTGTCTCAGTACCAAGGTTCACTTTTTAAAGAAACATTTCATAAATCTTAATTACATTACTAAACTTCAAAACTTTTAACTCCACTTACAGCGAAGCTGTCCTAGAGATGGCAGAGAAGAGAAAAAGGGTTCAAGTAAGAAGAAGGGATACAGTAAGAGGAAGACAAGAACAGCAAAACAGATGGAAACTGCTGCAGGGGAGAAGGATTAAAAGGCCAAAAGTAAAAGGTTAACATTGACAAAGTTGTTTGAGCCACTGGAGTATTACACACAGAACTAACCAAGTGTTGTCTAACTACTTTACTTTTCCCATCTGTAAGGGAAACGCTTTGTGTTTCTTAGAAAGCCCAAATGCCATGGAACTACTGCAGTTCCACACTGGAGGGCAGATGACAAAGGTAAAGAGCAGAGACTGGTGGTTCTATCAGTCTCATTCTCTCCATTTCACTGATAAAAAAGGTCCGCTTAATAAAGCCACAACTGGGTTGAGGTAACTTCCGGAGGCTGACTGCACAGTATCTCTCCAC
Organism: Crocodylus porosus; assembly: GCF_001723895.1. Lineage (NCBI taxonomy): Eukaryota > Metazoa > Chordata > Crocodylia > Crocodylidae > Crocodylus > Crocodylus porosus. Next base: position 30,118,875 of record NW_017728917.1, read on the forward strand.
TCTGGCTACAGGCTTGAGGGAGCGAGAGATGTCTGGTCCCCAACCAGTAAGGAGTCTTCTGTGTACAACCTGCTTAACCAGCCTTTGGGAGGGAGTAGACAGGCAGCACCTCACTCTCACTGTAACAGTAGTTTGTAAATTAGTCATAAATAATTAACAAATATACCAGCTCGTTATTTAAACAAGCTACTTCAGAAACAGAGGAGCAAGGATGAACGTTTCTAAGTATTCAGCTAAAGATATTAACTGGGTGGTACACATCAAGAGTCAGTGCCATGAAAACCAAAACATTTAGACCAGCAGATAAATCCTATGCCAGTCTCTCATCTACTACTTGGGATATTTTAGTGAAGAAACTGAATTCTGGGGCAGCTTCTGTACTGTGAAAACCATGCCTTTAAGAGTCATACAGTAATGCTATTGCTATTTATACAGCAATTTTTGGTCATAAAGCATGCACCATCGTATCATCAGTTCTTTCTGACTGCATAAAAATGTTGTAATCAAGAAATTAAAAATTAGCATAATAGTCAAGTTATTTACTATAGGAACACAGAAATCATGGAGAAGTAAGGTTGGAAGGGACTTCAAGAGATCATTTAGTCCAACCAGGGATCAAACTCCCAATCTTAGTCTTATTAGCACCATACCCAACTGAGCTATGCAGTCTCACATCTGGGGATACTACTGAATATTGGAATTTGTAAGAGATAAAAAGCTATCTTAAACTAAACCAAAAATAGGTAATATTAACTAGAGGTACACTGATACATTGGTCCATATTATATCAGCACCAATAAAAGGAAAATAAACATTATCAGCAATTGGGCTGATGTGGCCTATAATGTTGCTAATAAATGCCACATACATTTGCGCAGCCACAGAATACACAGCCAGCCTAGCAGCCTCCGGCTGGTAAGTCTGTTGGGGGGAGGGAAGGGGTGTGATGGGGGCAGACTGAGGCCACCATGGTAAGGGAGGGGGTGGGGCTGGGGCTAGGACTGAGGCAGGCACTGACCAGCCAGGGCAGGATATGGGGGCCATGGGGAAGGGGGGCAGATCCCACTGCTACATGCCAAGGTTCCCTCTAAGCTGCATGCATGCGCAGCTGCACACAAGAAAAAAATCTTACCGCGCAGTAACTTTTTAATGCTGTGCACCTACCCCAATCTGGCCACAGGAAGCTGCAGGAGGGGTGAGGGGCAGGCACACTGAGATACCCGCGCACTCCCAGCCAGGATCGCAGCCGTAGGCAGGTAAGTTTCACTGGGCTTAGGCGTTGCAGGGGGAAGCAGATTGAGACCCCCATAGGGCAGGAGGGAGTGCGGTAGGGGCAGGGTGCTGGTCAGGCTCTCTGCAGGGCCTGACTGCACCTTCTGCACAGACAGCCTGGTGCTGGCTGCCCCCGCAGTAGCTCCTTTGTGTAACAACTCTGCAGGTTTTCTGCAGGTTGGAACACAAGCTGAATGGTTGGGTGGAGCCATGATTTGGAAGGTGACACTGACAAACGCCAGGTGCTTGGGAAACTTTGCAACAAATCTGAACAGTTGAGAAGAGCAGCACTGAGCCCACAGCACTTAAAATAAAGATCCAGGTTGCTATAGCCCAAACAGAGGCTCTCTTATCACAGGGCTCTGTGGGGGGCAATGGCTGAAATCACAGAGAAGAGCATGTGATTTAAAAGCAGACAGTGTGGAGGGACTCCGATTTCCATTCCAAGGTCCTGACAGCAGTTAGGAAACAGTGGAAGAAAGGAATGACCATGGACACACAGCTGATAATGGCATGCACAGATGGGAAAATGAAGGTAAAATGTTTCCCATTACCACTGAGATAAAGGGAGTGAAAACATGTTTTTCTCCAAGAGGCTCAAGACACTAGAGCAACTGATGAAGGCTTTGGATCAAAGCAGCACACACTGACAGGGGAAGGCAGAACCAATTTGGGAAAGGACTGAAGCGATGCACCGCCAGCACGCTCATGGACCTCTAAACCTTAGAGGGAACATTGCTATGCATACCCCTGGGGGAGCCCTGGAAGACATGTACCCCCTGATCTGTGTGTGGGGCGAGAGTGAGCTGCCAGGGGTCACTGGAGCTATGCTTGGGGCAGGCGACAGCAGCACTGGGAGGGGAGTCTATGGGGGGTAGGCTATGATGAATTTTGGGGTGGTTGTATCCCCAGTAACCCCCCTCACCTAAGCATCACTGCTGCCTGCCCCAGGTCTAGTCCTAGCCCAACCCCTTGCTGGGAAGAGCTTGGCAGTGCCGCCAGCTGCACCCTGCAGCAGCAGTCTGCCCTTGCCCCACGCACACATAGGGGGGCACACGCCCCCGCTATGCCTGCCCCAGGGGCATGCGCAGCCTTCCCCCTCCCCATGCCCCCCAGACAACAATCTCAGGACTCTGCCCCGTGCCCAGTCCTGCCCCAGCTGGGCAGCGCCTGCCCCATCCCCACTCCCTCACCACAGGATCCCCCCCATTCCCCTTCCCCACCAACAGATATACCAGCTGGACGCTGCTGTCCAAGATGCCGGGCTGCTTATTGGCAATCGGATTGGTATTGCCTGGTATGGCCCATTAATAATCTGCCATCAGTATTGGCCCACAGATTCTTCATCATGCATCCCTAATATTAACTACAACTTCAGTATGTTCTGTAGGGTCCAATCCAACTTCTACTGAAGTTAGCGGAAAGAATGGCAGAAACAGCAGGGGGAGCTATATTAGGTTCTAAGAGCAAAGGAAGTATAGTCCAATGTAAGGGTCTGGGAAGTGAATTCCAGCGTAGTCCCACACCAGTATCATGCCTACAAGCCAGAAAAGCAAGTCTTTCAACTGCTTGAATGATGTATTGACACCACTCAACCCGTACAGGGGCAACAATGTCTGTCATTTGTGGTAGTATACAATCAAGCCATAGATGTCTTCTACTATACACAGGAGATGGGAAAGACTGATCTGCTCATGAAGCTCCAACAGGAAGTTTAAGTGGTGTGAAAAATCCTGCACTGGCTTTCACACCTGAAAGTCAGTTGTAACTATTCTGTTTTTAAAGCGTACTCACAGAAGTCAGTTCCATACTTCAGTCCTACTTTGGGGACCCATCCCTTACTGCGGAAGTAGTGATATGCCATGTATGTTGTTCTAAAACTGGGCTGCACTTCACCAAAAACTTTCCATAGTTCCAAGACAGTTAAAGGCTCCTGAAATCACAACCAGAAATATTATTAACCAATGGCCAATATTATTATTACACTAACATAACAACCTGCTGCTCTTACAAACTGAGAAAGACCTAGAAAACTATACATCAAATACTGTGTTTACTGGATTATTTTGGTGAAACAACAAACATTATAGTCTGACTTTGCTTGAAAGAAACACTACAGAAGTCCACACAGTTTGAGGAAGCAAGAGTGGTTTAAAAAAAAACAACTTAAAAACTTTAAAACTGTTGAGGTAGGAGCGTTTTGCTAAGTTTCCTGGCTGGTAGTTCAGGACTCAAGAATAAGAACACATATATCAAAGGAAATAAAAACATTTTTTACATGAATACAAAACACTTAGAACTCAAACAATATTTTTTTGTGGGGGGGAAAGGGAAGGACATTCCTTAAACACCACACATGCGAGCAGATTTGAGCCAGGGCTTTTTGCTGCAGCACATATGCCCAGACATGCACTTTGTTGTGGAGCAAATTGTGCCTCTTGGGGCAAAATAACTCTGCCTGGCTCCTCCCAGATCTCCTTGGGAGGCTGAAGAAGAACAGGAGAAGGAGCAGGGGGCTAGAGAGGAGCAGGGGAATGAGCAGGAGGCTAGAGACAGCCCCTGGAAATGTGCTGGAGACATTCCCCCATCTCCAGCTTCCTGCTCATTCCCCACTCGTCTCCAGCCTCCTGAGGCTGGAGACGAGCAGAAGAATGAGCAGGGGGATGGAGACAAGCAGAAGGCTGGACACAAGCCCCTGGAAATAAGCTGGAGACTTCCCCTACTGTTTCCAGCCTCCTGCTCATTCTCCTGCTCCTTCTCTGCTACTGCTGATGAGTGTGGGGGGGTGCTGGGAGAGCGAGCAGGGAGCTTGGGGAACCAATGGGGGATGGGGGGAACGAACAGGGAGCTGGGGGAACAAATGGAGGCTGGGGCCAGGCGGGGCCTCAGCCAAGGTCATCTTCCCCCTCCTCCAGCCCCCACCCCACTACTTACCTGGCACAAGGCCAGTCCAAGTCCCTTCAGCACCAGAGTAAGAGCTAACCACAGAGATGCTCTGGCAGGCTACCAGAGTGTCTCTGTGGAGGACCAAGCCTCTGGTTGCCTCAGGTCATGGTCCGGGAATGTGCCCTGACCCGTTTTTTCCCCCCGAGGTATCGTTTGACTTCTGGATATACAGGGGTCTAATTTTGCCCCCACACTGCAAATTTTCCCCCCAGGGTTTGAAACACTGCAAGAGGCATATGCGCGCTCATCTGGACGTGCCCCTTGTCGCAGGGCATGAAGGCATGCCTGCTCCTTTAAGGGCAGAAGCAGCCTAGCCAGAGAGCCCTGCAAGTGAGGTAGAACTCCACAGCTACAGGTTGCCCAGGCAGCAGGCTAATGAGGGAATTAGTTGGCACCTTTGCACAGCCAGCTGACTGAATGGAGACAGGGCCCTGGGCACACATAAGCCCCAGGGCTGAGGCTGGTAGGGGTTTGTTCTCTGGCAGCCAGCAGGGGAAAGAGATCCTGCACGAAAGAGCTACCCAGAGAAGTTTGGTTGCCTGATCCGCTGCCTGCAAGACTAATAGCGCTCCAAGAGCTCACAAGGTACCCAGGGCTAGGAGGTACACAATGCTAGGGGAGAAGTTTGTCTTCTTAAAGGGGCAGAGTGTGGCCTCCAGTTATTGTTATCTTATAGCCCAGGGGCTTATGTTTGCATTGTCATCTGCACCAGTGGTTTTGGGATGAGCCAATAAGGGGAGGTGGAGGCCTCATTAGTGTCCAGAGGAGCACACACAATTGTGTAGAGCTCAGTGCTCAGTTGGCTGAGACCCCAACAGAGGGAACAATAGTCATATAACACCCGCAAGGCATGGGGTGTGGTAAAGGGAAGGTCTTGGAGCCATGCATCTATCCCATAAGGCTTAAGGTGTCTCATGAAACACCAACTTGGAGCAGGACCCAGCAAGGGGTCCAAGAATCTGGAGGGTCTAGTGGGGTTCAACAGGACCATGGCTACACAGAAACTGGTGGGCAGCCTCCCTACTCATTATTTTTACCAACAAGACTTGGCACAGTCATGAAGCCCTTGGGGCATCACAGCCATCCCTGGGGTGCTGTGACACCTCTTCTAAAACCCATTTTTCTCCACTTTTCCCCACCAACACTTTTCTTTTCTAGAATGAATCTGCTCATCTGCCTGGGTGTTCCTAATAACAAGAATGAGAATTTCTGGCCAATATTCTTATATCCATACAACCAGATGCATAATGTTATTTGAGGGAAAAAATTTCCTTCATCTTGTCCAATTGCTGCCTTGGGATTAGTAGCACATGATGCTACCACAGTAGTTGGCAGTTTAAGTCAGTGAACTATACTCAGATCAACAACACATTTATCGGACACAAGTCATGTGACAAAACATAACATCTTACCTCACCATAATAAATACTTAAACATCCTAGTGCATACACCAAGAAAAAAGCCTGAAAAAAAATAGCAAGTTACATTACTGTATTTATATTGCATGGAGATTTCTCGATATAAAATTATCTTGCATGTACCATAAGAACAATTTGAAAGTCACTAGCAGAGCAACAAATTGCCAGAGAATTACCTTTGAAACTTCACTACAATCTTAAATCTAACCATTAAAACTGCATTGCCATCATCATCAGATTTCTGACAACGTACTTTGGCTAGAATCCTTTGTATCCAATTCTTTAGAGCTCTGCTTGGCTAATGGATCATAAACTGGATCCCCTTCCAGACTGTAATTTACTCTGAGGACTGGAGCAGACAAAGACATCATGTTCTAATTAAAACAAGATATGTATTTCTGGAGAAACTGCCTGAAATGTTATTTGCCCAGATCTGCAATCATTTACTGATGTGATTAGTCCCTCTGAATTCACTGGACTTTTTACATGTCTAAAGTCTATTGGATTAGGCTCTTTAACTCCTTTCACCATATCCATGCAATCTATGGATTATTTTAAAATAAGTAAACTTAACAAAACATTCTAAAGATTGTAAATACAAAAGATTGCTCTTCATTTATGGAAAAGGAATTAGAATACATTATAGCATACGTTAATGTTTTGAAGTTAAAAACTTGCAAAGTATTTAAAATATACACATACCTCTTCCAGGCTGAGTTGCAAATATTCAAAAATCCTAAATGGATTTCTTCTGCATACTAATTTTTCCTTTTTGATTGACTAAAAGAAGAGCAGTATCAAAATAAATTGTAAAGAAGCAAACAAATATTAAAGGTAATCCACATATTTTTCATTCAAATTAAACTTTTTAAACATCTTAGATAGTATTAACAATTAAAGTAGGCAAAAAAACTGAATGGTGAAAACAATCTGTGTTTAGCTAAATATATTCTCCAAGAGAAAGGGACATATTTGGCTTACATTTGATTGCTCATTTGCAGCTTCATCATGACAAAAGCTACTTTCTTCTTCCTGTACCAGAACATATTCTATAGAACTGGCCAATCCGGAAGATACTTGTTGCTCAGTGTCGCCTTCTGACTTGCAACCAGTGTATATAGTAAAGTCACTGTGTTTCTGGCAATGTTCTGTAAGCATGGCTGTAGACTCCATTGCATCCAGTTCTTTAGAGCCGTACTTAGCCAATGGATCATGAAGTGGATCCCCTTCCAAATAGGGTTTCTTGCACACTAGACTCTCCTTATGACATTCAACATTTGGTGCTATCACATCTCCATTAATTATGGAAGAATCTTTTGCAAGTTCCATTCTATCTTCTTTATTTTCTATTTCTGAAGACATTTTTTCACTGCATTGGTCAGCCTCTCCTTCCTCTTTCATAAATGGCAGGGGAACTGGCTTAATGTAATTTTCAAGAATTTTAACTGAGTCGTCATCAAGTCCTTGCTCTTGCATAAGGCTTTTAGCCCATTCTACATGACAATGGTACCTAGATAATGTAAATACAAGTGGAAGATTCTAGGATCCAACATCCTTCACTTGGTGTCTTAAAAACAACACAACACACAGCATAGAAATAAGTGTTAATGATTCTGTAATGAGCAAAGATTAATTATGCCATTAAAATGTGTTCTTACATTAATTGATCATTTTCTAGTTTCTGAATGAGTTTGCCTTGTTTTTAGACTCTTATGTTATAATGCTCTGATAGTGAACAGAGAAAACAACCTACAATTATCATGGCATTACATTTTTAAGGCTGTTATAAGTAACTGCATATTTACTGCTAGGTACAAAATTGGCTCCAAAAGAGGATGCTGAGAACAGAGTGAAAAACAGATGGCCCCTTTAACATATATCTCAATAACACAAACTTACTTAAAAACAAAGCCTAAAAAATAAGGTTGAACTAATTCACCTTTTAAGGGCATGAACAAATAAACAAGGTAAGTAAGGGCTGTGATATACAGCATATCAGCTACATAGGAAATGCAACTTTAAACAATTCTACACCACAGTAAATGACAGCTGATCTGTGATGGCTGACTTCTATTTTATTGAAGTCAGCCATCATTACAATATCACTACCTCTCTTTTATTAAAGGATAAATTACCATTACCACAGCTTTAATTTATGACAGGGTAAAAGTGTGAATACACACAGTACTAGCATAACATAAGTATTGCCATGAAAAGACTTCCTGATTAAGTTGTACATGATTATCAGCTACTCCTGTGAAAGCCTTCTAGAAACAGCATTCATGTTCTTTATATTTTATACTGATAGGTGAAAATGGGATTTAAGGATCTTGATTTAAGTAGCAGCCAGGGAATGATGAGACAGAGACCACCAATGTCAAATTCTGATCAGATTTTCAGCTAGAAACAGGGCTCAGGATCTTTGCAAATTCCCCACATAAAATCATTCCATGAGGGTGGGGATAAATAAATAAATCTGTATTTTAGCCACCTTAAAAAAAGGGAGGAGGAACTTCTTCCTGGGAATGCCCATCTGCTGTTACACCGCAACTGTCACACCAGCACACCCTGTAGTTAGTTATACAAAGTAGCCAAATTGCCCTACCTTTGATCCTCCTAGACTTATTATCCCTACAGGATCATGCAACTATAAGAGCTGCATTGCAACAGTTTGCATCAGTACACTTTGATATTGATAAAAATGTCATTTCATTTTTAAACCCTGAAAATACGAAGGCACTGGGCCTTGGATATGTTTATATGTAAACAACTATGATTACATCTTATTTTTGAATGACCTTTCCAAAGGCACTTCTAAGATAATTAAAATACTATTGTAACTGGTTCTCAGTTAAGATGTCTTGTAAATGTGACTGACACTTTTTCAGAAGTAATTTACCACATAATGAAGACCTAAATGCATCTTTCCATTTTACATTTTTTTAACATAATGGTAGACAAGGTACTTAATCCCTTCTGGAATGTTTTTAACTCTATACACTTACATCCCACAGGACTGTGGCATACAGCCTTCACATTTCACACTGAAAAAAATTAGGCTCGAAGGTACTTTATAAAGGCCACCGAGTAGTGTATCTTAATATTACCTGCAGAAAGCAAAAATACTGGGCTTGTTTTCACCCTCTCTCTTCTGTGATATAAAAAGAGCCTTAGAACCCTGTATCATTCCAAAAGGTAGAGGACTATAACATCAAAGATATCATATGGAAACTTTATTTAAATTATTGTTTGCAAAAAGCCAGACTACTTTAGATAAAAGCCATTCCACAATTCTTCATAAAGGGATGAGGAAACCTAGCGTACATATTCCAAAATCAGCCAAGAAATCCTCCAAAAGCAAAGGAGTTGGAGCTTTCCTACCAAGCCTTTGGCAACCCTAGGAACGATTTCTGTTTCTTTCTCTCTCTTTAACACTTAGCAGCCTGGACTTTGCAGAGGATACAGTTCATCATTAGCTAAAGATGACTATTTAAACTTCATAATATCCTCTATACAGATGTCAATACAAATATGACCCAAAGGTACAGAAGTGAATGTGGGACTATTATTTAAAAAAAATACCTTATATCTATATCCAAATAAAGGATGGCTTCAGCCATCCAGGTCTCTGAGCTAAAGATGAGATTTTGCCATCATATTTCTCTATTTTTCACATATGTTTTCTCTTTTTTTGGAAACATTCATAAAAGCAGGAGGGAACTGACTGACTGTAAAGGGAAAATGTCAAAACTATGTTCAAAATAGTCTCTTAACTTTCAGTTATTGTAATGAGAAGAATTACTTATAAAAATACTAGGCACTGAATTTTCAGAAAAGTATGGATTTTTTTAATTGACTGTGGCCAAGTAAAGACATTGAGTTTCTCCTGGGAGAATGTTTGCTCTCCCAGGAGAAACTACAAGAGTACATATGTTCAGGATTTTTCTCCTAGAGCAAAAATGGCAACTCAGGAAGAAAAAAAAAAAAAAAAAATCAAACAAACAGGAACAACTAGAGTTAAATCATTCCTGGGAGGGTTTCTCCTGGAAGAGTGAATGTCTGTACATATTGCCTTTTGAAAGAAAAGTCACAACACAGTCCTCCAGCATCCCAAGGTGCTTTGCAGGCCTTCCTCCTTTACCTCCCTCCCTCCCCCTCACTGCTGCCATTCTGTCTTCAAGCAGGCAGAGGGCTACAGAGCACTCTTAAGATCTGTGCACCCTTTGCTATGCAGTCAACACTGCAAGCTCTCTGCTCTTCAGGAGATCAGCATTCAAATGTCTGTTCAGGCATCTCCGTGTCAGTTTTTTCTACCAGAAAAACAAACCCACCAGAATTCCCCCAGACCATCTGAAAATGTGTACACAGCCAGTATTCCCTCAAATGGCATTTCCTGTTAGAAGCTAACTTCAGTACCTAATTTAGGACGTAAGTCTTAATTCTGCCATAATAATGAAGACAATTACAATGATATATTTTATAATTTTATATCATTTAAACTTTGACATCATTGGAAAATATTTTTTACTTCTCACAATGAAGTTTAGAGACAGCAATTATAAGTAAAAGCAAAGTATTGTAAGAACAGAACAGTATATAAACAGGACCTTCAAAGAGTTACCTTAAAAATCATAAGATGTATAATGCATTTCTTATCCTAATCACAGAACAGACTTAAATCTGTATTGTACCATACTTAATTACCATACAATACATATTCACGATTCACAGATTTTGTACACTATTTATCCAAATGGAACACTATGAATCACACTACATCCAGCAGTAATACGAATGTCATTTGGCACATGTCTTTTTAATAAAAATACATTTCACTTTAAATGACTGCACTTGTGGTCCTATAGTTATGAAAAACAGTATAACAATGCCCAGAGAGGTTTTCCATAAACTTGTTAGTTTAACTATATAAAAAAGGCCCCTAACTTCCTAATTACAGAATAGTAAGTGCTATACCATCATGCAGGCACACTCAGGAAAAAAAAAATCACTATGTAAAATTTAAATCTTATAATAAAATGTTAATATTTTCTAAACACCACTGACTATGTTAGCCCATTCTGAATGATCCTAATAAACAAACAAGACAGCTATTTAAAAAAAAGTAAGCCATAAAATATTCCACCTCTCCTGTTGCTGAAATGCAAAAGCTTTATAATCAATAACATCATCAGTAATGTACAGCACAGCTAATCCTCTTTGCTCTCACTCCAGCTGCTTAATTAAAAATAAATTCTGTCAATTGTTCACATGAGGAAAAAACCTCACAACCCCAAGGACAGTTGCCTATTAGGGACTGTGCAAAATGGCACTGTTCCACTCTGACTTCAGTTTCAAGGTCTGGACAGAACAGTGTTTTGCATCAAATTTAATTTAAAGTCGAAACAGCCTCACTGTTTTGCTTCGCTGAAACAGCGAGACTGTTTTGACGTTTTGCCTGACCATGGGGCTAGGGAAAGGAACTCAGCCCAGCTGGGCTAAGTTCCCAACCCCAGTGCTATGGTCAAAATGTTTTGACTAGCCTTTGTTTCAAGGCTATTTCAACGCCCTTTTTTTGTGCTTTGATTTTGCTGTTTTGACCTCGAAATGAGTCGAAACAGTGTTGAAACAAAACAGCCAGCGAAATTTCGCACAGCCCTATTACCTATCCTATTCTTAGCTGTTTTTACTGTGTTTCAGCAACTTAAAACAAGGAAGAAAAACCAAATTCTGTGAAGCATCAACTTATCTGAAGGCCCAGTTTGGAAATGGCTGAGTAAAAAAACAGAACGGAGAATTTACTGTTGTTTCACAAATACAAGATACAGTACTACAGTTGTACTTACTTTTTTGATGTTAGAATGGGCATGTTTATCTGGGTATCTGCATTAAAAGAGAAAAAAAGATTTAAGGTTTTTTGTTATGAAAAATACCAAGCACTTAGTATAAAAACAGTCAAGAAAATAAAAAGTGGTGCGACTTACCTCGCCATTTACTAACCAATAAAGGGTCTGAAATACTGTATTCTGGTCGGCTTCTTGAAAGAATACCTTTCCCAAAATAGCCCTACACGGGAAGAAATAAAATGGCTGATTATCTGATTAAATGTTATTCATGAGCTAGGTACCCCTCCCATATATAACTAAACTATAAGGAAATCATCCAAAATATGTGAACTCTCACAAAGCCTCAACTTCATAAAAATCCACTTATACAGACATATCTTACAGTGCTCTGGGCTACTTTAAATAGGGGTTGCAAACCTATTCCAGAGGTTAAGGTTGCTAACAATGAATGCTTTTCTACAATAGTCCTCTCTTTCCTATATAGTGAGGAAGCTAGCTTTAGTGTCTCCCTGAAAGTTAATTATAGCAGGGCACCAAGTGAATTAAAGCTTAAATAGAGTAAATCAGAATTCCATCCAAAATTCAATAGATAGCTGGAATATAAGACAGGTCAGAGTTTAGAGGAGGGATGGGCAAAATACAGTCTGTTGGCCAAATCCAGCCCTCGGGTGGACAGACGCCAACTCACTGGACCTGGCCCATGTGCGGCTACCGCATGGTGCCAGGCAGGACTGCTTGTGCCCAGCAGCATCAGCTGTGGACTCACATGGGGCTTCCACCACACTAGGCAGGTGGTGCCATCAGCTGTGGATGCTGCAGGCAAATTCAAGAGCCCAGGCGCAGAACTTGCTGGTGGTTTTCAGATAGCACCACCCTCACAGCATGGCAGTCCTGCCCAGAGCCTGCCAGCAGCATCAGCTATGGACCCAGGTAGGAGTTTCTGCCACACCAGGCAGCCATCAGCATGAGCTGTGGACACCACTGGCAGGTTCCACATTCGGGATTCAGAACCTGCTGATTAAACCTGCAACTGAGGCTACCACCTACCCACTGCCAAAGTCCCTATCTGGGTCCACAGCTGAGCTTTGGGGCTCCTGGCACACTATACCTCTGGCCTAGTTCTGGAAGAGTGGGGGAGGTAAAACAAGAGAGAGGTCTCCAAACCTCATTAAACAGCCCTCCAACCAAAATAATTGCCCACCCCTGGTTTAGAGATTTAGGCTTGCTTCCTTCATTAATCATAAACATTTGTAGCATTCTATTTTAATTACAACTGGCAGAAAAGCAGATACTTAGTATTAGTCCTGTTTGATCTCAGTATAGGAAATAAATATAGGGATAGAGTCATCCAATAAGAGAACACATGATAAAACAATGCCCAAAAACACAATGGCCTAAAAAGGACACACATCACTCAAGAAAAAGTCCTTCTGAAGTGAAAGGACCTCCATGTGTGTACCTAAAGTACATAAAACCTAGCCAGTTAGATGCTGTAGGTCTCTGACCTTAATAAAAAGTAAGAGGATACTAGTCACAGACATATATAAAATGTAAATAGGGCAAATGGATCAACACCTTTTTTTTTTAATTATTTCATTTTTTTTTAAATTCAAAGTGTTATTAACATTTTATACAATTTTTAGACTATGTTTTTTTACCCTTATTATTTATGATGCTTTAAGTGATATTCCAGAACTTTGCATATTCTTATCTGAAGGAGACAGAGCTATATGTTGTGAACTTGTATTGTTTCTCAAGTGCATCCTTCAGCATTAGGCATAAAACCAAACACTATCTATTACATGTCAGAGCTTCTGATGATCTATTCTAACAAGTAACCAGCTCATTTGGCCTCACAAGCTGACTCAGGGCTGCAGAGTTCCTCATGGGCCAGACTGGGACCCACCTCCAGCAGTGGGGCAGGCAGTGGCCGTGTTAACACCCGAGGCTGCCTGAGTCACTATTTCAGCTCAGGGAACCACAGAATGTAATGCCACCTCTACTCACCCTGCTGTCAAAATCCCAGCCCCTTTGGGAGCTCAGTGGGCCAGATGATATGACTGCAACCTGTATGACATCTGCACTAAAACAGGGGTCCTCAACCCCTGGCCAGCAGGCCAGATCCAGCCGATGGAGCTTTGTTATCCAGCCCACCGGCTCCCAAGGGGTCTAGAAGTTTGGCTGCAGGAAACTGGTGGTGCCTTAGTTGCTGCTCCCCTGCTGCCAAATATCTGGACCCATGGGGAACCTGCCAGGCCAGACAGTGTGGTCCTGTGTGTTAGATTGGGCCCAGCCTGATCCAGACAGGGTGGGGCCCAACCCTACAAACTCACCCCATGAAGGAAGCCGGCCTCAGGCCACTCATTCTGCCCAGGCAGCAACCCAGCTGAGCACCATGGCACTAGAACTTTATGGTGTCTATACATGTGTGTGGGGGGGTGGCATTTTAATTAGAGCAGCTCCTGGACAGCAGCTCTAAATAAAATGCCACAGCATCAATGTAGTCAGCATCCAGAGCTTCAAAATGGCAGCAACGGTGCTTAACTAAAGCTAGTTTGATTCTGACATGCGGGAGGGTGAATATACACGAATGTGACGACCGCTAGGAAGAAAACAGGGCATCAGTCTGACGGGGAACATTAAGGCAGCAGTTCCCGGGGAGACCCGGCGACGGCACCTGGCTGTACAGCTGCTCCATGTCCTCAGGGCTCCGGACCAGCACGTGGTTGTTCACCATTTCCGCCCGGCAGGGCCCGAAGTGCCGGGAAGCAAGCAGGGGAAAGGGCGGCCGGAGCGGCTCGTACACTCTCCTCTTCCTTCGCGGTGCCCGGAAACCTGCTTCGGCCATGTCTCAGCCCCGGCGCTTTCCCTGAGGCCCAGGGCACAAATCCAGTCAAAGCGCGGCCCACCCAGAGCCCAGGTCCTGCGGCTGCGCCCTAGGCCGCGCCGGGCGGGCTCCCAGGGCGGGGCGGGAGTGCAGTGGGCCCAGGGCGAGGCGGATGCCGGCAACCCCGCCCTCAATCATCACCCGCGACCGTGGCTCGGCCCCCTTCCCCAGCGGTCTCCCGTCACCACAGCAACCGCAGGGCCGTAAAGCAGCGGAGCGAGGGCGCGCGTCCTCCCGCAGCCTCTCTGTGGCGCCAGGGGGAAGGGTGTGCGCCTGCGCAGTGGATTCTCGGGAGCCGGTGCAGGCCCAGCCCCGTTCCCGAGCAAGCGGCATGAAACTCCTCTGGGCTGTGCTGCCGGCTCCCCCGCCGCAGCCGTGACCTGGGCAGAGTGGCCTGCGCCGCACGCGCTCGCCAGGGCCCCAGGGGAAGGCAGGAGCGGCCTTGGCAAAAAGCGCGGAGCGGAGGGCTGCAGCCCGAGCGGCGGGAGGTGCCCGCGGGAAAAGGCCCCTGCAGTAGAACCGGTGCGCGCTGCACTGACCCGCGCTGGTTCCCGGGGGTTTGTGCAACTGCAGCTGGAGGCACCGAGTGTCTGCGGGGCCGTCTGGCCTGTGGGTTCTGGCTTAGTGGCATAAAGCGGGGTCTGGGCAGCCTCCGCTCCTCCGCACTCCCGCCTAGGCGTGCGTGAGGGGCTGGGTGACCTCCCAGACACACACCATGAGCATGAGCAGGAAGAATTGATAGTCGCCATCATGCATGGCGATAAAAACTGCAATATGCCACAGATGAAGAATGAGGGGGAAGCAAGTGCTTTGTCGGGGCACTGACTGAACATTTAAAAAACAAAGTTGCTTTTTACACTGTTAGAAATATTATTAAAAATGCATTATCAATAGCTGTTAGCTCCCATCAATAGTTGTCCTCTGAATAAGCACGGCTGCCAGCCC
>NW_017728917.1:30134196-30144100 GCF_001723895.1 Crocodylus porosus
GGCTCCTACCCTGGGGGTGTTTAAGAGGAGGTTAGATGAACACCTTGCTGGGGTCATTTGACCCCAGTATTCTTTCCTGCCATGGCAGGGGTTCAGACTAGATGATCTGCTCAGGTCCCTTCCAACCCTAGAAACTATGAAACGATGAAACAATGAAACATGTACTGACATTTATTTCTGAATATAAACTGACAGTTTTCCCAACATCTTCACTGCTTTCCGCATTCTCTTGACTCTCCTAGTTTCTGTTGCTAGTGGGGAGAGTAGGTTCTCAAAGTTAAAATTGATAAAGACATACCTTCGTTCTTCTATGCTGCAAGAGAGACTTGTTGGACCATGTCGATAGAACATGAAATAGCAGGAAAACTTTGTCTTAAAGAACTTGTTTCTGAATTTATGAAACTGAAAGGGCGAACAGCAAAGTTCTAATTTTTTACACAAATGTTTGTGAAGATTTTAACTGTACATGTATTATAATAGATTCTATTAGATTTTTGTAGTATAATTGTTTACTGTTTACAGCTTACTGTTACCATCTCAGTAAATACAAACAAATATGGTAAATCTTCAACAATCTACAGTGTTGACCATAAAAGAAAGCATTGATCTTTCTACCCATGATCACTAATCATATGAATAGGGAAAAAAAAGCCAACAAATCTAGTAACAAAAAGATCACAAAAAGATGTAGGCTTTGACACATGAAGATGGTGTCTGAGGAGGTACTGCAGACTGACAAACACTATACCATCCTAAAAAATCACCTCTACGTGCATAGTGGGAGTTTCGATAACCCCATATCTAAAGACCTCTGCTAACCCTGAGTGCATAGTAAGGCCACACTCATTCTGTTAACAGGTACTCTCCAAACCTTCAAAGTTAAGGACAGAATTTACCAGTTGACAGACAATAAAGTATAGCAAAAAATTAAAAATATTCATTTAATAATTATGAACATGGATATTTAACAGGAGGACCATGGTTTTAATAAGTCTTTAAATACCTTTTTATAACACCTGGATGCAGGAGTAGGGGTAGATATCGTTTACTTGGACTTCAGGAAGGCCTTCAATATGGTATCCCACCCCATACTGGTGAACAAATTAAGAGGCTGTGACTTGGATGATTACACAGTCTGGTGGGTAGCAAATTGGCTAGAGGGTCGTATGCAGAGAGTGGTAGTGGATGGGTCGGTATCGACCTGGAAGGGCGTGGGTAGTGGGGTCCTGCAGGGCTCAGTTCTTGGACCAATACTCTTCAATGTCTTCATCAGTGACTTGGATGAGGGAGTGAAGTGTACTCTGTCCAAGTTTGTGGATGATATAAAACTGTGGGGAGAAGTGGACACACCAGAGGGCAGGGAACAACTACAGGCAGACCTCAATAGGTTGGACAAATGGGCAGAAAACAATAGAATGCAATTTAACAAGGAGAAATGCAAAGTGCTGCACCTAGGAAGGAAAAATGTCCAGCACATCTACTGCCTAGGAAATGACCTTGGTAGCACGGAAGCGAAAGAGATCTTGTAGTCCTAGTGGACTCCAAAATGAACATGAGTTGTCAGTGTGATGAAGTCATCAAAAAACCTAACTGTACTTTATCATGCATCAGCAGATGCATGACAAACAGAACCAAGGAAGTGATACTTCCCTTCTATTGGGTGCTGGTCAGACCACAGTTGGAGTACTGCGTGCAGTTTTGGGCACCACACTTCAAGAGGGATGTGGATAACCTGGAGAGGGTCCAGAGAAGGGCCACTCGTATGCTTAAGGGCTTGCAGGCCAAGCCCTACAAGGAGAGACTACGGCACCTGGCCTCTTCAGCCTCCGCAAGAGAAGGTTGAGAGGTGACCTTATGGCTGCCTATAAATTCATCGTGGGGGCACAGAAGGGAATTGGTGAAGCTCTTCTTACCAAGGTGACCCCTTGTCACCCATGGGGGTCACAAGAAATAATGGCCATAAGCTAGCTGAGAGCAGATTTAGACTGGACATTAGGAGGAACTTCTTCACAAAATCAGAAATAGGCTCCCAAGGGAGGTGGTGCTCTCCCCTACCTTGGGAGTCTTCAAGAGGAGATTGGATGGGCATGTGGCTGGGGTCATCTGAACCCAGCACTCTTTCCTGCCTATGCAAGGGATCAGACTCAATGATCTATTGAGGTCCCTTCCGACCCTAACATCTACGAATCTATGAAGCTATGAACACCTGCAGTTCACCTTCTTTGCAACAACTGGATGTCAAGATAAGATACAAATCGTTCTGATATTTTAGAATGTTAGAAAAGACCAAATCCCAAAGTCTTTACAGTCATGTTAATGGAAAGCTGCCTCATTGAGGGCATCAAGATTTTATATTCTATTTGTTTCAATGCTGGGTTATTAGAGCCTCATGGGTATTTCCTACCAAAGAAATGGTTTATATATAAAAATGTTTTTTCACCTATTTGGTTAAATAGTGGTTCAGTGGAACTGCACAGCTTCTCTTTATTCATTTTGCAAAATTAAAGTCACTATCTTTGCTATAATAAATGGCTAAAGAACTTAATCCCAAATAGAGACTTAACAATGCAGCTACTTGCACGTGGCACCTGTGACATAACAGAGCAGCAGCAACTTCCAGATGCCTCTTGCCACTGGTGCGATCATGCAGCTGCAGAAGCCCTGGTTGCCCTGCCCTAGCTATGCTTCTGCCTACACATAAAAATAATATCAGGTCAAAGAATCTTCTAGCTGGTCTTGCAACAGAACGTCAATAATCTGATTTTCAGCAGGAGTAGGGTGACCAAACCTGACTGAGAAACATTCAATTGAGGTGTTACTGACAACTCAGAAACTAGGGGCTTCTTTGCTATCCTCTAGCAATACCAAAGGTAAACTATAAAATTTTAAGGGCTTCCCTACACTAGGAAAATCAACATTGTCATATTACTACAAACTTCTCCAATACAGACAAGATTTAGGCCATGATTTCATTAATCAGTTTAGGATACAAAAGAGATCCTCACTTTTAGGTAACATGCTATGGAAATGCTAGCCCTCTTATCAGGTAAAAGCAGGCCTGTGCGAAGTGGCTAGTATTCGCTTTGGATTCGGCTGATTGAGGGGACAGTGATTCGATTTGGTGATTCAAATCGCTGTCCTGATTTGATTCAGCCAAATCTGATTCAGAGATTTGGCTCCTGCTGAATCTCTAAATTAGCCGGGCCATCCCCCCCAGCTGGGCAATCGCTGCCCTGCCTGCTCCAGCTCCCAGCACTTGTTAAAAAAAAAGCCCTGACTCAATGGGTGCTGCCGGGCAGGTGGTGATCCCTGCTGCCCCCCACTGCATGGGGGGCTCTGCCATGAGCCCCCTGGCCCCCCCATCTGAGCCCCAGCCCTCACCCACCGTGGTGGCCCTTTAAGAACTCCCCCCCCCCCCGAATCCCCTCCCTGACGCACAGTTCCTGCTTGCGGGAGCAATCCACATGAGACTCTGGAAGCCCCAAGGCTGCTGCAGGAGTTGGTGAGTCTTGGGGTTTTTTTTGGTTTTTTTGGTCTTAAAGGGCCAGAGCTGACCCAGGCAGGGCAGCCCTAGGGAGCCTAGGGGAGTGAGGGGGGGATCAGGGGGTTCATCCAGAGACCTCCATGCAGAGACCTCCATGCAGAGTGGGGCAGTGGGGGGGCAGCAGGGATTGTCCCCCTGCTCAGCAGCACCCAGTGAGTACTAGGGCTTTTAAAAAAAAATGCTGGGAGCTGGGGTGGGCGGGGCACACATGGGGGGAGCAGGCAGGGGATGCAGGCTGACAGGGGTCCCCCACGGTCCCCTCCCCCATTGCCCAGCCCTCCCTCTCCCACCCCCATTTACCAGAATGGAGTCCGGGTCCAACTCCCTGCTGTAGCCACCAGGGACTGTCCGAAGCATCAAAGCTCTCCGAATCTTTTCGAAAGATTCGGAGAGCTTTGAATCAATTTGGACCTTTTAATTGCTCCCCTGATTCAATTTGTATTCAGAGATTCGGCCACCGAATTGGGCCAAATCTCCTCCAAATTGAATCACTACCTGAAGCTTCGCACAGCCCTAGATGAAAGAGATCTGATTTGGTAATTTTTTAAATACAGCTTCAAGAACATTTTCATCTAAAGATGTGGCCCTTATTCCAAAAGGTCTGAAACAAAGCTCTTTTGTTGAGGGCATACTTCTTAAAGCACTATGCAATTCAAATAGGAATATTCTGAGATGTAAAAAGGAATTACTTACTTTGACACTCGTGAAGCTTGATGTCATATTTGTAATCAAGGACTGTCTGGTCAGTTCTTGCAAGAGGAATATCTTCATAATGTGGTGAAGAAATGCTAGAAAAATCAACGGTTGTAAATGGCTTTATATCGAAGGAATGGGAGTGATCATCCATTGCAGAGAGATCCACTGAGTTAATTCCAAAATTCATTGGCCAAAATGGCATTTCAGTGTCAACCATTGTAATTCCTACCAAAAAAAGAAGAACAGATAGACATTTAAAGAGTTGGCTTTTTCTTTGTGCAATGAGGCTTGAAAGCTATATATGACAAAGTGGTTCTGGGAATAAATGACAAAAATATACATAGGAAGCATGATATACTGAGAATTTAAATTACCATATTAACTTGCACACCTTTCCCCAGAACTGGAATACATTATCCTAAACTGGGAATCTATTTTTTTTTCTACCCAAAAAAGAAGCAGGATGATGCTGTAAAGTGGTTTCTGCTTCTTTTCCTTCTTTTCCCTCCAGCAGCCACATGAAGGGAGAGGCAGAGTCCAGCAGGGGCAGATCCAGGAGGTGGAGTGGTGCAATCACATCTCATTTTCATTCCTGCTCAACCCAAATTTAAAGACAAATGTCAGGACAGCAGCATTTCTATTCAGGCCCGGCTGAGGGAGTCAACTGATTTCATGTCTCATCATAATCTAACTGATTCCTGCTAAATGCTCTCACTTCAGAGGTGTTAACACCCCTTTCTCCTTTGTTAATGGTCTTAGGCCTGTATGAATAGGCAGCTATTTGATTCAGTTTCTGATCCGGCTGCTTCAGATGCCAGGGAACCAATCTGGAGCTCCAGATTGGGTTCCTACTTCGATTCAGCTGAAGTGGCTCTGAAGCTTCTGAGCTGCTTCGGCGATCCAGCCATAGGGTATAACGGGGAATCAATGAAATATCTTTAACTTTGTTGTTTTTTGTCTGATTTAAATAAAACTTGCAGGGATGGTAGCCTCTGCTGAGAGCATGAAGCCTGCCACATTTCAAGAAGATAAGTGCAGGGGATTGGGGGGAACTACACCCCAAATTCTTGAAAGCAAAACTCAGGTCACGTATATGTGTTACGTCACAGGGGGATGAAAACTGCAGGGTGGTGGCCCCTGCTGAGGCCATGAAACCTGCCAAGTTTCAAGGAGATAGGTGCATGGGCTTGGGGGGAAGTGCACCTCAAGCTGCTGACAGGCAAAACTCATGACAGATGACCCTGTGTGTGTGAAGGTGCAGCAGACTGAAAACTGCAGGGGTAGCGGCCCCTGCTGAAGGCATCAATCCTACCAGCTGTCAAGGAGATGGGTGCAGGGGCTTCTGGGTTCTGAGGCCCTGCACCTTTAGCTGCCGATAGGCAAATCTCGTGACATGGGTGCTTGTGCAACTGACTATCTCTGTCTTGGGGCAACTGATTGTCTGTATTGATTCTTTCCTCTCCTTAGTCTGTGGTTTTGTAGGTGTTAACCCTTGCTAATTAACTCATTATCTAGTAGCTAGGTACTGTGTATTGAGCTGGTCCCTGAGTGAATCATGACTCATTGGTAGCTTAGCAGCCAGGCCTGCAGTAGTTCTCCCTCACTCCCCATGCCCCGGAACAGACACAGTTGCACAAGCACCCATGGCACAAGTTTTGCCTGTCAGCAGCTAGAGGTGCAGGGCCCCATAACCCTTTCACCAATCTCCTTGACAGCTGGCATGCTTTGTGGCCTCAGCAGGGGATAGCAGGCCTGCAGCTTTCACCTTGCTGTGCCTTAACACACCCGGTGTCAACCATGTCACAAGTTTTGCTTGTCTGCAGCTTGAGGTGCAGTTTCTCCAAACCCCTGCACTTATATGCACCAACCAGCTGGGATGCTGGGACAACCTGAGAAATCCAGGACTGCCCCAGTCAATCCAGGACATAAGGTCACTTGGGCTGTGCGAGATTTTGCTGGCTGTTTTGTTTTGATGCTGTTTCAACTTGTTTCAAGCTCGGAACAGCAAAATTGAAATGAAAGGAAAGGCTTCGAAACAGCCTTCAAATGAAACAAGGGCAATAGAAACATTCTGAAAATTTCAAAATGCTTTCAGTTTCAAAGCTGAAACTAGGCTTGCTTGCAGGGAAACAGATAGCAAGGAGTGGGAGGGGAAAGAGGGGGGAAAGACTGCTCTGATATTGACTGTGTAGCTGGCCAGTGACTGTGATCCTTCCCTGAGGTCCCTTCCAATTCCAGTCCCTTGCTCTGGGGGAGGGGTGTAAAAACAGCATAAAAAGCAGCATTATTTGAACTGAGCTGCTTTCTCCCTTGGGGTCAGTTACTGAGCTGTGTTTTTCAGCAGTTCAGCAGTGTCAGACAACAAAGGCTATAATTCATTTCCTACTTGCTATCTTAGCAAGTGAGATTCATCAATACCTTTTGTTTTCTTTACCCTTTTATTTTATTATTATAGTCACTAATCCCTTTCAATTTATTCTTCCCCCAAAATCCTATTTTTGTTTTTGTTAGTCTATTTTTATTCTTTTCCCCCAGAAAAGAAATCCGTGCTTTCTTTCGCAGTGTGCATTCCATTCACTGTGCAGGGAAGCACAACATATATTCCATATTATAATATAGAATTTATATAGGAACACAAACATACATTGATATATTTTATTTATAACATAAATACATAAATGCATACATATATTACATAAATACATATAGAATTATATACATATATTACATAAATCAGATTACACTACAGAAGAACATACAGATTTTCCAGCACACCAAGGCAAAGACATTATGAAACACACCATGAAGCATGCTGGAAAGGCAGCTGGCAAGCCTTCAGGGAGGGGCGGAAGAGGGGGTAGAGGGGGAGCCATAAGTCCTGCCCCCCTCAACTGAGATGCAGCCTCTTTGCTACAACGAGCAGACATGAAGCTTCCACTAGTTCTACAGGCAGCAAGGAGAGGGGGAGCAGTGCCAGTGCCACTGCCTGTGCCTGAGTCTGCATCCCCATGACAACAAGCAGCAGCACCAGTCTCCTCCACCCCCATTTCACTTGCTATGCTGAGCCTTCCAGTGCCACAGAAAGCTGAAGCTTGAGCTGGATCTGAATGCCATAGCAAGGGAAATTCTGGGGAAGGAGGGGGAATCATTTGAGCTTGTGCTCCACACCACTCACGTTTCCACTAGAGCCAGGTCTCTTTTCCCAGAAGGTACTTCAGAGGAGGGTGAGGTAGAGGTTGTGGAGGCAAGTGGCTTGGCTGAGTCCGCTCCTCCTGTTACTGTGCCTCTACCTGCTGAGGAGGGGGAAAAGGCAGCATCCGCACATGCACCCGCATCCCAGAAGTGAGTGGGTAGTGTGGTCTGGGATCATTTTGAGCTGGCAGATGATTCCACATATGCTATCTGCCTGCACTGCCAAGCCAAAACCAGCTGAGGCAAGGGAACGAAACACATGAGCACCACGGGGATACTAATGCATCTCCGCAGGCACCACCCCCTTGCCCTTGTTCCTCCTCAGCTTGGCACCAGTGGGAGCATGCCCAAAATGAAGTCCCCTTCTTGCTCCAAAGCTTCTGTCCCCACAAAGCAGAGGCAGGCCATCCTGGAACAGTGGGGTCATGAACCACTTGGTGTAGGGGTGGCTCATTGGGCAGGGTGAGCTCATCTGCAGGTTCATGGTCACCAATAATGGGACCAATATGGTCAAGGTGGTCCATGATGCAAACTTGGTTGGCATCAAATGTGTGAGACATAAGTTCCACCTCATTCTCAGGGACATCTTGGAGGGGGACGGGGCTGCTGTTGATGGTGCCAGCACCACCACCAAGCTCATTTCCAAATGCAGGAAGGTGGCAGGCTACTTTCACTGAAGCAACAAGCGGGGCAAGATGCTGTGGGACAACCAGGAGCAAAAAATCATGCAGGATGTGGAGACTCGGTGGAACTCCACATACCTGAAGATTGAGAGGCTGGTGGAGCAACAGAAGGCCATCCATGAGATGGCCTTGCTTGGGGAGATTGGGATCAGCAGCCCCCTTAACAGAGCTGATACCATTTCTCAGATCTGAGTGATAACCATGTCCCAGATCTTGGTGGTCCTCAAACACTTCCTTGAGGCCACTGAGCCTCAGTGCTGGTGATGCCCTCCTTAGCTAGGTGATCCCTGTAGTGAGGGAACTTAAGAACCAAATGGATAAGTTCCAGGGGATCAATGTTCCTGGCTGGGGCAAACTGCTGTTACCAGATGTGTAGGCACTGGTGAGGCAGCTGAAGGAGGGCATTAGGAAATGGCTTGTTCCCTTGTGGTCCTAGCAGCTGTGTGTGAGCTGATGGTGAAGGGGAGCATATGCAGTAGCCAAAGCCTGAATCAATGGATGGCAGTGCTGGTGAAGAGAGTCAGGGAGCCAGAATGGTGGAGGCAGGGGGACGTGGAAGAGGGGGATCCACTGTCCCATGCCAACATGCCATCCACCAGCCAGTTTCCTCCTCCACCACAGGCACTGCCAATGTTGGCCCGGGGCATGGCTTCCATGGTGGGTTCCAGAGGCACCAGACCCTACCATCAGGCAAGTAGCATTCAAGCCTTTGTGGCTGCCTATCTAACCGAGGACATGGAACTACTGCTGTGTGACCCATTGGCCTACTGAGGCAAGGAACTTTTAAATGCCATGTCAGGGAAGCTCTGGAGCTCCCCATGACCTGTGTGCTTGTTAGCCCTGCATATATACAAATACTGCACAGGGGGGAATTTCTCCATGCGGCACTTGCAGAGCCACATGCTTGCTGTTCTGTATCAGACTGGGAGGGGAGTGGAGCAGCAGAGCAATGCCCCTTTGTGTTCTCAACACTGAAATCCCTGGACTCAGGATGGCTTAGAGGGGCAGCAACGGCTGAACTCCTCCATGATCAGAAATGAGTTGTGCAGAAGTCTCTCCCAAGCTTGAAGTGTGGAGCCACCCCAGAGTGGAGGCTCATGCTTCACAGAGGAGTCTAGCAGAAGCATACAGGCCTTCAGTCTTGCGAGAAAAACTTGCACATGGAAGATCATTCAGGTCTTAACTAAGATCTGTCTCCTACAGGGGCCATGTTTCCTTCTACAGAAACTGAATGAACACTTGTATGCTCCTAGCTTCTACCAAAAGAGTAGCGATTTCTTCAGTAGAAAGGTTCACCTGTATGTGGCCCATGTCTATAGTTACAGCACATGCTTAAAGTTAAATATAAATTTAAGGTGTTCCATAGACATTAGGGCTGGAAGGGACCTTGGAAGATCAACAAGTCAAGCCCCCCACCCAAAGCACAGGAAGGCAGGTGGGGTCATAGGGTCCCAGCAAGATAAGCATCCAATTTGCTCTTGAAGGTGTTCAATGTAGGTGCTTGAACTACCTCCAATGGCAAGCTGTTCCAGACCTCGGGGGCTTGGACAGTAAAGAAATTCTTCCTTATGTCCAGCCTGAAATGGTATTGTAGTAGTTTATGACCGTTCGACCTCGTCATCCCTTGGGGTGCTCTGGTGAACAGATACTGGTGGTCACCCCTAATAAATTTACAGGTGGCCATCAGATCACCCCTGAGCCTGCGGTTTTCCAGACTAAAGAGCCCCATGGCTCTCAGCCTGTTGTCATAAGGTCTGTTTTCCTGACCTCTGATCATGAGCGTGGCTCT
>NW_017728917.1:30144200-30145747 GCF_001723895.1 Crocodylus porosus
CCTGAGCCCAGAGCAGAGGGGCTTCATCGACACTCGTGGTCTTCCAGCCCTCTGAGTTACCTAGGGTTATGCCCAGTGACACCAACAGTGGGATGCACGCAGTGCTGGGCCAGTCAGCCCATCCAGGGCTTTGCGGCAGGGTGGGGAGGTTCTAGCATGGAAACCCTGCCATGCAGCCCCACATGAGCAGATTGTCCCAGCACCCGGCCCAGGAGCAGCCTGATGCCATTCATGCCCTGCAGCTGCCCCCTGCCTGCCTGGTGGCAGGGCACACTGGGCCACTCCCAAGCCAAGTGCTGAGATGATCAGGTCATCTCATGTTGAGTGGGGGGGCTCGCAATCGACTGGTCGGTTACTCCTGATCTAAGCAGTTCACATGTACCATCCCCATGATTGGCCTGGAGGTGCATGTGCACTTGCTGCCAGCAACAGGCTGGGCCAGGGCTCTGCAGATCTCAGTGCAGGAGCTTGCAACCTCCCAGCCACCTGCCACAGCCCCCCTGGGCTCTGGCCAGGCCCCTGCTGCCCTCCTTGGAGCCCAGGCTGCTCGCAGCAGACAGTGGAGAGGCTGCAAGCAGCAGCACCTTGATCTGGAGAGCCCTGGCCTGGCTTCTTGTTGGCGGGCAGGTGCATGCATGCCTTGGGAGCTGTAAGGGGCCCAATTCCTTGTTGTGGCAGTGCAGCCCCGACCCCTTCCCTGCCATCAGCCTTGAGGCATGTGTGCCAAGCAAAATGCTTTTGTGTGTCATGCTCTGGCACATGTCCTGGGGGTTGCGAACCCCTGAATTAATCAGTCAAATAAACACATTTCAGAAGCAAAAAATTATTTTCTTTTCTGATTTCATAGATTTCATAGACATTAGGGCTGGAAGGGACCTTCCCTGGAAGGGAATATCATTGAGTCCAGCCCCACCGCCCGAAGGGCAGGAAGTCAGCTCGGGTCATAAGATCCCAGCAAGATAAGCATCCAAATTTCTCTTGAAGGTATTCAATGTAGGTGCTTGAACCACCTCTGATGGCAGGCTATTCCAGACCTTAGGGGTTCAGACAGTAAAGAAATTCTTCGTTATGTCTGAAACAGTCTTGCAGTAGTTTATAACCATTCAACCTCATCATCCTTTGGAGCACTCTGGGGAACAAACATTCCCCCTGATAAACTTATAGGTGGCCATCAGATCACCCCTGAGCCTTTGCTTTTCCAGGCTAAAAAGCCCCATAGGTCTCAGCCTGTCATCGTAAGGTCTGTTTTTCTGACCTCTGATCATGTGCATGGCTCTTTGGACTCTCTCAAGCATCTCCACATCCTTTTTGAATTGTGGAGCCCAAAACTGGACGCAGTACTCCAGCTGCGGCCTCACCAAGGCTGAGTGCAAGGGGAGAATGACATCCCGGGATTTGCTTGAGGAGCATCTATGAATGCAAGGCAGCATTTTGGTCACTTTACTAGCCACAGCATCACATTGAAGGCTCATGTTCATCTTGTGGTCAATGATGACCCCCAAGTCTCTTTCTTCCGTAGTGCTAGCCAGTGTAGCACTGCCGAGCCT
>NW_017728917.1:30145847-30151440 GCF_001723895.1 Crocodylus porosus
GGAGTGGGGGCGCAGCGGGCTTCACCCGCGCATCTCTCACTGCGGTAGAGCAGGTCAGCCAGCCTGGCTGAGAAGAGCCTCCTCCCCAGGGGAGAGAGGTGGAGGCCATCTCTTCCCAGCAGCTCCCTGCCTCTCACCAAAGAGTGGCCTGTGGTCATGGAAGCCAAAGCCTTCCCTATGATACCAGTGCCACAGTTAACTACCTGGATCCTCCTCTCCCTCCTCAGCCCA
Organism: Crocodylus porosus; assembly: GCF_001723895.1. Taxonomy (NCBI): domain Eukaryota; kingdom Metazoa; phylum Chordata; order Crocodylia; family Crocodylidae; genus Crocodylus; species Crocodylus porosus. Next base: position 30,146,079 of record NW_017728917.1, read on the forward strand.
TACCCCAAGACTGCTCCCAGATCGAAAAAAACACCACCTGTGTCCCCAGACCCTTGAGCCCTGCTCCCAAATCCCTGTAGTGCCTCATGACCCAGCTGGGAGCACTCCGAGCCATGTCATTTGTGCCCACATGAATAAGGAGCATGGGATAGTGGTCTGTGGACTGGAGGAGCTTAGGGATCTTCTCCACAATGTCCCGCATGCGGGCACCTGGGAAGCAGCAGACTTTCTGGGCTAAGGGGTCGGGGCAGCAGATTGCCCCCTCCGTCCCCCTCAGGATGGAGTCTCCCATGACAAACACTTTGCGTTTTGTCCTGGGGAGAGCGAGGCAGTAGCTACAGTTCAGCCTGTTTTGTCTGCAGGAGCTGGCAACTTAGCAGGCTCTGCTGAAGCTGCAAGAGGTTTGTACCTGTTGCTGAGCTCCAGTGGGGCAGAGGTCTTGGTGCAGTGGGCCTTATGACCCTTGACCACCTTGGTCCATCCCCTTGACTGGACAGAATGGGAGAATCAAAAATTGATTTTCTTTTTAAATTCAGAAACACAATTTCTGACATGACACTTTCTTCTGAAAGGAAAAAATATGTTTCATGCTTTCTAAAAGTTCATGAAGGATATGTTGACCGGTTGTTTATTAAAAAACAAAACAAAACTGGTAAAAATGACTAAGCAAAACCTCCAAGCAATTACATTTGTTATACAATTACTTCCTTCTTGAAATATCTACTTTACATATTTTTCTGAGGAGTGTTAATTTACTCTTGACTTGAGCTAGAGGTCCCTTTCAAGCCTATATTTCTGTTATTCTATAATTCTTAGGGCTTGTTAAAAAAAAATGAAAGCTTAGTCTGTATACATACTGTGGAACTATTTGTATGCATGGCATTTTTTGTTTTTGTTTTTTCTCAAGGACATTAATGATAAAATTATAAGATAATACGGTACATTATTTCATTGTAGCCAACAAGTCATATTGGATTTCACACAAAACAAAACAAAAAATGCTTTTGTTTAAAATTCCACAAAATTTAGATTATCATTTGTTATAGTTTGCTTTTTGTCCATTACTTCTACAAAGTCATCCCATAAAGTTTAAGGCTAAGTACAGGTGTTCAAGAAGCCCACAGCAGAAACACTCTAACTTTTGAGCTTTACCCCAAGTGTCTGTGGCTAGGTTGGGAGGAAGCAGAACACGTTAGCACTTGGGGGAGGGGTCCTTAAAGCTTGCCTGCCTGGCCCGAGCCCAGAAGATAGTGGGGACTCTCGCACACCTCCCAGCATCCCCTGCAGGCTCCCATGTGGAGCTGAAAGACCAAGCTACCCCTGATTGTCTGGACATGATGGCCATCCACATGGACCTGATGCAGCGGTGGCTTGTCATGGCCATGAGCCGTCAGCTGGTGGTCCCACTCATGCCCATCCAGCACACCCTGCACCAGCAATGTATATGTGTGTCTGTCCCAAATATTTGTGTTCTGTGGGTGTGTATATGTATGTGTGTATCCCAGATGCCTGAGTTCTGTGTGTGTGTGTGTGTTTGTGTGGGAGACAGCTGGGTTCTGTGTGTGTGTACATGTCCTGGATGCCTGTATCCTGCCTCCCTCTCCCCCGCCACTACCAATATTGGTAGCCCAGGCCCCACACAGTGGCAGGCTATTTGGATCCATGAAGCCCTGGCCAAGTAGCACCTCACGCATGTGGACTGTGGCTGTAGGTCTTTGGCTGCCCATGCCCTGGCACCTGGCCATGGGTCTCTAGCACCAGGCTCCTCTAGCCCTGCATCCCAGGCATTGCTGCCCACAACCCACACTGTCCCCTTTCCCCTCTCCATCCCCACCCCCACCTCCCCTCCTCCTGGGAGAATGCAATGGGAGTGTTGCCCTGAGGGGTCAGGCCAATGCTCAGGATCTCAATGTTATGCTGTTAGACAGGAGAGTATGGTGTACAATTGCACATGCACTCATAAAAATCAATTAAGCACACATACACTCACTAGGTGCATACACCCCTACTAGGCATACACACTCACACTAGCAACTTGGATACACATATGTTCAAAGAGGGGCTGTAGGTGTGGGGAGCCAGAGAATGGCTCCAGGACAGCTAGAGAAGTTGCATGGAGTGGCAGTAGGTGCTGGGAGCTGAAGAAAGGCTCCAGCTGCTGGAGAAAACTGCAGGAGAGTCACGAGGAGCTGGGAAACTGCAGGGTGTGGGGGATGACTACAGAAGGTGCAGGGAAAGCCTGAAAACAGAGAAATGGACAGTGGAAAATCACAGGAAAAGTAGCAGCAGAGACTGAAAGGCAGCAGGGCAGTGGGAAAGCAGAGAAAGGCAGCAGAAAGTCACAGGGAAAAGGCAGTGGATGGCACAGGAGGCTGAAAGGCAGCAGGGACAGCATGAAAGCAAGGAGAGGCTGAGAGGTGGCAGAAAAGAGGAGATGGAATAGGGAGGAGATTGGGAAACTAGTGCGGGGCTGAAGCTGAGAGAGAGAACGAGGCTGGAATTTAAGATAGGGAAGGGACTGGGATTTAGTAAAACATGATCCAACTCGGGGTTGCAAATGACAGTGGTTTTATTGAACAGGGGAGATGGTGACACAATGTCTTATTGGTTCCCTTGCACCCCCCCCCCCCATACACACACACAATGGCGTGCCCCCACACACACACAATGGCAGCAGGGGTTAGAGAGGCTTGGTGCAGGGGCTGAAGTCCACTGAAGTCCCAGAGGAGAGACAGAGACAGAGTCCAAATTATAGGAGAAGGTATGCAGGTAATATCTACCTATCCCAGGCTGGAAAGGGGTCCGTGTCCAGTAGGTGTTGTCCAGAGGGGGGTTGCCAGCAGGGCCTCTGGGTGGATAGGTGGTGTGTCATGGTGCTGGTCCAGATGGAGAGGGCGTCCCACTGGGTCTGTCTTCACTGCCTGTTTTTATAGGGGCAGACCTTGTGTGACCCTAGTGACAGGAGGCATGCCCAGGCAAGGGTCAGCCCCTGGCGTACTGACCATGTGTGCTCCATTCAGGGATGTGCAGTTTCAGGTGTCTATAATGGTGGGGTACAATGGTAGAGTCGCTGGTTCTGCAGGGTCTTTTGTCTTTCATATGCTGGGTTCTTGTTTCTGTTCTTGGGTGAGGTCCATGGTTCCTGGATGAATCAATGCGAAGTGATGGCCCAGTCATTACAGGCCATTCAGTAGAGGCCTGCTACTATTGTATTTCAATCATTCCCAATCATTCTTATTCATCTGGGAACCAATTTACACAGGAGGAGTACGTGACTCATACAGTTGCAACATGGGATGCCCAGGCAGAGGACACAAGATGGAGGCTTGATGTATAAAATGGAAATGACATGATTTTGGTTCACTTACAAACACAGGCCTAAACCATACAATATCCATATGAAACAATAAAAATCAATACAAAAATGATAATAATACAATATACAACAGTAAAAATCATACAAACCTAATAATTATACAATATAAAACAGTGGATATCCAAAAACAAAAACTTGCTACCAAAATAAAAATGTTAAAGTTTCTCCTAAGTCTGAGCTCACTTATACTTATCTATAAGGAATAGAGAGGGAGAGAAAAAGTCAGAAATGGTTGGGGAAGGGGCGGGAATACATTTTAAAATAAATTTTAAAAAAAGAAAAATTGTGGTTTTTGCTGCAGGAAGAAGAGACTTGCCTCATTTTAATCAAATGTTAAAGCTGCCAAACTTTTAGTTTGTTTATTAAACAAAACCTGCAACTTTGCCCCTTCTGGAACTTGGAAACTTCTTCTCCAAGTTAACACTGAGAGAGTGGGGAAAGACCCTGGCTGCACTGGGCAGTTATGATGTTGAGGGGAGGACGGGAGTGGGCAGCTGTGGGGGCTCAACAAACACAAAACCTTGGAGCAGCAGCAGGGGGAATGCTGCATGTGGGACTCCTACCCCTCGGCTTAATTAAATGTTGCAGCTACCAAATTTTTCACATGCATAATAAAGAAAACCTGTGGAATATTGCCCACTCCAGAACTTGAACTAGAGTCCAGGGGACTGTCTATCCTTGCAGTGGCTGTGTCACTCCCCAACAATGGGGCCCTGGCCTGGTGCCCCTCTGCCCCCCAGCCTTCTCTTTGGGGCCCTTAGACTACACCAGCAACCACCAGCAGCTAGGGATAGTGAATTGGCACTGGAAGGTGGGCTGAGTCAATGCTTGTCATTGCATCTCAGGCAGCCTGGTTCCCCTCCTCTCCCCTTGTGCTGCTCCCTGGAGTGGGCTCCATCAGCTGCCTTCCTAGGACCAAAGGTCAGCAGCTCCCACACACCATATCTGCTGTTCCAGGCTCAGCCCCTGCCCTCCAGCATCTCCCAATCAAAGCATAGTGTGGAGTGTTCCCACACAGCCACCATCCATCCCCCCACCATGAGACACTTGGGCTGTCGTCCCAGGGAAGAGTCCCTAGAGTGGGGCTTTCCATAGAACGGGAGGGTAGGCAGTAGCCTGCCTCACCACTCTAGCTGGGGAGGGCAAGAATCTCCCTGCAGAAGGTGGTGCTGACACTACTGAGGGGTGTCGTAGTTGAATCCTAAGTGGTCTTTGACCCTGTTCATAAACTTATTCTGACACTGCAACTCTTAGCTCCAGTGTGGGGCTTGAAAAAACACTACTCAGTTGTGGGGCTTGAAAAAAGATTGCAGTGTATATTGGGGTCTGTTTGGGTTAGGTTTTGTATCATCTGGATCCAGATATACATGCTGACCTCTCTCAAGAAAGCAATTTGACCTTGAGGGATGGAGCAGCCAGTTGTCAGTTACCCAGATTCCTGGTCCCACTCAGTTTAACACAGACTGATAAGACCCAACAACAGTAGGGGGTACCAACCCTGGCACCCCTGCTTCATTCCACAACTGTGGCACTGGGGTTGCGGGGGAGGGGGTTGAGCGGCACAAGGTCAGTGGGGAGCATCAATAAATCAGTATCATTAATCTTCTACGTGGATAATTGTCAAGCTAAGAGCATGCTAAATATCAGAGTAGGCAACCCCAGCCTTCCCCATGAGCATATCCCAATTTACCAGGGAGTCACATTAAACCGTTCCCTCACCTATAAACATCACATTCAGAAGATCAGCAGTAAAGTCTCTGCACAGGTATCTGCTTTAAGATGCTTAGCTGGTATGTCGCCAGATTTGCCCACTGCTTTGGGGTGTGCTCATTTATTAGGGCTAGGGTCTTGGTAATTCTATCAATGTGCTGCTTGTGTTTCTATATGGAGCTGTATCTCTCCCTTCTGCAAGCCCTCACCCCCAGTGGAGCTATCTTGCAGGACTCAGTTCAGTGGGGCTGGGTTCCTCCAGTCCCCAAATCAGTC
>NW_017728917.1:30151540-30164392 GCF_001723895.1 Crocodylus porosus
TGGCGGGGGGGGAAGGAAAAGTCCTTTGTAAATCCAGATTAGAACTGGTCTGATAAACGCTGAGCTGGGTGTGGGGGTTGATGAGCATTTGGAGCACAGATTCCCCATCATGCCGTGCTCCCCTGCTTTGCTGATCCCAGAATTCACTGCAGTCTCTGCTTCAGGCTTTCTCTTCTCCATCTCTCATGTAAATGAATGGTCATCTGTTCCCATCTCCAATGCAAATGAGACGTAGGGCAGTTGTTTCACTTTTGTCACCCTTATCTGGAGGGTTTTAGGTGTGTCTCTCACTGCATCTTAAACAGTTTCTGTTTGCGGGGGGGCACGATTCTTTGTGAGTCAGACAGTCTGTGTCCTGTGTCAGGGTTCCCCAAGACCATGGAGGTGACAGGTAACAGGCATGACATGGGATGCCAATTTCAAAGTGCATAGAACCACTGTACTTGTAAAGGCAAATGCCCCAGCAGATTACTGTGCTCCTGTCTGCTCCAGAAGTTATCACACTAAAAAGCTCAACACTGTATTTAACAGTGCACAGACTTGTAACAGGCTGCACAACTTGCACACAAACAGAAGTAGTCCCTGCGCTCTCAGGCATTAGACCAAGTGACACAAGGAGATAGACCCTAACCACTCTCCTGCTGTCAGGTTTCTGGGCCTGTGGAGAGCCCGGCAGGCCGGGTACTGTGGTCTTGTGGGTCGCGCTACATTTAGGTAAAGGATAGGATGAATGGAAATTAAATGATTGTTCAGAGTAATCTGGTCTGAAATCTATTTCCACAGCATTTTATATCAACACCAAATGAGTCCCCCATTGGGCATGACCTGACAGAAGTGTGGGTCAAGTTAAATAGATTGAGATCTGGATATGTATACTTCAAAACAGCACTGGATAAGCTGAACATCTTGGATAGCTTCTGTGGCAGAAAACCATCTCTGTCTCTCCCCAGACTCTGCCATCTGACAATTCAGTTACCATGGTCACTGCAGAGGGCAGACTCCTCTGGTCCCATCTGCTTCATAGATTCCAGGGTCAGAAGAGACCTCAGTGGGCCATCTAGTCTGACCACCTGCCCAGGCAGGCAAGAAAAGGGTCACCAAACCTGGGATCAGGTGATCCCACCCAGGTGCCTGTCCAGTCTCCTCTTGAAGTTCCCCAAGAATGGGGCGAGCACCATCTTCCTTGGAAGCCCATTCCAGATCCTGGCAACCCTGACCGTGAAGAACCTTTTTCTAATGTCCAGTATAAACCTAATCTCCAGTAGTTTATGGCCGTTGTTCCTTGTTATTCCAGGGGTGCCCTAGTAAACAGATCATCACCTACTTCATGTTGCTCCTCGCTTATGAATTTGTACGCTGCCACAAGGTCCCCTCTCAACCATCTCCTTCCTTGCAGGCCTCCAATCAGATGAGTGGCTCTTCTTTGGACCCTCTCCAGGTTGTCCACATCCTGCTTGAACGGCGGCATCCAGAACTGGACACAGTACTCCAGCAGCTGCATAGAGAGGAAGAATCACCTTCCTGGACCTATTTGAAGCCCCTATGGATGCATAACAAGGTGCCATTGGCTCTGCCAACTACTTCATCACGTTGATCACTCATGTTCATCCTGGAGTCAACCGTGACTCCAGGATCTCTTTCTGCCTCAGTGGAGCTGAGAAGCTTGCCCCACAGCCTATAGGTATGATGGCAGTTTTTCCTCCGTAGGTGCAGCACCTTGCACTTGTCCGTATTGAATTGCATCCTGTTGTTCTCTGCCCACTTCCCCAACCTGTCGAGGTCAGCCTGGATCTGGTTCCTCCTTTCCAGGTTGTTAGCTTCGCTCCATATTTTAGTGTCATCCGTGAATTTGGACAAGGTGCTTCCCACCCCCTCATCCAGGTCACTGATGATGTTGAACAGCACTGGCCCCAGAACTGAGCCCTGAGGGACTCCACTGCACACATCTTTCCAGGTTGACACTGACCCATCCACCACCACCTTCTGAGTGTGACCCCTGAGCCAGTTTGCTACCCATTCTACTGTATAATCATCCATGGCAAATCTCCTCAGTTTACTAATAAGGATGGTATGGGATACCATGTCAAAGGCCTTCTTGAACATGCACCTCAACTCCTGCATCTAAACATTTGGTGGCTTTGTCATATAAAGAAACTAAGTTAGTCAGGCAGGACCTGCCCACTATAAACCCATGTTGGTTGCCCCTCTGCATCACATTAACCAGCGGGCTCACACAGATGTGTTCCCTGATAATTTTTTATAGGATTTTCCATGGGATAGAGGTAAGACTGATCGGTCTATAGTTCCCCAGATCCTCCTTCCTCCCTTTCTTAAAGACTGGGACAACACTGGCCCTCTTTCAATCCTTTGGAACCTGACCCAAGCACCATGAGTGCTCATCTACCCTTGCTAGTAGTAACCCTGAGTTGAAACCTGAGCTGGATACGTTCCTGAGGGAGAGGGGAAAACTGCTCCCTCTGTCTACTTGACCCATTGAAGAATCTGGGGTGCTTCCCTCAGTCTGAAGCACAAATAGTGGTCTTCCTTAGTCAGCCGAACCAAGGGGACCTCAAGGTATAATCTAGACCTTCTCCCAATTTCAAATTGATTGGCTAGCAGCCAACAGTTGCTGGCCTTCGTTGGATCAGGTAAATGAAGTCATAAGGGCTATATAAGTGAAGGACTGCCTAGGAGGAGGGGCAGTAGCCATGATGGAAACTCACAGAGAGAAGCTGGACCATCCAAAACTCACTCTCTCTCTTGAAACTCATGATCAATTAACTGCTTGCCTCCAGAGGGAGATTCCCACCTGCCTCTGGATGATACCTGTGAGTAAGCTACTTGAGATCTAACTAGATATATAGCTTGCAGTAACTCAGATGCCTGATCAAAGGCTACCATGCCACTGTTTACTCTAAAGTATTTCTCTGATATTGCTTTATCCTGTACCCTATTCCAAACCTACTCCTTGTAACCAGTAAAGTTCTCCATTGTACCTAGCATGGGAGACTTACTGGGAGAAGATCTAGATTATGCCTTGAGGTCCCCTTGGTTCGGCTGACTAAGGAAAACCACTATTTGTGCTTCAGATTGAGGGAAGCACCCCAGATTCTTGCAGTGGGTCAAGTACCCTCAATGACTACTAGTCCTGTGTTTCCCAGAGGGCACAGGTGCCAGATCAGTCCAGACCCTGGGTGGTGGAAGCGTTACCCCCAGGCTTGCAGGTGTGCTCCAGGAAGGTGATTGGCTGGACGTTAGGTGCCCCCAGGGAGGCACTTGGAGCCTGGGAGGTGGTCGGGTGCTGTGAGGTGTGTGGCTTAATGCAGGAGCATCCCCTACTGGCCCACCACAGTCTTCTCTGTGAAAGTGATGTCCAGCAAACAGCACAGCACATTTGGATGCAGATGGAAGTGCAGTTGTACTGATTTTTGCAAAGTGTTCTGAGTTACCCCAGACCAAACAAAAGTTAACTGTTTGTTTCAGGGGGGAGGGGAATCTAGCTGCTGGCTGGGAGGCTGCAGCCAGGTTCCCTTAGCAATGGCCAGGTCTCTCTGCCAGTGCTCACTGTTTTCTGAATGAGAGGGGGGAAAGGCAGCAGAAGGAGGGGCTGCAATACACCTGTCCTACCTTCAAGGGGGGGGGCACAAAAATCCCTCAACTGAACTCCCTCTGCTCCCTTTCCTCCCTCCCATTCTGAAAATGGGGACAGGCTGGGAGCTCCCACACATACGTTACAAAAAATGCTACATTTTGAAACATCTTTGTACCTCATGCAATGAGGGGTGAGATTTTCATCCAATCAGCCATTTTTAGGCTCTTTGCAGCTGTGCGTTTGTGTTTGGTCACAACTATAAACTATTTTGTGTGGCCAGACCAGGTGAACATTATCACTTCTGTCTGCTCCCAAAGCTGTATTCTTTACAAATGCCCAGACAGGGTAGGTGGAATCCATACACTGAGCAATAATACCAGACAGTATGCTCATAAGTGGCTGGAAGAAACAAAGGGGCAGGGGGGTTGGAAACAGGGGTTTTGTTGACTCTTGCCAGTGACATTCTGGGGGTGGGGCTGGCCTGGTACTTGGGCAGAAGAGATAAGCTCTGACCCAGGCTAGACAGCTACCCTGTGATGGGGAGTGAGCAGGTGCTACAATCCTCCAAGGGATGTCAGCAGAATGTAACCTACTCTGTGTCATGATGGGATCTGGCACAGATGTTCATTACAGTGCTCTAACCTACAGTGCTAGAGTCTGATACCACATCCATCCAGGGCTATCCTAGAGTGGGATCTGCCATTTTTACAGTGCTGTGTGTGCCCTGACCATCTGTTCAGTTATGGCTGTAGAGCACTTTCTGAACATCTACCACACAATAAGTGTAACTTCTGTACTTGGCCTAATTGGCATATAGTAATTGTAATCCACACCAAAAGTGTCATACCTTGAAGATGCCTTCAAAACAAACCCAACTCTCTATAAGAAGGCAATATAGTAAGATGCTGGAAGCTGGGCTGCTGTTATTTATATCAGCCAGTTCCAAGTACTCTGAACTGAACAAAATTCCCATGGAAATTCTGGTTACATTAACTCTGACTGAGATATGGGACTGTTTTCGGAAACTTTACAAACATCTAGGGAATACTTTTAACTTTTATTAATCTGCAGTATCTTAATTTTGTTTATTAAAGAAATAAATCAAAGTTAGTTTCTGATTTGTTTCAACTAGATTTCACAGGAGAAAGAAATGAGAACAGTCAAATATTGGCCATATGTCAGCCCGGTAAGAAATCCCACACTATCAGAAATTATAGGGAGCAGAAAAATGAAGGAATGTAAAATGAGTAGTATGAGAGTGGGTATATCAACCATATATATATTGTTATCAGAATGTACTTTGTTCTTGGGAAATAGCTTTGTGTTCCTGGAAATTTCAAGTACATAAATGAAGAACTCTTAAAGGACCATTAGCTTCTATTGGCATTACTTAACAAATATGCATTTAGCACCTACTCACTATCTTGGGGTGTCAGATGTACTCATTTTTTGACTAAGGAGCATATATATTTCTTTATAGATCGTGAGTATTTCTTGTTTGTTGATCACCTGGACAGAGTTTTTTCTAAATAACTGAAACTTCTCTTTCCTCAAGATTTGACTGTGTTACCATCACTTCATCAGGCTTGCTGCTTATTCACTAATCAAGGTCAGCAATCAAATCAAGGTCCCTACCAAGGGAACCCATCATTTTTTAAAATTTCTACTAAAGCAATGATTAAGAGAAACTGTAATAATTAGTTGCATCCACTAGATGTCCATATTTAAGCAAATTTCAGCCATATCGTCTTCAAAGAACACATGTTGCAGAAGTAACAAGCAAAAATCCTGTGGTTCATTGAAAAAAGTAAACATACCCAAATCTAGTAATTGACTTATTTACTAATGAATAGGTTTGTTGGGCTTTTTGGTATCAAATGGAATTAAATGGGCCACAAAACCACCAAAACCACCATTTTAATTATAGTTGTAAAACTATCTCAGTGGAAAAGTTATTTTGCTTGAGAGGCTCTGCAAGTACCTACTATTAACTGTGGTTATAAATGCATTTTTTAGCAAATTGCTTCTCTTTCAAATGGATAGAGGAATCATATTTAAGGTCAAGAAAAGAATAGCAGGGAAAAAATTCTAACTGTGTAAATTAAAGTGTTGATGGTAAATTTTCAAAACAATTTTAGTTTAGCTTCTAATTTGTTTATGTACAGTTCGGTTTGCATTTTTTAAGTGTCAGTTCTAACAGCTGTAGCCTAGGCACTATTATTAAGCAGTTATTATACTCATCACTTCTATTACATGTTCTCATGTTGGTGTCTTACCAACATGTCTTACCGCGCTGGCTGTTCATTTGTTTGTCTGATTTGTAATGGGGATCACAATTATGCTTGCATGCATGTAATCATGATAATTAAGCACACATACTTTTGTATTCATGCAAGCCCTAAAAACTGGGCCTGCATTCACACATGATTTTGAGTCTGATACTTATGTTGAGGCCCCTTTTCATTGTTCTGGCAGTGTAAGAGACCTTATATGGTGAGTATAAATTAAAACATTTACCCTCCCTTTTAAGTGTGTTCCCTTTTCCTGCCAACATAGTACATTTTTTACTCATCAAAGGTACAAGACTGAAACTCTGAGGACTAAAAATCTTCTATTTCTTTGAAGAACAGCTATCTCCCTGTCTGTAATGCATATTCATAACCATCCTTGTGATTTGCATTGTCAAAAATCTGGAGAGCAACTTTGGTTAGACAATGTAATAATATGTTTATTTAATCCTAGGAGCATCTGATGACACTGCCCACAAGGGTACCAATCCCTCTGTGGGGATTTTGCTAGCTATTCATTAAGAAGTGGACAAGACCAACAATTTAACACCAGACAACTCCAAAGGGCTGAAGTGAAGGAATGATTTCAGATCATAATCCATCCTGAACAGGACTCATAGGAATCATCTAGAATTGAAGAACTCCATATTCCATCACTATTCCCAGGCATTTGCTGTTTTATTAAATGTAAAGGTAGAACATGCAATAGAAACTGATGTGTACAAGAGCATTGTAAGACTGAGCTTCTGGGACAAAATTGGGTCCTTTTCACCATGCAGGATGAAAAGCATTACTCAATATACCTAATTACAGCCCAGTTGAACCAAGTTAAATACATACCTGACTTTAAGTACTTAAAATCCTAGTGAGATTCATATATTGTCTGAAATGTGCCTTAAGGCTATTACAAAATGCTGTGCAAGGTTGAAGTGTTCTAGGTACCAAAGACAGAATAATTAGATCAGGATAAATCCCTTCATCATCACATTTTTTCAACTCAAATAAAGAAAAGAAATTAATTTGCTGACAAAATATGTTGCCTTTTTTCCTAAAAGAAAAAAAATCCACTTCCTCTTTTATGAAATGTCCCGAATTTTAATATTTACATTCCACTTATTTATGGTAATAACAGGAAAAGGCTTGCAGCTCCTTTGTTAAGTTGTACAGGTCAACAGCTTAATAGTCCTAGGGTCTTTGCATTTTATCAGGAAAAAATACCCATGCCATGTCCTATACTAGGAAATGTTCTGCTTTTTTTAAATGCATTTATGAGTAAACAACTGCTTCTCAGAAAGCAGTGGAAGTACACTTATAATGGATTATAGATTGGGTCTCCTGATCTCTGCAGTCCTTTATATTGTTCCTCCTAGTTCCTCTACCACTCTTTTTCCTGTGTTTTGTTCTTTATATCTGGTAACTCTGAAACTCAGATTTGGATGTTTTCTATCTTTTTGTATCCCCACCTCCACCCTTACATGCACTTTCCTCCCCTGGTGGCTTTGCCCTATGTGAGAGAAAGTTAAATTGTGCTCTGTATGGGAACTATCAGTTGATAGGTATAGAGGAAAAGCCTTCAGGTGTTTTGTGACCAAGCTGAATGTCAGGGCCTTGTTACACACATTAACACCTTGAAGTGGTTTAAAGCACTTGTTATGCGGCTTGAAGTTATGCCGCTCTAGGGCAGGATTATCTCTTGATTTGCACAACCCATTCTCTTCCATTAAGGTGTGGCCATTCGCTACAGATGTGCTGCTCAAATTGAAGATGTGACCATTCCAAACTGCAAGCAATCAACGTTTGTGCAGTTTACAGTGTAAGGTGTAACAAGGCCTCATCACAAGAGTAGAGTGGTGAAACTTGGAGGAGGGGCTAGCTCTTCTGGTCAGCTGTATTAGTCCTCTGGGCCTGCAGGAAGAAAGGCAGGCAGTTTTCAAGGAGTTTAGAGTTCTTACAGCCACTTTAAAGGATCGATTTTTGGCACAGTTTTGTCCTAATCACATTAAAGAAGAATGTTTTGCCCCTCTAGGTCAGACCAAATTACATTAAGTAACGTGCCCCCCATTAGCATGATTAGGGCTTATTTAAATATAAGCCACAACTAGTTGGTATCTAAATCCCTAAATGGTTTAATTGGGTGTGTCTAAATATTCATTAATGTGCCTTTGCTACTGCACATTAAATTTAGTACAGTACCTCTAATGTAAAGTACTAAAATGCACATTAGGCTGCTCCAATGCACAGTAGTACAAGTGCATGCTTTTTAGTGACTCTTAATGTACAGTAACCTATTTTTACTGCACTGTAGCAGGGCACTAGGGTGCCTGCTACCTGGAAGGCAGCAGCATGGGCTCAGGTGCTGGTTGCTAGGGGCAACCAAGAGGCGCTAAGGGCCCACACCTGGTGAGTCACCTTGGTAGGAGTGTTAGCTCATCCTGGCTGGACACTGTGGTGATTTTAAAATTCTAAAGTGACTATTTAAAATGCAAGCTTAATTTTTGAAGTATTGACACAATAGAAGGACTTTTGTACATTGTGGCAAAGAGAGGGTAATTGTGAGGGTATTATGAATAATGCATCTAAAAGGATATTGAGTATCAAATAGGAACATGGCAGCATTTTTTCTGGAGATAGAAGTGGCATCAGGCAAATATCTTTCAGGCTTCTGCTCTTCTCTTCTGCCCGACAAGAGCAGCATATGAAGCATTGCATTTGGAAACTGGAAATAGGAGGGAGGGGGAAATTCAGAGCAAGGACTTCATGCTGTGGGATACCTAGCACCTTCATTCATGGCAAATAAACCCTATTTACATGATAGTTTAAGTAAACAAAGTGAAATGCAAAGTGAAGCAGGTCACCAGCAAGGTTTATGGGAATAGTTGTTTCTGGTTCACTTGTATATTTAAAAAAAAACCATATTCACTTAAAATATGAAAATTGGCAAAAAGTCTTCTTACTGTTGCCCTCATTCCTTAGTGTAGGTTAGATAAGGCTGTGCGGTGTCAAAGGTAGTCTTGGATTTGATTCTTTGGCAATTACTGTTATGGAAATAATTAATAATACCATAGCAGTGTAAATATCACTTAATTAGAAGGTGGACCTACATGGTAGAAACTATCAGGCATCCAAAATTAACAGCACAATTGTAGATTTCTGTTACCAGTCTATGCAATATGTAACAAAAGTGTTGAAATCTTTACTCCTTTGCTGACTCATTTCCTCCATGTGACAGCTGATGACCTCACAAACACCTACAGAAATACAAGCATGCATGTGTCATCTGTTTCTGCAGCAGACTCAACTAAATTAAATTTAGAATACTCTACTGTAATTAAAAATGTTTATTTCACATACCCTTTTTTATAATCTGTTCTCTCATGCTTAATTAGTATTTATTTACAAAATATCACTGTCACTATGAATTTGCCTTGCTGAGAAGAGGTAAATAGTTACAAATTAAAGTTGTTTTTATATACATGATGTGACACCGTAAACATGAGTATATATTATTCTAGGGCTGTCAATTAATAACCGTTAACATGCGCAATTAACACGTTAATTGGTTTTTGAATTATTTTTTTAACGCATTAATTGTGCACGTGGTTTTGGAGCCTGCACTTGGGCTCTGTTCTGCTACCATCACCACTACCTCCAGACTGCCCAGCAGAGACTGTAGGGCAGCCCAGGCATGGGCTCCAGGCTGCTGCAGTAGGAAAGTGGGAGGTGTGCACACATAGACACAGATAAATGGACTCATGCATGCACGCATACACACATGGTGAGGAACACAGCCTGGCAGTTTGTAGGGCACCACCCAGCAGGTAAGTCTGTGGAGGGGAAGAGGTGGGGGTGGGCAGATCAAGGCCCCCACGGTGAGGGAGGGAGTGGGGCAGGGACAGAGGCAGGAGCTGTTGTGAATGAGACCGTGGGACCAGGGCGAATTGTAGGATGGAGCTGGGGCTTGCTCATCCAGGGGCATGGCTCCCCATTGATGCGCACACCCCTGAGGGAGGCATGGGGCATGGGTCCCCCAGATTTGTGTGCAGGAAAGAGGCAGGCTGTCTGATGCAGGCTGGGGCTTGGCACCTTGCTGTCTGTGCCCTGGGAGCTGTGCAATGCCATGTTGTGCCTCCTGCCACCAGGTAGGCAGGGGATGCACAGCACAGCCAGTGCACCCGGGGCAAAGGCAGCAAGGCACAGAGTCCCAGCCTGCAGCAGGCAGCCCACTTCTGCCCTGTGCACAAATCCAGGGGGGCACATACCTCTGTGCTTTACTCAGGGGTGTGAGCAGCATTGGGGAGCCACGCCCCCCCTTCATCCCTGGACGAGCTGCCTGCCACAGTCCACCTTGGCCCCAGGGCTCCATTTACCCCAGCCCCTGCTCCTGCCCCACTCCTTCCCTCACCGTGGGGGCCTCAAACTGCCCCTGCCCCTTCCCTCTCCTCCTGCCCCTTCCCTTCCACAGACTTACCCGCTGGGCACTGCTCTATATGCTGCCAGGCTGCATTTCTGTAGGGTTTCCATATTTTGTTTAAAAAAAGAGGACAGTTGTGAGCAGAGGCAACCCCAGCAGGGTGCAGGGCCCAGGGCAAATCAGGCTGTGCAAGGCCCTGTCCCCGGCTGCGAGGAAGCTGGTGACAGATTTGGCAGTGGGGATGTGTGCTACCAAGCAGCCAGATTCGGTGAGTGGGGGATGCTGAGCAGCTGGATGTGAAGCCAGTGGCAGCGTGGAGTCACCGTGGCTGCTCTGTGGGGCCCAGGGCAATTGCCCTGATTCACCCCACCCCCCAGGAAGGCTCTGCCTGTGGGGGTTAACATGATTGTGGCAGGGGGGCAGTGATATGCCCATGCCCTACCCCTGCCCCTCACTCCTTACCCACAGTACCCCACATCCTGCCAGGGCCCCCCTCCCCAGACTCCAAATGTCACACACATACCCACAGCCCTCACACCTACAAATGCCCCCCACCCCAACCATACAAAGTACCTGTATAATTTGCATAATTTTGAATTTTCTGTGCATAATTTTTAGTTTTTAGCTGTGCATTTGAAATCACAATTAATTGTAACTATTTTTTAAATCATGCAACTAATTGTGATAAAATTTAAATTGTTTGACAGCCCTATACTATTCTAAAGCTGTTTCTGTCCATATTTGCTGGGACTCAAATAACTAAGTTTTAAATAAGATGCCTCCATAGAAGGAGAGAAGACTAAATATATTTAGTATTTAAAGGGATTTTTGTTTGCTGGTTACATGCCTTACGGAGAGCTGCAGCTAAAATTTTATTTTTCAAATGATTAAATCAAGACCCCCAAAATCAGTGCATTAGTTTAGTTATAGTGGTCATAAATATATTTGCACACATAGTAGGATAAAAAAAGGCAGAATGTTTGCCTGCTAATCTGAATGCCTCCTACTGGCTTTGAATCCTTGGGAAAAATTCCCTCAGTTTACTTGTACATCAAAATGAACCTAATTGCTACTTGCAAAGCTCACTTGTTGGTCTCTCTTAGTGAGGCCTGACAACTTAGGGAGTCCAGATTTTACCCTCCTTTTTTTGGTGGAATTATTCCAGTCTTAGAGTGGACCCTAGGTTATGGCACCGTAAGTAACAGCTGTGCCTGCCCAGAAAATGGGACTGGGTTCAGCAACTGTCTTTGGGAGTCTGTAACCAAAGGTGTGTATGGTAACTCTACATTTTCTTTAAACCAAAATCTTCTTTATTTTCACTGTGAGGACTAAGCATAAGAGGAAAAAATGGAATTGAAAACAATGAACTCTTTCCTGCCATGGCAGGGGGTCGGAATTGATGATCTGCTCAGGTCCCTTCCGACCCTACCAACTATGAAACACATACATTCATGTCTCCCTTACCTAAGGCTTACCCTTCCCTGGTAATAACCTAGGTAGGACTAGCTTTTTCTGAAATCCCAGTATGTACCTATATAAACCTAGTTTTTCTCAACAGGTTGTTTTTTCACTCTGTTTGCTGTGCAGAGCTGTGCATGATTAGGCTTGCAGTGTCAGTGTCTTACTATGGACAGCCCTCAGAGAAAAGAGGCAGAAGCCCCTATGATGCCATTTTTGCTTAATCACTTTTCTAAGTAGAAATTTTTACAATTAAAGTAAAGTATAGCCATACACATTTTGGAGACTGAGTCATTCTTATGTGGATAATCCATTGATGTTTAGGGATACACAGCATCTAGAGATTGTTGTTTACATCCCTCTTGCAGACTTTTACTGAAAATAGTTTAATGGCCAAAAACAAACTGTGAAGTACAAGGGTTTAGTGCAGTAATTTGTACGAAATCTGAAATAGCATGAACAAGTGTGTTAGAATACATTTGAATTAACCTAATTATTAAGTACTTATTCTTGTGCAGTATCAAAGAGTTAAAGTTAAGTATTCCTGCTGCATATTTCTTCTTTATAAAATTGCCCATGTCATTACATTGTTACACTTCGGCTCTCAGCATTGTCAATATCTATAAAAATATCATATATCATGTGTTCTTTCTTTTCATGATGGTAAAGAGCAAAATTAGGTGAAATGCATGCTTAATAAGGGTGCTCAAAGGGGGCCCTATTCGATTTGGATTTGGATTTGGATTCGGCCTGAATCAGGGACTGTGATTTGATTCATTGATTCAGATCACTGTCCCTGATTTGATTTGGCCAAATCCGAATCTGAAGATTTGATGCTGATTCAGAGAATCAGTGATTCGGACATAGAGACAGCTTTAAATGATTTTTCTACATACCTCGAGGCACCAGTGCGACTTGTGAATGCTGAGATGCTGGGGTGCATGAAGCATCCCACAGAAGTGCGGGGGGGGGCCCTCCACATGCTTGGGGCCCCCCACACACCTCCCTGGCTCAGTGGTCGGCCATGGGGAGACCTCGGGTGCCCCCCCCAGATCCAGGAGGCACCATTCACTGAGCCGGGGGGGCATGGGTAGGCCCCACTG
>NW_017728917.1:30164492-30170414 GCF_001723895.1 Crocodylus porosus
GCTGCGCGCTCCCCAGCAGACCTGGAAGGGAACCAGAACTGCTTCTGGTTCCCTTCCAGGTCTGCTGCCAAGCGTGCTGGGGAGTCCTCTGCACTTCTGTGGGATACTCCATGCACCCCAGCATTGCAGTGTTCACGAGCTGCCTGCTACCTAGAGGTATGTAGAAAAAACTTTTAAAGCTGTGTCTATGTCTGAATTGCCAAATCTTTCTGAGTCTTGCTGAATCTATTTAGAGGAATTAAAAGGTCCTTTGATTCGATTCAGATTCAGAGATTCAGTCACCGAATCAGGCCAAATCTCCATCAAATCAAATCAGGGACTGAAGCTTTGCACAGCCCTAATGCTTAAATAGCAGTCTGTACCTTGTTTGACAGTATGCAAATATAGGAAGAGCTGAAATGCCTCATTTGGGATGATTAAGTTACCTTAGAAAATTCTATTTAAACAGAAAAGGTCAGATTCATAGCTAGAGGATGTGACAGTTTATTTAGTACAAGTCTTCTGTGGTCATTGGGACAAATTCTGCTTTTGGGTAATAGTTTGCCCCAGTAATGGTGCTGTACCAGAATAACTGAAAGGAAGCTTCAGTTTCATATTTTCAATAGTCACCCATTTTTAATGCAAAATGTTACATACATAGTTATAGAATTTCATTCTTTAATTTTTACAAAGTCTAATACAGGCAGAAAAAAGATGTTTATGAAGTACTAAATACTGCTCTTCAAAATTTGAGATATATTACCCTTTTTTTATCCTTAAGCATATATCTGCCCAGTGACTGTTGCAGATTTTCTGTATTCAGCATATAAGTGGAATGTATAAATTTATATAAGCCACTAAAACATAATTAAGACCATAATAAAGAACAACTTTGATTTTCTCAAATGGATGCTATAAGACCCAAAATATGGCTGGTAATGATGCAGATGAAGGTGTAGCTAGGTCAAGTAATGAGTTGTACATCCAACTAGAAATTTTGCTATTCAGTATGTTGTTTATTTCATAAGGAGTTGCAGACTATATCTTCATTAATGTAATTTGTAACTGCTGTTGCTTTATTCATGATCTGAACACATTAGGCATAGACTTTTAGGGCAGGATCCTATTTTACTTCACACGCCCAAATGGCAGTTACTCAGCTATATAACTGTCCCTTCTGGCACTTACAGAGTTTGCAATCCTATTACACACACAGTGTGGATACAGACTCAGTTCTTGTCTGCATCCTGTTTTCCAACATGATAAAAACTTCTGGACTCATCATCATTCATTTTATCCATGATTATTACATGTAAGGTGAAGTTGCTCAGCTTCATCAAAAAGCTGGAGAGGCTTCTGGAGATGTAGATTCAAATGGCCTCTGGGTGGGGAGAGTCTACACCCTGAGTTTCTTGCTTCCATGGTGAATGCCCTAACTGCTAGGCTAAGTTTCCTCCCTTTTGTTGCTAGGCTACATTTTCAGGACTTAGATTCAGGTACACACAAAAAAGCCATGTTCTTGGCTGGTCAGGACACAGTCTGCCATATATGGTGAATAGCTGTGGAGTAGATAGGAGTAACTTCATGGAATAGGATTTTAAACTTTTGCGTAAGTGCCATTTGGACATGTAAAGTGAACTACATCATCAATGGGAAGAATCTGGCTTGTGGTCCTGATCTAGAACATGGGGTAGGCACAGTGGGCCGTATCCAGTGGCACAAAGAGAGAAGCAGGGGGCAGGCAGCCTGGCCCCAACCTGACGCTGCAAGGTAGGGGGTCTTAACTTGGCCCCAACCCAGCCCCAGAAGGGGAGGGAGAGTGGGATGTGGTGGGGTGTGGCCTGGCCCCAGTCCAGCTGTGGTGGGGGTGGAAGCATGGCTTGGCCCCATCAGGGAAAGGGGACACAGCTAGGCTCCTATTTGCCACCTGGGGCTTGGGGTTTGAGGTCTGGGAATTTGGCAGGGTGGAGGGTGGCCATATAAAGTGCCACTGGTTCCTCGCCACCAAATTTCCTGACCTGTGGGGAGTCCCACATGACAGATGGAATGGCTCTGTGGGCTGCATTTAGCCCATGGGCCAGAGGTTGAGCACCCCTATAATAGACCATTGAGATAGATAGATATTATAAATCATGTGGGACTAAAAGAAAACACCACCCAAAAGAAAGATTCATTCCCGTGTTAATATTGGAACTGGTAGCTTGGTAGCATACCATAAACTACTCGGTACCTGACTGACAGATCTTAGAGTTTTAGAATGAGCTGTTACCCCACATATAAGTGGCATGGTTATCATATGATAGCTTGATGCCAGTAATATATATTAGGGGACAGTCGTGAGTTTACAAGCTATTGACTCATCCCATTGTGAGATAGTAACAGGATTGCATCAGTTCCTGCATTGTGGATATGATTCTCTTGAGTCACCACTGCTAACTTAAAAATCAGTTGTGGTTAGATTTGAATACTTGGAGCAAGTAAAACAGCAATTGACTGTTGTGCAAGGTCAATACCCTTTCCTCCCGTGGACTTTCACAAGGATGCCACATGTCTCACACATTTCCAGCATGCTATTTATAGACAGCATGAACTAGGAGGCAAGGTGTTAGACTGGGAATAAAAACACGTGAGTATTAGTCCTGATCTTGCCATTCACTGCTGGTCTGACCTTTAGTAAAAAACACATATCTATAATATTGGGAACAGAGTTACCTACCCTTCTTCATAAAGGGATCACTAGAGGAAAATCACTTTCATTTAAATATTATGATTTTGTAATGTGTTTTTAGAAACACTGATGGACTTGTATTATAATAATAATAATAAAATCCTTCTAAAGGCAAAAGTACCTTAGAGTACTAGCTTATTAAATATTTATAATTTATATTAAAATCAGGATTGCCAGGCCAAGGCAATTTTTTTTTACTATGAATCACATTTTTTTACCATGTAATGGGGACCTTGCTCCGTTACTGAGAAGGGAGAGAAAACCCCAGGGCCCCCTGGCCATCCAAGTGCCCAGGTATAGACTTAAGGGTGGAAAAGATTTGAGTAAACACTTACCACAGAGCCAGTGGTAGCAGCAGCAGCCGGGGCTGGAGGCTTGCATAGAAACTTCTCAGAGCCAAGCAGCAAAGGACCACCCTGAGGCTTCCAGCAAGCCAAATAAAAAAAGCACCTACAGCTGAGGGAGGCAGGCGACCAGCAGAGTACAGGGCCAGGGAACTGCAGAAAAAAAAGGCCCTGAGGCCTGGACGCCAAAGAGGAAGGAGGCGTGTACAGCTGACTGCCTGCTGAGGAAAGCCAGAGAGAGGTCCTGCTATCCTGGGGAGAGACCAGTAAGAACTGGTGGAGGAGACTCAGCTCAGGTGGGGAATTTCAGACAGCCAGTGTGTTGGGAGCTAAGTTGGAGTCAGTGGGCATTACAGTTTGCGTTTTAAGTGGTGGTTTGCAGACAAGACTGTGAGGAGTGGGGTGGAGGTCCCATTAGTGCCCTAGGGTTATGTAATCACTTTGAGCCCTGCTGAGGACAGGCTCAAGGCATACTGAGAAAGGGCCAAGCATGGAGCAGGGCAGTGGGTGGGGCCAAGGTGCCCAGAGACAGGAGGAGCCTAACAAGAGCCAAAGCAGGCTTAATGCCCAAGGCAGGCTGGAATAGGGCTTGGACTCAGAAGCCACGTCTGGTGCAGTGGGCATAGGCTATGGAAATCAATGAGAGGAAAAGGGGGCTAAGGCTTGGAAGACTGAGTCCCAACAAGGATGTAAAGACCTGAGGTGGCCTGGTGTCAGACACCAGGTGGTACTGCTCTGCTCCATCTGTCCATCAACACTTGTTTCCAGCCTCTTCTGGATGACACAGCTCCAAGAAAAGGCTGAGAGGGGACCTGGTGGCCAACTATAAACTTACCAGGGGGGACCAATGGGCAATGGAAGAGACCCTGTTCACCCGAGCACCTCCTGGAGTAACAAGGAATAACGACCATAAGTTGTCTGAGAGTAGGTTCAGACTAGACATTAGAAGGCACTACTTCACAGTCAGGGCGGCTAGGATCTGGAACCAATTTCCAAGTGAAGTGGTGCTGGCTCCTACCTTGGGGGTCTTTAAGAGGAGGCTTGATAATTGCCTAGCTGGGGTCATATGAGCCCAGTATTCTCTCCTGCCCAGGGCAGGGGGTTGGACTTGAAGATCTACTTAGGTCCCTTCTGACCTTACATCTATGAATCTATGAATCAAGCTTGCAGTTGATTAATATTTTGATGGAGAGTTAATTTTTGATGGACAGGCCTTTTTAGTCTTTTTTTTATGGGCAGCTGGCAACCCTGGTCATAAGGCTCTTTTTACTCTATAAGGAATATTCTGATCTCATAGATAGATGATAGAAATGTGAAAAAAATATATAATTATGCCTTCCCTTGAGAGAGCCAATGTAGTCTTTTTGTTAAATTATTTGCCTTTTAGAAATGTATGTGAAAGTTTATTTTTCTTTTATTTCTTAAAACATGCTCATACCTCAAGGTGCAGTTTACAATAAACTGAAAAAGCCAGAAAGTGTAAAAGTACGGCTGTTTGTAAGAGTAGAAATTAACTGTTCACTCCCCTTCCCAAACATATACCAGCAAGAATATTGAGCCATAGAAAAATGTATCCTGCAACAGACGATCAGACAAGGTCCTTGTGTTTGTCAAAAGAATACAAATACATCTGCTATTGACCT
The DNA here is from genome assembly GCF_001723895.1 of Crocodylus porosus. Taxonomy (NCBI): domain Eukaryota; kingdom Metazoa; phylum Chordata; order Crocodylia; family Crocodylidae; genus Crocodylus; species Crocodylus porosus. The sequence continues at coordinate 30,169,187 of NW_017728917.1, forward strand.
TTGCTTGTTTACACATCTGGATAATCATCATAGCAACCAAAATATGCCAGGTGTTCAATCAAGATAAATCCCTTGCTTCTATCCTCTATTTGCCAACATGTCTGACCTTAAATGCTGAATGGATATTAAACCAGATTAAAATCAGTGAAAAGATGAATGACACAGACATTCTGTTAATTAAAATTTTCTTCATAAAATCTGTAAATTCTATTCCATGCATGCTGTATTAAAATATAAATATCCACCAATGTGCAAATGAAGCACAAGATTAGACTCCATTGGATCTAGGATCTGCCTAATTCAGCACTTTGTCTTCTGCTGTAGCCAGTGCCAGCTGCTTCTTGGGAAGGCATAAGAACATAAGGTACTCCAAAAACTGTCCTAATACTGAAAGGATAAGCTATGTGTGTGTGCTGAGGGGGGCCTAGGATCTCACTCGCAAGGGATTACTCCTTATCACAGCACACAGCTTGAGTGGCAAGGCTGTGTTTGGGCTATCTATTAGATCCATAAGAGGCATCTCTACACTTTGACCTATTTTGCAGCACTGCAACAGAGGCTACAGTAGCTTTAGGTGAGTGTGTTGCCTGCATGTAAAGAAGGATGTACACTAGATTTACAGTCATAAATCCATCAGTCCCAAACTTGCTCCTCTGCTTCCTCATGGTTAAATACACTCAGTCTTTAAAAAAGCAATTCTCAACCTTTTTAGAGTCAAGGCACCCTGTACAAAATGCCAGCTCTTATCTTTCACTTGTTTTTGACTACAGAAAAATAATAGAGGAATTCTTCTGTTGCAAAGAGATCAGAAAGACCACAACACTTCAGAATGTTTTTAATATTATGGATTCCTATTTGAAGTCTCTGGATTTATCTTATGAATCATGTGTAGATGTTTGGACACCTAACAATGCTAATATTTCACAGCACATTGTATCAGTCTTAAAAGGATCTCATGGAAACTCCAGGGCCACTTCCAGATGAGCATGGACGTTTGGTTCCCCAGGGACAAGTAGTGGCGGTGTACCTTGTGCCACTGCTACTTGTACCTGGGGAATGCCCATGTCACATGCTACTGTAGCAGGAAAGAGGACCCAGGAAACTATAGCCCGGTTAGTCTCACCTCGATCCTAGACAAGCTGTTCGAGAAAATTATGCTGGCACACATCCAGGAGGGGCCAGCAGGAGACTGCATGCTTAGGGGCAACCAACATGGGTTCATCAGTGG
>NW_017728917.1:30171483-30192244 GCF_001723895.1 Crocodylus porosus
ACCCTACAAACTATGAAACTATGGATGCTGGGGCCAGCACTGGGTTGGTCATGCCAGGGCAGCCCAGCCACAGGCTGCTGCAGCAGGAGGGGAGGGGTGCACACACTCAGATACCCTGCGCATCCAGGATTGCAGCTGGCCCAGCAGGCAGGTAAGTTTCTTTCACTCTACTTTCTTTATGATTGCCTGGGCTTGGAGGGGTGGGGGGTGCAGATCAAGGCCCCTCCCCCACAGTGCAGGAGGGAGTGGGACAGGCGCAAATCATTCACAACTGCCCCGCTCCCTCCTGCACTGGGGGGATTGTCCCACGACCCAGCCTGGGGCCATTCACTGTGAAAGGGTCTGGCTAGGCCAGGTCATGGGACAATCAGAGTCCAGTGTCTTGTCCAGAGGTGCAGTGTGAGGGAGCCAAGGGGTGGGGAGAGGGAGCACATGGTCCCCTGATCTGTGCATGGGGCAAGGGCAGGCTGCAGCTGTGAGCCAGGATCTGCTCCCTGGCTCTGTGCCTCACTGTCATTGCTTTGAAAGTGGTGCAAGGCAGTGCCATGTGCTTCTTGCCTCTGGGCAGGCCAGGCAGCAAGGTGGGCCAGTCTCAGTGCTGCCACCACCCACCCCAAGCACAGCCTGGCTCCCCCCTGCCAGGAACAACCAGACCCCAGCCCACAGTGGCAGCCCACCTTGCCCTACACAGACCTGGGGGCACACCCGGTCCCCATGCCTTCTGGGACATGTGCAGTGGTAGGAGCTGCCCCCCCTCCCCATGCCCCCCAGACGAGCCATGGCTTCATCCTATGCCCCACCCCACCCAGCTGTGCAGGGCCTGGTGGGGTGGGTGCAGAAATCCTGGGGGCTCTGTCTCTTTTGGCCTGGCAGTGCAGCCAAGGCTGACCCTGCTCTGGCCTCTGGCTCCAGACAACCCTGGGCTGTGTAGGGCCAGGGCCAGTGTGGGGCCGGGGGGAGGCAGCTTCCTTGGTGCGGGGGGGTGCCGGTGCCAGGCATAGGGGAAGGCATGGCTGCATGGGCACAGCAGACCCTGGCCCCAATCCCAATCCTGGACCCAGCTTTGTTCCACTCCCTCCCAATCTGTGTCCAGTCCCAGCCCCAGCCCCACTCCCTCTCCTCCCGCTCCTGGCCCTTCCCCCTTTCTCCACCCCTTCCCCTGCAGACTTTCCCACCTGAAGGGGCATGCACATGCATGGACATGCATGCTCAGCTCTGCCCTCAAATTTTTTCTCCTTCTGCCTATGCCTAGGGGCCTCCTGGGGCTACACCAGCAGTGATTCTGTCTCCTGGAGCCTGGTCAGCAGTCACAGCGCTGCTCAGGGTGGTCTTGCTCTGCTTTTGTGCGGCATGCACTACCTGTGCATGTGCTGCTCTGCTTTTTTATATGCACGATTTTTTTTTGAGCCTGCACACACGGGCAGCGCTCCCTTCCAGTGCAGAGAACATCTGAACGTGTGGTATGTGGCACTGCAGATGTGTTTGTGGCACCTTATCCCACATGGCTGCGCTCATCTGGATGTGGCCCAGGGTACTGTGACACACTGGTCAAGAATCACTGCTTTAAGGAGGTTTGCAGGATCACCACTTTTATACAAATATGATGAAAGCTACTTGAAAGTGACACTTGTGAAACAGATTTCTTATCACTTATTCTCATGCCATGTTTTCAAGGTGAGCTTCATGATCTGCAGGAATCCAGAGCTAATCACAGTAATTTAGACTCCTGACTAAAATATCCATTTTGATAATCTCACCAGTGTTTATTCTGCATCTCTCAAATTCAAGGCAAGCTCAATTGTTTAGTCTTTGTCTTGTTATACCAATGTTAACTGATTTAAATGTACATACCCTGAGATGCACAATAACTCACTATTTGTAGTACCTGACACCTACAATTCAAAAAGCTAAATGTGGTTTTAGGGAGTTTTGACCTGTCTTGCATTTTTATGAGACTTAGTGTTTTCATTTAGATGTTTCATAAAAGAAGGGAGGTAATGGATGCAGGCATATATTGTAAGAAAAGCAGCAGTCTGCTGTATCTTATCACTTCATAGCCAAAACAGAGGGGATGTCCAAGCACTAGTACTTTCCACTGCTATCTGCCCTGTGCCATTGAACAAAAAGATACAATGTCAGTTACTGTGATTAATCATATTATGGTAATATAATTATATGGCCAAATTCTTTCCCCATTTACTCTATATAACTTCAGGAAAGTCAATGTGATCTGTAATTCACTATTTAATTCGCAGTCAGCTTTTGGCAGGGTATCTTTCTCTATCAATCAATACACAGTACAGCCCTACACAAGAAATTTTCCAGGGTAAAGGGAAGCGTAGTTTCACTAGTTGAAATAGAATATTTAAGTATGCTGAATATCATTACACCCTGAACTTAGTTGATGCACTGGGTCAACGCCCTATTCTTGTAAATAGTGCCAGGAGTTCTTTCCGAAGAATGGCCAGAGCTTCTGTTTTACATCTAACCCAAGAGCTGGCAGCACAGTACATGGTTCTTAGGCTTGTAGAATGAGTTGGAAAAGACCACAAGGAACATCTAATATTTAATTTAATATATGAAGAACTGTTCCCCACAATAAGCTTTCTATATATTTTCAAAATGTAACTTCAGAAGTTTCAAATGAGACTTCACTTAGTCATGGGCCACAATCCTTCAGTCTTCCCTGGTTTTAACCATTTTCCCCTTTCCTAATGTTAGTCCCCATACTTTCAAAAATCTATAAATTATATCCTTTACTCAGCAGAGTCATCAAGAATAGATATCTTTGTCTGATCTACCTAGCAATCCTACTTCACTCCCTATTTCTGGAAAGCAACATCTGGGATATCTAGGGCAATTACACTGCAAGCAGGTAACCCCTGATTGGAATTTAGCCAATCTGTTATCAATGAGCTCCGTATGGCTGGTCTGGCAATGAGATGAGGTTAGACTTCTGTTGACATTTTCAATTTCAGCCCTATTGCAGCACTTCAAGGTCATATTGCCTCAAAATCAAGTTTCAAAACATAGTAAAAACAACTTGGCCCACAGCTTATATATTTTTTTTTGTCTGGGTCTAAAAGGGCAGGAGCACTGTTAGCAGCAAGGGGGTCTGAAACATCTGTCTCCAGCTTTCTACTGACCTCAAGAAAACAACCCATAATCTTCATATTTTAATTACCAGTGGGATTTGTGGACTATGGATGGGTGGGAATGTGGGTAAGTATTATATTCCAGTAGCTATTATTAATCCTTCATGACTTTGTAGTGTATATGTAAGTTATATGACAAGCTGATCACTGTGGGAATAATGCAATTCTCATGAAGAGATGTGCATGTATTAGGGGTTTCTTCATGGTTGTGAACAGCCCATGCATCCTGCAAATCAGGGATTAAGGTACAGTCACAGACTGCCATAAACCTCTGTAGCCTGGGTGTATCCCAGGAGCATCCTCCTTTTAGCTGATGAGATTGTGACTCATCAAGAATGAGGCTGTGAGGTTGAAACAGCAGAGAAGCTGGAACTTAGCTTTCTGGAGCGGCACCTGCCTGGAGAACCATGCCAACCAGGAGTAACCTATTCACCTCCTCTCCTCTGCAACAATTCTCTGTTCCTCTCCAGCTTCCTCACTCCTTCCAGGGGACACAGGAAGGATACCCCCACTCCTTGCCACTCAGAAGAAAGAGAAATAAGTACTACATAAGGTGTGCATTAATGCAAGCTCCCTTGAATCACAGTCTTCTAAACTGTCATTAGGATTTCTGAATTTTCCAGAGATAACCACTCTGAGACTCCCATTTTTTATTTGTCTTTGCATCAATATAAGATTTTCCTTCCTAGTGAACAGAGGCATAGTGAGCTCATTCAGTGTCTGGGGTGGCAGAGGGTGATGGTATGCTGAGCACTGTAGATGAGGGAGGGGTGGGAGCTAGGGGAAGAGAAGCCTGATCTGCCAGGACTTTTTGCACACTGAAAGCAGCTGCTGTTGGTGCTACTGCTACTGCTGTAGGAGGGTTGGCTTCAATAGCAGCAGCCCTGTGGCCAGGCTCCCTGGAAGCTGCACCTGGTGCTCTGTTTCCCCAGATATGTAGGCCTGTACCTGATTTGGGAAAGACACCCAGGGGGAGCATCATCGTGCACCCCAGATGCAGATGGTGGGGAGGGATTCTGGTGCCCCTTCATAGTCGGTGCCTGGGGCTTGTACTCTGCTCTCCACACCCCTAGTTATGCTATTGCTAGTGAAGACTAATTGAGGACACTGAGAGAAAAGGTATTGAAAGAACCAGGACAGTTTCTCAACAGCCTCTTTACAGACAAACACTTTAGTCTTGACAGAAAATGGGGCTTCTTATGGACATCAGCTCCTCTCCAATCCATTCTCATTCATTTTCTGTGTATGAATGACACAAGATGACATTATGCAGCACCATCAACATGGTGGCAAGTCTCTTCACATTTTTAGCAGAATTAGCCAGTTCCATAATACAGGTTTGACACACAGCAATGCTTTTCAAAGACTTTCTTATTGCCATTTTCAATTATATGTGAGAGACTATAAACCCAGCATGATGTTGGGGTCAGCAACCTGTATGTGTCTTTTAGCAGGAGTTATGTCTTCCCTGTCATAGTCTGTTCTACTTAAAATCTCTGGGTGAAAGGTAAATGATAGAGACTTGTTATTTAGGTTTCTCAATTATTTTTTATGAAATTAATACTCTGCCATCAACATGCATTGCTACATATCTCAGATTGGGTTCAAGCTACTTCACTTGGCTGCAAAACTGCCCTTCAGACAGCTGCATAGCAATAGCTGTTTGCTCAAACAAGCAAATTATTCCATTTCTCTTCTTGTGAAAGATTAAACATTTCCAGAAGAATAACTGGCATAATATCTAATTACCTGAGGTCAACTCCAGTTTACATGCTAATTGCTGTTAGTACCCATGGCTTCTATTACACATAACTATGGCGGCAAAATGTAGACTTAGCACAAATAGGTACAAAATCTATCACAGTCTGATGGGCAAATTCAAATCAATAGCAGTTGTGCTTTTTACCGCAAAGCTGAATTTGATCCAGCAAATTGCCCTGTGCTAAATCACAATAGTTGAAGAATAATTTTAATCTGCAAAACAAAACACTGTTGAACCAACCCTACTGAACACTGCCTCATGAATCTGGCATTATTTCTGTTTTTGTATTATGCAAGTGTAATATAATCTTGAAAAATACTTTATATTTAACAGGGCACAGCAAACCTCTTCATATATGGACAAGATAACTCAATAGCTCCAAGGCAACTAAGCAGAAGCCCTTATCAATGTCCAGTGGCCTACAAGGAATATATTGGTCTCTGTCCTGCTTTAGGCCAGCTCACAAGAGGCACTAAGCAGAACCCTCTACTAAAGGTCTCAGCAGAGTAATCAAGACTGAATGGCACTACATTTTTACCCACCCTTAGAAGTGGAGAGGTAGGGGTTATTGGTGACTTTCTAGACTGAAACATGCAGTTTTGCTGGAAAAATGGTATATACCCTACAGCCAAACAGGCACCAGCCTCCAGACATGACTCCTTTGATCAACACTAAAGAAAACAAAACCTTAGCAGGATGACAGGGTTTTTTTTTCAGATATTACCTGTGGAAGAATGTGCTAAAAGAAAAAAGATTACACGGGCCATTGTTCATACTCCCATTTTATGTAAAAATATTGTAAACAACATTTGATTTGTTTAATATCCTGAATTATTGCATGATTGTGAAGCCATGCATTCAGAGACTATAATGAAGCCCATTCATTAGATACCCAGAGATTTCACTTTGCAGAAGATGTTCACTTTCTGTATATAGTACAGGGACTGAGGAGTACAGTCCCTAACTATGGGATTTATACAAAATTTTCCCAGAGGACCATACTGAAAATACATTCTGGTGCCTCGACTGCAGTGACAGATTGTCATGAGCTCACCGATAGGTGGCTAAATGAGAAGGTCAACAGCTGAGGGAAGGGTTTCTAAGGTCACTGAACCACCATACCTAATGGCCAAGCAGCAGTCATGGGAAAGGCTTCTGTCTTGAAGTGGCCAGGGATCGCATGAACAGTGCCAAATGAATGAGGACTTTGCTACATGGGGGAAGGTAGCAAATATTTCCTGAAATGAGTTACAGTGTTAATTCCCAGCAACAGTGTTGCAGAAGCCAGTAGATCAACTGTACTCAGTTTTTACTAGATGGAGAGGCACATCGCAATCTGATACAGCCATAAAACATTGTGATAAAGAAGGCTAGATCAATACACTGAGCCCTCATAGAGACCGACATTTGTGTACATCTACCATTTACACTCTGTTTTTAAAAGTCTCTGTTCCTGACTTGCCAGCAGTACAGAAATGAAAAGATAGCAGTGTCCCTCACTTAGCAGCCCTGTCTTTCAAAGAGTTGGCTCTTCTGGACCGACATTATTGCTCTTCCCAACCAGCTCCCACTGACAGTTGGTATATCACCCTTCAGATGTGCACTATTTGCCTAGTACCCTTCCTCTAATGACAGACAGCTCTTTCCTTCATTGTCTTCAGAGAGCAATCAAACAGGATTCCAGCCCCATGAAAGTAATGAATGATTGATGTGTAAAGAAACGAGGTGTGAAAAATACCTCCTACCCATACAACACAGTGGAGACAGGCAGGATTTTGCTTCTGACAGTAATTTTCCCTTCTGACTTGTTTAGAGACAGAATACATATTTGGTCGCTATCTCTGACTAAACAAGTCAAAATGGCTTCTGCTAAAAGCCGAAGCCACTGAGAGGCAGAAAAAACACCACAGGGCTCGTGACCAGTCACAACCAGGGAATTTGGATGAAACTCAGAAAAGGAATGATAGAAGCTTCCAAATCACAGGACCTGGTTCTCATGGGGGACTTTAATTATCAGGACATCTGCTGGGAGGGAAACACAAGCAGTCCAGCAAATTCTTGGAGTGCATTGGGGATAACTTTTTGGTACAGATGGTAAGGAGGCCAAGTAGGGGGAAAGCTCTTATTGACTTTCTGTTCACAAACAGAGAGGAATTGGTCAAGAATGTGAAGGTGAAAGGTAACTTGAGTGACAGTGGATGCATCTATGTATGCATTTACTCCAGTCTATATTTGCGGTGGAATTAGCTACTGCACAGTAAGGATTTTTGTAGGTGTCTACACATGCAGGATTAGGGAGCAGATTTGCTCCCAGTTCCCTGCAGCCCTGCAGTTTACCCCTGAAGCCACTTGGGGGAGCTCTAGGCTCTGGCTGCAGTTGCCAGCACCAGGCAGCCCTCTTCAAAACCCAGCCCTGCTCTCTGGCCAGCCCCTTTCTTAAGGCAGCATGTGGCAGCTATCTCCTTGGCCACTGCCTCCCCACACTATGGCTGCCCCAACCTCTGGCCCTGAAAGGGATGACCAGTGCCCTGCACTCCTGCTGGCTGCCACAATTGCCCTGCTGGCCTGCTGTGCCAACTGCCACCTGGCCCATGGCTGTCCCACCCTGCCTGGCTCCCTCAAGACCAGTGACTGCATGCCTGGCCACAGCGTACTGTTTCTGGGCTGCTGCCACTGCAGTGCAGCACCAAGGACACTGATGAGGGGCTCTATGATGCCACTGCTGGAGCCACCATCACCCTCCTGGGCCTCTAGTTCCACTGCCTCTGGGCTCACCGTGCCAGCCAGCACCTGTGGCTGCATGTCAGCTAGCACACCTGGGACAATAAGCAGTGGCTGGATGGCTTCTGCATGACCCAGGCCACCTTCTAGGACCTGATCCAGCAGTTCCAACCTCACCTGGAGTGGCAGGATACTGGCACACACCTAGCTCTCCCTGCCAACACTTGACTGACCCTCCCACTGGTGCAACTGGCCATGCCTGCCAGCCTTTGCTACATCAGACACCTGTTCAGTCCAGGCCACTGCCAGGAAGTTTGTCCAGGAAGTGAGTGGGGTCCTTCAGGATGTGCTGGAGCACATTGTGCTCCATATCCATGACCCCTAGTGGTGGTGGCAGGCTTCCCCAGTGCATCGGGGCCCTGGAAAGAACCCAAATCTCCGTCACTTGCCCACCCCATGCAAACCACCCCTATTACAGCTGCAGGAGATTTCACTCCATAATCACGTAGGCTGTTGTGGACCACCATGGGGCCTTCACCCATGTGAGTGCTGGCTGGGTGGGCAGTGCCCATGATTCATAGATTTCCTAGACATTAGGGCTGGAAGGGACCTTGAAGATCATAAAGTCCAGTCCCCTTCCCCAGAGGCAGGAGTCAGCTAGGGTCATAGAATCATAGAAATAGGGTCAGAAGGGGCCATGTAGATCTTCAAGTCTGACCCCCTGCCTAGGAAAGAGAAAACCTGGGCTCAAATGACTCCAGCCAGGTAGACATCAAGCCTCTTCTTAAAGACCCCCAGGGTAGGAGCCAGCACCACTTCTCTTGGAAGTTGGTTCCAGATCCTAGCTGCCCTAACTGTGAAGTAGTTTTATGGATGTCATGCGGGTGGCCCTCCTCTGGACCCATTTAAATCACCCATGACAACTACATCCTTCGCCTTAAGTGCCTCTGTAAGCCGGAAAATTCCTGGTCCAGCTCCTCCCCTTGTACAAGCAGGCAAGTGTCCCCTTGGGGGCCCTGGCCTTGCCTACAGTTCGTTCCAGGGTGGGGCAGGGGTGGTGCAGGCACCTACACTGGACTCATTCAAGAAACGTTTGGACGCTTGTCTTGCTGGGATCCTAAAACTAGCCTTGCCAGGGGAGGGGGCCGCAGGAAGACGAGGACACACCACCCAAGCAAGACAGGTAACAAATGCAAGGAGAGGCACTTAAGGCGAAGGATGTAGTTGTCATGGGTGATTTAAATGAGTCCAGAGGAGGGCCACCCGCATGATCCGGGGACAACAGGGCAGAGCCTACAATGAGAGACTGTGAGACCTGAACCTGTTCAGCCTTCACAAGAGAAGGGGGGACCTGGTGACCGTCTATAAACTCACTAGGGGGGACCAGAAGGATTTGGGGGAGACCTGGTTTCCCCTAGCGCCCCCTGGCATAACAAGGAATAAAGGCCATAAGTTGTTGGAGAGTAGGTTTAGATTATATGTTCGTTAAGAACTACTTTACAGTCAGGGCAGCTAGGATCTGGAACCAACTTCCAAGGGAAGTGGTGCTGGCTCCTACCCTGGGGGTCTTTAAGAAGAGGCTTGATGTCTACCTGGCTGGAGTCATTTGAGCCCAGGTTTTCTACTTCCCAGGCAGGGGGTCAGACTGGAAGATCTACAAGATCCCTTCTGATCGTACTTTTATGATTCTATGATTCTATGAACATCCCCAGCAATGCTGAGCAACCTCTTGCTTGGAACACTCGTTGGTGAACAGGACAGGACAGGTGTTGCCAGACAATCGTGGCCAGATCCTGCCACATCTGGCTGTAGGTTGCCCAAGCAGCCCAGGGGTTGCAGTCCAATGGCTCCACATCCTTACTGAGATAGGTAGCCACTGAAGCCTTGGCTCTATGTGCCTGAGCCTGAGGTCTGGTGCGTCCCGACCCCAACATTGAAGCTATGCCCTTGGTCCACATTGGCAGCAACTGATGTGGAGGGGACTGGCTGGTGCTGGTGCTGGGAGTGCTGGCATAGGAAAGTGGATCCCCCTCTTCCACATCCCCTCACCTCTGCCCTTCTCCCTCCCTGACTCTGTTCACCAGCACCTCTGTCCAGTGGTTGAGGGTTTTGGTGTTGCCAGTGCACATGGTCCCCTTCACCTTCAGGTTGCACATACCCACCAACATATGGACCGTACTGGACCGCAATGGATCCAGCTGTTTCCTGATGCCCTCCTTCAGCTCTATCACCAGTTCCTGCATGTCTGGTGATAGTGGTCTGCTCCAGCCAGGAACATTGGTCCCCTGGAACTTCTCCAGTTTGTTCTCAAGTTCCTCCACTATAGGCCATCTCATGGATGGCATTCTGTTGCTCCACCAGACTTTCCAGCATCAGGTAGGTGAAATTCCACAGAGTCTCCACATCCTGCATGATTTTGTGCTTCAGGATGCTCAGCTCTGCCTGTTTCTCCTGAAGCATATTGCCCCCCTTGATGCTGTGGAGGAAGTAGCCTACCACTTTCCTGCATTTTGAAATCAGCTGGGTGGTAGTGATGGTGCCATCACTGGCAGCCCTGTCCCCCTCCAAGGCATTCCTGACTATGAGGTGGAACTTGTCTGTTGCACGGTGGATGCCAACAAAGTTGGCATCATAGGCCACCTTGACTTTATTGGCCCCACTGTCAGTGACCATGAACCTATGGGTGAGCTTGCCCTGACCAACGAGCCACCCCCTGCACCAGGCAGTTCATGGCCACCATGATATCCCTCGCCATGTGGGACTCACTTTTGCCACTTTTGCCTTGCCCATGCTGTGTCTACTGGGGAGTTATGGGCTGGAAGGGTGGCCCTGGAGCACCTGGTTTCCCAGATTGAGGGGGAGTGGCAGCTGGTCATGGAGAGCTTGGAGGAGACGCAGTGACTCTGGGCCTCCATTGACATGATAGTAGCACACAAGTGCAGGGTCACTGAGCAGCTCATAGCTTCCATCCCTGCTTCAGCTACTCCTGTTGCTCACCCCCAGGCTCCACCAGCCCCACCACAGCCATCTAGCCCCCTGGCCAGCCTGTGCCCCTGGCACCAGAGGCAGGGCCCAGCTGAGGGCAGGTTGTCTGTATGGTGCCACAGCAGGCCCTGCAGGCCCGCTATGGACATCAAGGGGAATGGGTCCTGGCTCCCCCTCTCCCAGGCCTGGACCAGCCTGCAATGGCTGCCCCTCAGAAGGGGTGTCCACACTCCTTCCCAGAGCAGCTGGGCCCTACGCCACGTCCTCATGGCCTGCACACATGTGGTGGTTGGACCAGGTCCTGAGGCCCAGTTGGGGGCTGTAGGGCAGCTAACCCCTGAGCCCCTCCTCCCTATGCCTCTGGTCCCTCTCATTCCCCTGGATCACAACTACACTGTTGTAATTGCTTTCAGAGTTGGGCTGGGTTTATGCAGTGGAGACAGAGAGGCCTGGGTGACTAGTTTTGGAGTTGATGCACTGGTGGTGTTTGTGAAGTTTTTGTGGAGAGGGAAGGGAAATAAAATTGCTTTGTTTTCAACATGGCTACACAGTCTGTGCTGTTGAAATCCTGGTAGTGGGCAGGGATGGAAGCCCCTGGGCATATGGCTTGGTGCTGGTGATGAAAGGCATTGTACCCAACTTACAGGAGTGGGCCAGCAGGTGGGAGGTGATGGCGTCCCACACTCTGGCTCCCATGTGTCACTGCTGAAGGGGAGGGTGTCCTCATCTGCAGCACTGTGCTTGGCTAGCTGGCTGTACTGGAGCTGCTGCTGGATGCACCATGATACATGGCAGGCCTCCTCCATCCATTAGGGCTCAAACATCACTCCCTGGGACTCATACACATTGTGTAGGATACATGCTATGGTGATAATGCGGGGTATGTGCTGTGATGCTGCCTTCAGGCAGGTGTCGAAACTCCACCAGCCCCTTAAGCCAGCCAAATGCCTGCTCAACAGTGCATTGGCAGCAGGTGAGGGCCTCATTGTAGTTCTGCTGAGCATCCAGGGATCCTGGGAAAGGGCACATCAGCCAGGGGAGAAGACAGTATACAGCATCTGCCACGATCACTGGTGGTATGCTAATGTCCTTGTAGCAGGGCACTAAGGTGCCTGCTACTGGCAATAGTAGTGTGAGCTCAGCTGCCAGTCACCAGGGCAGCACAAGTGCAGGTTGCCGGGGCAACCAGTCTGGTCAGCTGACCGGAAGGGGGCAGGGCCTGGCCTTTATAAACAGCCAGGCTGAGGCTGGAAAGGCAGTTCCCTTCTGACAGTAAGGAAGGTGGAGCTCTGCTGGTGCAGGCAGGGCAGGCATAGCAGAGAAGCCTAATGGCCTGAGCAGTGTCTGCATAAGGATACTGGCTGGAGGAAACCCTAGCAGGGGTACATATGAAGGTTAGCTGGGCGGCTTGGAATTTGTGTTGGAACATGGGAGTGGTAGTTTTCTGTTTTGTTGTTATTGTTACACCGGAGGACCAGGTGAGGCTGTAGAGGTTGGAGGAGGCCTCATGGGAACTCCCCAGTAGTGGGGGAGTTCTTGGCGCTGGAGAGTGGCGCTGCGTTTTGGGGTGTCCCGACCCTGGCCCCAGTGTGGGCAATATTGGGAGGAGCCCAGGGTGGGTGCAGGCAAGAAGCCCCAGTGGGGCGTAGGACCCGGAAAGGGGGTCCGAGGGCCAGGTAAGGCCGAGGTCACCTAAGCCCTATTGAACAAAGCCCCAGTGGGGCGTAGGATCTGGAAGAGAGGTCCGGGGACCAGGCATGACTACGGCCACTTGACCCCCAATTGCGGGAGTCGTGAGACAGGCCCTGGTGGGGGTGAGAGCATGAGTGCACGAATAGAAGCCAAACTTGTGAGGAGCCCAGTGGGCATGAGACCCGGGAAAGGGGTCTGGGGGGGGCCAGGTAAGGATGAGGCTGCCTGAGCCCTATTAAGCAAAGCCCCAGTGGGGCGTAAGACCCAGGAAGGTGGTCTGGGGGCCAGGTAAGGCCGAGGCTGCCTGAGCCCCGATTGCGGGTGTGAGTGTGAGCAAGGCCCTGGTGCAGGCATGAGCGCGAGGCGAGGCAGGCCCCGGTGCGGGCTGCAGGAATCGCGAGGCGAGGCAGGCCCCAATGCAGGCTGCGGGAATCGCGAGGCAAGGCAGGCCCCGGTGCGGGCTGCGGGAATCATGAGTGCAGGCAAGGCCCTGGTGCAGGTGTGAACACGGGCATCACAAGGTGAGACAGGTCCTGGTGTGGGCTACGAGAGCCATGGGGAGACAGGCGGGCAAATAGACAGAGCCCAGATACATCAAGGCACCATGCCAAAGAGGGTAGAAAGGCAGCCTCCCTTTAACAATATTTACCAGCAAAGAGGTGGCGGGCGAGATAAAGAGGGTGCATTTAGACCCAATTTGGCACGGTAGGTAGGGGGCGCTAGGGGAGTTCATGGCACCCCTAGGTCGCCCCTGCTACAGTCCTCAATGATCAGGTCTTGGATCCCTGGGGTGAAGGTCCATGCCTCCTTCAGTCCTGGGAGTGGTGAGTGGTGCAGCACATGGGCATTATGGGCACCCCCAGCCCACCCAGTATAAATGTCGGTGAAGTGGCCATGGTGGTCTACAACTGCTTCAGGCACCACCAAGTGGGCACCGTGACAGTTGATATACTGCCACCCTCCCCTGGGGTGCAGAGGATGGGAATGTGGGTCCCATCAAGTGCCAAAACACAAGAAATGCAAGGGCCCCAAACCCTGCCACCACCTTCTCAGTGTCAGCTAGTCAGATAACCTGGTTGGCTAGGATATCCTGATGGCCCCACATACATCCAGAACAGCCTGGCCAGCAGTGAACTTTCCCACCCCAAAGGAGTGGGCCACGTCCCTAAGGCTGGCAGGCATGGCCAGCCTCATGAGGGCTATGGCCACACACATCTCCGGGTTGAGGGCCGGATGCATCAGTTTCTTGATGCTCAATGTTAGGGGCCACCTGGGCCATCAGGTGCATGAATGCACCCCTTGACATCCTGAAGGTCTGTGCCCAGCATCCATCATCCCACCTGGGTAGGACTATGCAATCCCACCAGTGTTTACTGGTGGGCCAGGCTCAGGTTTGGCAACAGATGCAGGGAGTGATGATATGGTCTTCATTGCCATACTTTCCCTCTGTTGGGTACAGCCTGGCAGCAGTGGGGAGAGGGCAGCAGCAAGGGCTAGCAGCATGGGTATGGTCCTTCACCACAGGCCCAGCTGATACTCACAGCCCCTAGCTAGATGGCAGACTCTGGTCCCAGACAAGGCTGTCTGGATGTAGTGATACTGCTGTGCAGCCACAGCCAGCTGGCAACTGGCCTAAAGGTTCAGGTAGCTCTGCTTCAGTGCCCGCACCAGAGCCCAAGTGGCCCTGTGGTACCTGTTGGCATCTGGCAGGTGTGTAGTCATGAGGATGGAGGTCCAAGGTGGCAGACACTGTCGCAGGTGGCAGCAGGTCACAGCCAGGCTCGCTGCCAGACTGCTGCAGTAGGTAGAGGGTGCAGAGGCCACTATAAGTCAGGGCAGCTTCAGCAGTTCAGCTGGCACAGGGAACTACTGCCCCAGATATCAACTGGCTGGGTCTCAGAAGCTCCTGTCTATTTGTGTCACCTAAGTACTGTGGGCCCTAAGGTCCACCTGGATAACTAGTAGTCCCTACTGTATGCAACTAATGGATGAATGACACAACAGAACTCTTGGGACAACAAAAGCAAAAAAAGCAGGACAGGGTGACATAAGGACCAAA
This sequence comes from Crocodylus porosus, assembly GCF_001723895.1. NCBI lineage: Eukaryota > Metazoa > Chordata > Crocodylia > Crocodylidae > Crocodylus > Crocodylus porosus. The sequence goes on from NW_017728917.1 coordinate 30,185,858, forward strand.
GGGGCAAAACGTGAAAATGAGTGCTCCTGAGGGAGACACTGAGCAGAACCCTCCAGGCTATGCCCACCAGTCCTCAAAGATGTCCATGGAACTGGTGGACATTGCTCAGTGGTGCTTTACATGCAAATGTGTGTGGACCAGTGAGAGGAACATGGTCCCACAGTTCCTGGGCAACTTCCCTGTCAGAGCCTCCTTCCTGGTCATGTAGAGGGCCCACTTGACCATGGGGAGGTTAACCAGGAGGACCTGGGATTGGTGGAGCCACAGAAGGAGTGACCAAAAACAAAAAGGTGAAGGGTGAAATTCAATCAGAACCTCAGGAGGAGGTTCTGAAGGTGGAGGTGGCACACTTGAGGGTCATGTGCAGCAGGGTCCACACCGTCACCGAGCAGGTCCCGCCACTTGGTGTCTGGGAGGAACGTGAGGGCAGCATGATGCATTGTGTGGTGCATGAGCATGTAGAGGTGGCAGCAATAGACAGTGGAAAAGTGGACTGGTCTGGTGTCCCTCAGCCAGCTCAGGTGGTGGAGTGGGGAGCGTCGTGAAGCCAGGCTAGGTGCTGGCTCCACAACACTCTGGTGGGCTGGAAGACACGGGGGGGAGCAGGGACTGCTACCAGGCAGGACCTGGTCAACAAGGGCAAGGGTGTTGGCGAATAGGGAAGATTTCATCTCCTGGACCAGACAGCAGGTTGAACGTGTTGTGGGTAGACCCATGCGCTGAGCCAGTGCAGCAGGGTCTACCCACTCTTGTGATTCATGTCCAGGAGGTCTCCAACATGGATGACACCAGCCAGGATCTACCTTTGTCACAACCAGGGCAACTCTGCTGTCAGCACCACCAGCTGGGGGCTCCAGAGAAGGAGCTTAACAAGCAGGTCGTTGCCCTGGGTGAGTGTTGCAGGGGACCTGGAGGCAGAGACCAGCGTCCAGGCTCAGAGGAGGACATGGTAGAACCCTGGCAACCTTCACAGGTCCTGCAGGGAGAATCCCTGCAGGCTGAGGAGCTGCCAGTAATAATCAGAGTCCCCAGCAGTCACAGAGGAAGGCACGCTTCAGGTGGCATCATGCCACATAGCATATAGAAATCACTGCAGGGCCTGAGGGTGGAACATCAGGACCTGGCTGTGGAGGCAAACCAGGCCCTGACCGCCCTCCTGCAAAGGGAGGCTCAGGACCTCTGCAGTGACCCAGTGCTGTCCTGGCCAGAAAAACTCCAGCACCCATCTCTGGAGCCATGCCAGGACCTCAGGGAGTACAGGCAGGGTGTGTAAGCAGTGCCAGAGCATGGACAGGACCAGCTGGTTCAGCACCAGTACTCTGCCCATGGCTGGAGTTGCTCCACCGCTCTTTCCTCCAGCTGGTACCAATTCTCTGGTGGAGAGGGGCCTGTGGGGGACAGGTAGACTCTCATGTAAAGGAGCAAGCCCGTGCTTCAGCAGATCCCATGGAGCATAGGTGAGAGTGAGCCCACATGTCACCCATCACCCTCTGCCAGGCCAAAACTCTTGACCTAGTTGACCCAGGCAGATGAGGCCACTGAGTACAATGCCTGGCAGGCCTCCACCTGTGTCACCTGAGTCCTGGAATGTGAGGAGTACATTGTATGCTGACAGGATCAGCCGCACCACCAACTCCTGGATCATCACCCCTGCCACCTGCTTACACAGGAAGACAAGGAAGGGCTCCAGAGCCAAGTTGTACAGCTGGCCTGACAGCAGGCAGCCTTGATGCACTCCTCTCTTGAACAGGATGGGCCCCATCAGGGTCCATTTGAGCTTGACCATGGACTTGAAGGGTTGAGGGTACCAATGTGTGTTGATGCCTGGTGGAACAAATCTGTCAACTCTGGGTCCCTCACAGGGATGTACATCTTCAGAAGGCTTAGGACCAGCCCCTGCACCTGGATCCAGAGGTGCAGCAGGCAGCCTGGCACCACCTCAATGTCCTGGAGAACCTATGGCTGCAGGCTGAGGGACAACAGAGTGGCCACTCTGCAAGAAATGGCTGAGAGGTGACAAAAAAAGACCCTGCCTTCCCACTCCAGCCACCAATTAGGCTTATTGGCTGGAGTCATCAGCATCTCCTGCAAGAATACCATTGGGTACCATCCCTTCTGAAGGAAGGAGAGCACCCAGAATCCCCTGAGACCCTTCCTGCAGCCATGGATGTTGAGGGTCGTGATCTTAAATATCCTCATGGCTGGGGGTGGGTGGGTGAAGTAGATGGTTCGGCAGGGGCCTTGCTCATTTCAACACCCAGGGGCCACTGGTTCATGTGGCATTCTCCCATATGCATAGAGGGCATCTATGAGACCGCAGGGCCACTTATAGATCCAGGCATTGCAGCTTTTGGGCTCCTTGCCTTCCCCTGCCAGCACCCTTGTAGTGGCAAGGACGTTGTCAAAATCTCCCCAGCAGTCCAAGGCTAGCAGTACCTTGCTGGTGGACCAGTGGGTGTAGTCACAGTCAAGAAATGCAAGTAGCTCATCCCTGGGGACTCCTGGGACCGAGAGGTCTGCAGGCTTCACGGAGTCTGCCTGTTCTCAGGTGCCCTCCTCCTAGTCCTGGGGCTCAGAGAACTCCTTAGACACCATCTTAACCCCCTGGTCCACTAAGACCCTGAACTCTGGTTGGGATTGGGAGAGCTCTGCAGCGCCCTGGGATAGGGGTGGGGGTAAGGGTGGGGGCCTCTGGAGCCCCCACCCTTACCCTGACCTCTCACAAGATGGTGGGGTAGAGCTGGAGCCCCAGGGAGTTTGTGCAGGGTAACCCAATGAGATTGGTCCATTGATTAGGGGACCCTACTGCGACCCTCTCTGGCGCAGGCTGGAGGTAAGCATTTCCTGGGAGGGAGAGGGAAGAGACCCTGCAGGCACTGGGGTGGCTCCAGCATCTGCCTCGGGGTACTGGGAAAGGGGACCTCCTCCCTCAGGACTCATCGTGGTGATCCCCAGGGCCTCTGCATCCCCCAGATCAGCAGAGGGAGGAGGCTCTGCTGCCAGACCTTCCTTTGGGTAGGCTGAGGCCTCAGCCTTGGCACCTGTGGTTTCAGGGGGTAGGCCCTGGTCAGCAGAATGAGGGGCTTCCTCCATGGGCTCCTTTTGGGGACTATCTAGCAGCCCCAAAACCACTTCCATGGGGAAGGCAGGAGAAGTCAATCAATTAGGAAGTAATTCAGTGCAGATGTGGTGTCAGGTGGTGCAAGATGGTGCATCAGGGAATCTCCCTCTCTCCTGAAAGGGGGCAGCAGCAGCAATAGCAGTAGTGATGATAGGAGCCATCCAGTTCAGCCACCCAGGGTGTGCTTCTGGTGAAAGTGGAGGTGAAGGTGAGGGTGGCCTGCCAAGGCATCTGGGGCAGGCAAGATACCTTTAGGCTCCAGCAGTGATGGTGGGGGAGGGGCCCACAGGCAGCACAGGCTCCCTCCCCAGGCTATCCCCCAACTGTGGCTTGGTGGTGGGCTGGGCAGCAGGCTGGAACAGGGGTGCAGAAGCTGGGGTGCGCTGCTGGGGTGTGCTGCTGGGGTGCGGTCTGGTGCAGTGGGCAGGCAGCAGCATGCAGATGACTCCCCCCTTGTGGGGGGGCAGCAACAGCAGCAGCCCAAGGCAGGAAGGGGCGTGGCCATCTTACTCCAAAAGCTCTGAGACTAAGCCAGCAGCTAATAGTAGCCAGAGGCAGGAAATGGCCTGACCATCTTCTCCCCAGAAGCTCCTGAGACCAAGCTTGCAGAAACCAGCACCAGCAACCTGGGACAGGAAGGGGCATGGCCAATTTCCTCCCAGAGGCTCCTCCCCTAGAAGCTCCTGAGAGTGAGAGAGTGAGTAGCCCTGAGCTGCTTGCCAGGTAGTTTTTTATACTGCTAGGGTAAGCACAGGTGCTGGCCCTGGGCTCTAGTTCCCCCTGGTTGCAGATCCAGGAGGACCTGGGCAGGGTTATTTTGCCCCAAGTGCCACAACTTACTCCAGACCAAAGTGCATGTGCAGGCACATGCACTGAGGCAAAAATCCCATCTCAAATTTGTGCTGCTCCTATTTGAGCTGCTGCAAGTGCACATGCCTGCATGTGTGGATGTGCCCTCTGGGTCCTATCCCACACCCAGCTTCCTACCCACTTAACTGTCAAGCATTTAAGCCTCCAATCCTCCAATTTTGCTGTGAGAACATTATGGGATACCAGATCAAAGGCCTTTTGGAAGTCTATGTCTTCAATGTTGACCTCTTCTATCTTATCCACGTGGTGAGTTACCTGGTTATAGAAGGAGATGAGATTGGAAAAACAAGATCTGCCCACAATGAAGCCATGTTGGCTGTCATGCAGAATCCTACCTTCTGCAAGTGTATTGCATATAGACTTTTTCATACATTTTTATGGGATTTTCCCTGGGATAGAAGTTAGGCTACTTGGTATATAGTTGCCTAGGTCCTCTCTCCTTCCCTCCTTGAAGATGGGAACAACATTGGCCCTCTTCCAGCCTTCAGGGACCTTCCTCAAGCACCACAAGTTTTGGAAGAGTTTTGCCAGAGGTCCTGCAATGACTTTGGATGAAGTTCATTCAGTCCTGCTGACTTCTAAATGTCTATATTTTCTAACTGATCATGCACCAGCTCAACATCAACAGTAGGAAGGCAATCATTCCCACCATGCCCATTCTGAGCCTTACCTAGTATGATTTTCCCCTTAATCCAGTGAAGCAAAGTAGTCATTCAGGAGTTTAGTTTTCTCTTGAGTGTTGGTAACCAGCTGTCCTGAACAATGGCTCCATGCTTTAATTTATTTTCCTTCTGTTCCCTACATACCTAAAGAAGGACTTCTTGAGAAGCACTCTGGTAAACCAAGTCCCTCAGTCAGGGGTGTCACCACATTCCAAAAAGTGATGGTGGAGTGACCTAACCGTGACAAGGTTGGGAATCACTAGCTTAATGTCTAGTTTGGAGGAGGTGTCAAGAGGGGTTTCCCCAAAGGTCTGTCCTGGGTCTGGTAGTATTTAATATTGTAATTAATGATTGGGCTTGAGTTCATGTTTAGCAAATCTGTGGATGACACAAAGTTGGGAAAAGCTGTAAATGCTCTGGAGGGCAGAGCTAGGATCCAGAATGATCTAGACCAACTGGAAAAAAGATCCACAATCAACCAGATGATTTCACCAAAAATAAGTACAAAGTCTTGCACTTTGGAAGGAATAATTACATGCACAAATACTGAATGGAGAATGAATGGATAGGCTGCAGTAGTGCAGAGAAGGACCTGGGTGTTACAGGAGAGTATATGTTGAATATAAGTCAACAGTATGATCTTGTTGCAAGAAAGGTCAACAGCGTACAAGGTTGTATTAACAGGAATATCAGTTGCAAATCAAGAAAGGTGATTTTTCTGCTCTATTCAGCACTGGTGAGGCTTCCCCTGGAATATTGTGTCTAGTTTGGGGCCTCATACATCTAGAAGGATGTGGACAGTTTGGAAAAAGTCAAGCACAGAGTGGAAAAATTATTAGGGGCCTGGAAAGCATAAATTATGAGGAAAGATTGAAATAAATAAGGTTATTTAACCTGGAAAAGAGAAAACTGAGGGGAGATTTGATAATAGTTTTCAAATACCCAAAGGGACATTATACAGAAGATAGAGATTATATTTTCTCTGTGGCCATATGGGACAGGATTAGGAACAATGGCCTCAAGCTGCAGCTGAGGAAATGTAGTTTGGGGACAAAGAGAAACTTGCTGACTATGAGGGTGGTTGAGCATTTGAACAAGTTACCTAGAGAAGTTGTGGAATCTTTATCCCTCCAAATTTTCAACAGCAGGTTGGCCAGGCACTTGGCTGCAGCAGTTTAGTCAGGGACTACCCTGCCTGGATCAGACATCTGTTGAAGGCAGAAATGGTAAAGAGCCCGATCCTTTTTTTTAGTTTACTTTGCAATGATGTAAACTCATTTGAAACTCCCCAGACTCTTGCATGTGTACAGTGTGAAGACATTAAGCCATACAAAGTGACATTTACATGGTAAAGGCATCATGTGTACAAGTGCCCCTAGAAGTTACCATTTAGAGATGCTCCCTGACAGAAGACTGAGGTGTTGGGAATTGGAATATGGTCCCTCAGCAGCTGGATGCACTGCTCAAGCAGAGAGATGGGGGAGCCAGCCCAGCTCCATAGAGCTCCTGGAAGCCCAGGTCCCATGCTCCTGCTGCCCCACTCTGGGCCCCACCGGCACTGGCCCTGGTGCATTGGTGTGGGCCCTAAACTCCCACCCGGCTTCTGCTGCACTCCACATGCCTGCTTGCAGGCCCTTCCAAAGCTGGCAAGTCAGTCAGCAACACAGAAGTCCTTGACTTCAGAAAAGCTGACTTTGATAAGCTCAAGAGGCTAGTCAGTCAGGCCCTCAGGGA
>NW_017728917.1:30194654-30195952 GCF_001723895.1 Crocodylus porosus
TGCTTATCTTGCTGGGATCCTGTGATGCCAGCTGACTTCCTGCCCTTTGGGCAGGGGGCTGGACTCGATGATCTCCCGAGGTCCCTTCCAACCCTAATGTCTATGAAGTCTATGAAGCCTGCCACAGCCATTCCCCTGCTCCCCCCCAGCTCATGGCATTGTGGTTCCCAACTGCAGCACTGGGACCACAGGAGCTGCTGGGATGTGGTGCAGGAGCGGCGGTGGGCAGGGGAGGAAGGGGATGGGGAAATGGCAGGAGAAGGGCAGCAGTGGCAGACAGGGGGCAAGTGGCAGTGAGTGGGAGCACGTGGCCCATGCCAGTGCCCTGGGACCAAGAGCAGCAGAAGCACAGAGGCCAGGCTTGTAGGAGCACTGACAGGGCCTCTGCCTGCTGTGGGTGGGGGGGCAAACCCCTCTCTCCACGCAAGTCACAACCCTCCCCAGCCACACTGCTCCCACACACTCACAACCCCCGACAAAACCTATACCCACCCATACCCCACACACCCACACACTTCCACACCTATCCACCCCCATGAATCACACACATACACATACACACACATGTCCCATAAACCCACAGTCCTATACCCACCCTCCCACTCACAGTCCCCACAATATACAAGAGTAAGACTTCATTTTAAGCTATTGTACTATCACATCTATGTACACTACACAAACATGTAAATCAGGACAAAACTATTTTTTGAAATGAAATTAATGAATGTAGTAGTACATGTTTGATTTTTAGAATATAATTCGGTATTTTTCTGGTTCAGTAAAATGCCCTGCTGAAAGGAATACTTCTGGGGGCAAGGGGAGGAACTTCTAGTGGCAAAAGTCAGGGGATAGAGGCATGGGACTTCTGGTATCAAGGGGGTGGGGCACCTGTCAAGGGGCAGGGCTACCCAGGCAGCCCTCAATGGCTTGCCACAACTTGGTAAGTGCCCCCCCCCTGAAATAATTGCTCACTAGGGCTGTGCAAAGCTTTGAGTGCTGATTTGATTCCAAGGAGATTTGGCTTGATTCAGTGGCTAAATCTCCAAAACTGAATCAAATCAGGAGACCAACTAAAAGGTCCAAATCAAGTCAAAGCTCTCTGAATCAATTTGGAAAAGATTAGGAGATATTTGGAGATTTGGCCAGTCCTCACATGCTGCCACAGGGAGCTGGACCCAGACTCCATGCTGGTAAGTAGGGGATGGGGAAGTGGGCACTGGAGGAAGGGGGAGGGGACCATGGGGGGAACCCTGCCAGGCCCCATCCCCTGCCTCCTCTCCCAGCCCCCCCTTAGCACC
>NW_017728917.1:30196052-30210118 GCF_001723895.1 Crocodylus porosus
GGCTGCTGCCAGGTGTGGGGGTGATCCCTGCTGCCCCACACTGTCCCCCACTTCATGGGGGGCTCTGCCACGAGCCCCTCAACCACTGCCCACAGTGCAGGGGTAGTGGGGTGTATCTGGGATTGCCCCCGCACCTGACAGAAGCCTGTGAGTGGGGGCTTTTTTTTTTTTACAGGGGCAGCCATTGCTGGGACTGAGAGAGTGGGCAGGGGATGGGTGGGGCTGATTTGGAGATTCAGCCGATTTGGCTGCGGCTGGATCTCCGAATCAGATTTGGCCAAATTGATTCAGCACAGTGATTTGAATCACCGAATTGAATCACTATCCTCCTGTGATGACCAGAACCAGAGAGATTAATAAGCAATAAATATGTGCTTCGTGGAGGCATTTGGAATTTTTGCCTAATATAAGGCTTGTAAGTTCATAATCCACAAATTATAAACTCATAAGTTTAACCAAAATGATAAAACTAACTGTTCGTAGAACTGACTGGGCCCCAAAGGCGAATCTGTAGCTGCCAGATTAGCTGACCTAACAGTTTTTGTTCAGGGTTCAGCCTTGATGATAAAAGCTGGATCCAACCACCTGGCACACCCAACACGTTCCAGGAAAGCACATCCCAAGAAAGCATACTCAGAGAAACCTAAAAGGGTTGGGCTTAGACAGAGCAATGTCAATTTCAAACCTAAAGGTGCCGCATTGTAATTTGCTTATTGGATAAATCCAAGTCTGGGTAGTAACCTTTTATGATAATTTTTAACACCTTTCAATAGGGTACCCTATTACCATAGGGTAATAGCTATAGGGCAATATTGTGAGTGGCTCTAAAGCTAACAGATTAGCATAAAACTAGGTATAAAAAGCACGTACATCAGGTGACCAGCAGAAAGGAGGGAACAGAACGGTCATCTCTATTCCAAGCCCAGACTCTGAACTCCTGGTGTGAGTGATCCTGATCAAGGGACCTTCCCTGGTAATCCCTCTGACAGTGTCGACTGGGGATGCCTAACTTCGCTGGAATCACTTGACGTGCACCTGGCATTGAGGGATTGTCGATAAGTTGCCAGCCCATGTCTGTCTATCTGTTGTTTTGAACAGCCCAGTGGCTGATACTCTTGCAATGGCCAGTTGGCCTGTGACAGAATTGACCCGTCTATCTGTTGTTATCTGTTGTTATTATTTACTATTAGCTCTTTAATACTGCATTATCTGCTTATCGCATTTATCTTTCTGTTAACTGCTGTGTGTGCATAAGCTATAATAAATTTGCCATTGCTTCACTCCCAGCTCTGCCTCCTCGATCCCGATCCAAACAGCCCAGTGGCAGATACAGTTGAAGCACCAGTAAGCCTGCAACTAAATTGATACACTCACAGTGTCCAGCTGGCCTGTGACATCCCCCAGATTGGCTTAATCCAAATCTGAAGCAAATACTCATTGCTTCACACAAGCCTATTGCCCACCTCTGAGTTATTAGTTAGGCAGTCAGAGACTGACACAGGACCTGTTGGGGTTATACACTGCTTCAGAATAAATACTGTTGTGTATATGTTTCCTTCACTTTGTGCTGTACATGAATTCCTGGAAAATGGTGCATCACTCAAATTCACATCAAGGGGCCTCATTTTACAGTGTAACAAATAGGGATACATTCCAAGATCTCAACTGTACTGACCCCCAGACCCCTTTCTATCACTTTCACAAGACAATTTTGGTACTTGCCAACAGCAGACAGTACACACAAGCACAGGACACTATCATAATGGAGATGGTAACTACAGAAACACATGTCACAGACAACAAGCGAGGAGCACAAATCCACACAGGAGACTCTATTTTGGTGCACTCCCACAATGCACCACACAAAGCAGCTGACTGCAGGCTTCCACCACACTGATCACATAAGAGTGAATTTACCTTGCATTTTTGGTATAAAAAAGGTCATCTCATAAGAGCAAAGTTGCACATACAGAACCTGCATAAAGCAAGGGAAACCTGTAGTTCTCATTCATTTATGCCTTTATTTACTGAATCCGTTGATCACTATGTCCTGGGGACCCAGGACGAGACTTATCCACGGCGGCGGCGGAGCCCGAGCGGAACATCTGCCGCTTGCTTACACCGATGCGACCAGAAGTCGGCGTCGGTGCTGGCAAATGGACACCGGCGATAAAAGTGGCTGTGGAGAAAGGACAGCCGGGGTAAGGAGCTGGGGGCCTCGCACCAGCTGAGGCAGAAGACCTCAGAGGGGAACGGGCCACGAATCCCTCAGTAGGAGGGACGGGAAGCCCCTGAGCAGGACGAACCGCCAACTGCTCAGCTCGAGGAGCAGAGAACTCCGGAGATGAGCAAACGGCTAACTCCCCAGAGGGAAGGACAGGGAATCTCAGCGGGGAGCTGCAGCTTACCCAGACGGAGGGGAGGATACCAGCTACAGCCAGCTGCAGGACGATCAGTGAGGAGCGGCAGACAAGCTTCGAGGATGAGGAATCCAGCGGTGGGGAATTTTGGGACTGCAAACCCGAGACACGCGGGACTTGCAGGTCCAGGGTTGGGGCGCTGGTGCGGGAACACGACGCCTCCAGAGAGGGTCGGGACCCAGAAGAGCGCTGAGGAGGCGCAGTCAGGCGGAGGTCACCACCAGCCAGCTGCAGCCATAGACTAAGATAGGAGTTGCCCAGAGGGGACCTAGGAAGGTCCGGGTAAGAGGCCCAGCCAGTAGGGCTCTGGAGGCCTGGCTTTCAGTTCTTTTCAGGTTTGTTTTCCCATTAAAGGGATACCCCAGCTGAGGGGTATAGCTGGGGAGTTTGGGTCGGGGACCCCATAGTGAAACCTTGCCTTGGCCGTGACCCAGTCCCGGGTCAACCAGGATAGAAGGAACCCGAAGACAAGGATCGGTCAGACCGGTGAGGCAGTCAGCCCGTCTGTTGGAAGCCGGGTCCCACATTAGAGGGGAGCACCAGAGGAGGCGTAAGGCCAGGGTGCAGGGGTGGTGGATCCCCACAATGTGACCGCCAAGGGATCCTGGGCTGCAGAGTGCCCAGGAACCATCCTAACTGAACCTAAACAACAAGTCGTGGCGGGCGAGAACTAGGACGGGGAGTGGATGTCATAACACCTACTCCAAACCGGTAGCATTCCAGGGTGATCAGCGACGGTCCTCCTTCCACAGGCGACTGACTACCCACGGGGAGGACCCCCCCCCCGCAGTCTGGCGGTCACACACTACAATAGTGATTAAAGTCAATTTTAATGATGAGGTTTTCTCAGCTGTAGTATTGCCAGCCTGAGGGAGCAGATCTCAGTGCTTTCTATGCCTCATATTATGTAAAGCAAACTGTGAGTCTGGAAGAACCACGAGAGATCCTGCAGCTAAACTACAGGAGGCAGAGGCTTATTGTATTAGATACCCCCAGGATGATAATGTGAGGGGGACTGCTGAGCTACAAAAGCTTGTAGCCCGGAACAAATGTTTGATGTGTGTCCAGGGTGGATCCCAGGGCAGTGTGGGTGCACAATTGCACATCTTGTTGGCTGGGGCACATGTTCAGTGAGCTTCTGAGCTCACTGGCTTGTTAGTGCAGCTTGTCACAACTCCTGCTTTAGTGTAGCTCTAGAATCCAGGCGGTGAACACCATTGCCACTTGTCCCTGCTTTTCCCCTTCTGCCAAATTTGTCAGTGGGCAAGGAGGTGGAATAGCAAATGGTGGTGGTGTTCATGCTCTGAGTTCTGGAACCTCACTTTCAATTTGGTGACCTCAGAGAGCTCACTGCGCATTTGCTGCACAGCCAAAGCGACTGCACTCCATAGCCCCATTTCCTGGATCTGTCCATGGGTCCTTCTAAACTGGCTTTTATAAAGGCATTAGCTACCTTAAATTAATAGGCAATCAATTAACTTTAGGTAAAATATCCACATATCTATAATCTTTGCTCTCTAAGGGGTTCCACTGATTTCTGTGGAACTGCCCACAAAGATACTTTGTAGCGTGAGTATAGATTGCCTGCTCTTGTGCATAGTGGATAAGGCCTTACATTTCATAATTTGGAAACTGCCATCATCTTATATCTTGTAGTGTTTTTAGTGCCTGCTACTGTACTGCTTATCTAGATTAGGCACTGCAGAATTTTGGCCAGAGATAAATATAGAGATGTATCATGCAATCAGAAACTTAGAAAGTCCATTATGCTCACTCACTCAATTTACTTCAGTGCTGCATATGCTCCTCAGTTAATTAATTACTGACTCCATCTAAATGTTCAGTTTCTCCAAGTCAGTGCCAAATGGCTTGGCTTGATTCATCTGCAGTTACACATTTACCCTGTTCTGTGCTTCCCAGCTGGAATAATTATCAGGCCTCAGTACAGTCTGTAAGGCACAAAGTTCTCTTACTGATAATTTCGTCATTTCATTATCGCCTTCCAGTGAGTACTGCTATCTCCTGGCAGGAACTCAAGCAGTGCTATTCTGCTTACTGTTTGTCACTCCAGTATTTTGTCTATATGCCCAATCCTACTCAAGCAAGCCAAGGAATTTTGCTAACTCAGCTATGGAAGTTATGCTTTGCAAAGCTCTGTAAACATGAGTTCCCAGAGAAGAAATTCAAGAACGTGTTGCAGCAGGGGAAAAAATATGTTTTAAATACATTGAGTGAGAATTACTTAAACAGCTCATCAATCAAATGTCAGAAAAAAATGAAATCTTGTTTATAATCCTTCCTTGCTTTGGGTATAGTAAAAGGTTAGTCAATGGCAGGAAATTAAAATCATATTTTATTTTTCCACCTGCCTTTTTGTATTATAGTTTGGCCAACAGTGTGAGTCTTAATAAATTCCGTAACAGACTCCAGGGCAATGTGGAATCATTAACGAAACTTCAGTCTGTTCTCTGAGAGTGATCATGCGGGGCTGAGATTGGTGTCTAACATCAGCCAGCTATTACAAGTATGCTTCAATTAGCATAGTGTGAGGAAAAACTATTGAACTAAACTGAAAAAAAAATCAACCTCCTTGATTTGCTTCAAGACTGGATTCCAAATAGTAAATATTCAGAATGTTGAATTTTTCTTATACTATCCTTTTTCTTCTTTTATTATAAGGTTGAGTTTCATTTGCCCCTTGGGCAATATCTGGCAATCAAAGAAAACTTATGTGAGCTGCAGGCTGCAATGTTCAGGCTCTACTAAATGAGTGCTTTGCATGTTTTAGTCACAGTCTCTTACTGTAACACAGGCATGAAAAGATGCAGAAAACCTAATAAAACAAAGGATTCAAGGTGAAGATACATTTTATCTGATGTCCGGTCCTAATCCAAGTAAAATTAATACTGACTTTGTGTTAAACACCTCTAAAAATAGAAAAGGGAAGATGGAATCTGAAAAAAGCCAAGCAAGGGGACTGGAAATGATTAAGGGTCTGGAGGTCGGAAGCTTCCATACGGAGAGAAAGAAAAAAACATGAACTTCTTAAATTTGCAAACAGAGGAGTGAAGGGGCAACTAGGAGAGGTACAGCAGCAGCATGTAAAGAATAATTCCTGGAGAGGAAGATTTCTGGATAGTTCCATTTCCTCTGCCTGTAGCACCAAAACAAAAAGATATTTGAGGCCAAATGTTCAAACTTTAGTGTAAGAGATGCTGCTGCTGAAGTAAAAAATAAGTGTACCTGGTGTCTACAAATTTTTTTGTGCAAAAGAACAAATCTATACATTGAACTGCACATTTAAAGGGTTGGTTAGTTATGTTGCTAGCTAGCCTGTTGGATCAGATGTTGGGTTTTGCACGCTTCATCAGTTGTTCTAGGTCTGAAAATGCTATCTCCAATTAAACAGGGGAAAAACTCAGCACATTTAAACTAGATAAAAGAAACCACACTTTAATGAAACAATTAAATTGCGGCTCTTGTTATCACTGAATTGGTGATGAAAATTGCTTAGTAAATGTTTTCTTTTAAAGGACAAGCCTTTAATAATAACAACAGACCTAATACATAAAAATGTAGAATTACAGAATCATAGGAAAACAGGCCTGTCTAAACTTCACTCAGACATTTGTCTACCCTGCTTACAAAAGCTTCCAAGGGTGGAGATTTCACAGCCTCTCTAGGTAACCTATTCCAATGCTTAATTTCCCTCACAGTTAGAAAGTTCTTCTGAATATCCAATTTGAATTTACATTGTTATAATTTAAGGCTGTTTTTTCTTGTCTGTCTCCTGCAGCCACAGAAAAATCTCTCATAATCCTCTTCTTAACTACCCTTAATGTATTCAAAGACATTGCCAAATTCCCCTTCAGTTTTCTCTTCTCCACATTAAAACATACATACAGAGAGAACAAAACTTCACTTCTTCAGAGAACTTTACAATTATTATTTGTCTCAGTGGTTTTCAACCAGGGGTCTGTGGCCCTCTGGGGAGCTGCGGGCGGGTTTCAGGAGGTCTGCACCTGAGGAAGAAGGAGGTGGGGGAGTGGTGTTTGGGTGCAGGCTGCTTCCAGGGTTGGGGTTTAGGCTGGGCACACTTTGTGCTGGGCTTCTGCTGGCTGAGCCCAGCGCTACGTGAGCTGCATGGTGCTGTTGGTGCAGCAGCCCAGTGACCTTGTCCAGTGTGCCTTCTCATGCAGTGCTGCCCTCTACTCCTGCCTGCAGGTCACCTGCAACCTGTTGCTCCTGCAGCTCCCCAGGGGTAAGTCTATGGGGGGAGGGCTTAATCAAAGTGTGTGGGGGGGAGGGGCATGGGCATAGGCAATTCCTGGGGGATAGGGGTGCCCCCCAGATTCCTGCATCCACAGCACGCATGGGGCTATAGCCTGGCCAGACTGGCATGGGCAAGAACCACCTCCACAGCCCAGTGGGCAGGACTTGGCATGAGAGGGAGGAGTAGGTTGGTGAGTCATGCTGCCAGCAGCACAATGAATAATGGACCGGAGGGGAGGGGGCACACTGCCCTCACCTCCTCCCACTGCCAGAGGGGAAGTGGGGTGGTGGGCAGCACACTGGTGGCCTGAGGGGAGTGGTGATAGGCAGGCCATGATCCCCTCCCACCCCACACACCCCCTGCCCCACGCACCAGGGGCAGGAGGTTGCCAGTTAGGAGTGAGGGGCAGAGGCAGGGCTAGGGGGCTGCAAGCTGGGAGTGAGAGGCACCAGTAGGGCTGGTGGGGGGTAGGGCATATTGGTTGGAAGTAAGGAGCACTAGCAGGGCCAGGGGACTGCAGGTTGGGAGTGACGGGTGCCTTTAGTCCAAAAAGATTGAGACCTACTGCTCTATCTGATTTACAGGAATAAGTAGAGTAGCTGAAGATACGTTAGCATCATATCATCTGAACACATGCTAGAGCAAAATCTATGTTTTAACAGATTGCTTAATTTGGTATATTAAGGTTGTATTATGCTTTTTGCTACAGCAATGGTTCCCAAACTTTTTAATAATGTGGACCACACCTTAATAAAGAGGTTGCCTTCTGGTTATATTCCCCCTCCCCCCACCTCTTAGTCCCACAGATTAACTCTTCAAACACATATGGTTCGCTATAAATACCTCTATTTCTAGTCCTGACTGTGTGCTATCTGCCCATGGCAACTACAACAATTCCTTAAATGGGAAAGAAACTGTAGGTAAGTATTTAATATGCTGTTAAGCATATTTTAAAATGCAATGTAGCATCTGGAAATAAAGACAGTACCATGTGCCCTGCCAGCTCTTGACAGCACATGGTCACCTAGGTACTTAGACAAGTACCTAGGTTGGATGGTACGTAGTTCTGTTTTTTCGAATGCCAGACTCTGAACCACCCCCCAAATCTAAATACAATTTTAAAAGTTTTGCTTAGTTTAATTTGTCCCTTTCTTTGTCTTTGCTTTATTTTGTGTTACCATCAAGATACTACTGCAAAAACTGGTTTGTATACATTATTTCTAACCTTGAGGAAGCCAGGAAGTCTCACATCAAAATCTGATTTCTTTTAGTCTCAGACCAAATAATTTTTTATATGCTTCTAATAAGGTTCCAAACTTTGAATGTTGAACTGTACCGGTGATCCAAATATAAAAGTCTCATCACATCACATCTGCCTTCCAAATTGATCTTTCTTCAACGATTTCCAAATAGATTCCCATCCTTCTCTAACCTCCAACCTTCATTGTCAAAACCTGACTGTACAAGTAAGTGCATTTGGAAGCTACTGAATGCCCTCAGAACTACCAACTGACTTCATTGCAATTTGATGGCCTTGGACTCCTCCCAAAAGGTGCTCGGCACCTCTGAGGATTGAGCACATGCTTCTGTGGCCTATTTAGGCAAATCTCCTAAATCCTTGAAATAAACTTTCAATTGATGGTGGCATGAAAAAAAATAATGACAGCTGTCTTTAGTCATGTGAATCACGAAAGAACTTGGACTGAGCCTTGATGATGGTGTGCCTTGATGATGGGGAAATTTAAAATGGCTAAGGCCAAGACAAGGCAGGGATACAGATGGTACCAAACTATCATCAAGGGAGAAATACCTGCATTATTTACTGGGAAACTGAGGTGCTGAGAAATATGGAAGCTGCATGTTCAATTTTCTAAAGAGGTCCCTAATTTTGGGGGCCTATATTTTTCAATCCCAACCCACAGAAGACACTTAAAGACAGGTCATTTTAGAAGTCTTGTATATGTAACAAGTTAAGAAGAAAAACCAAAGAGGCTAGAAGAGGAGGAGATCAAGGACAAAGAAATGGCACCAGCCATACCACATTCTTTATATCCATCTGATATTGTTATACAGCTATGTGATGTTTCCTCTGATTGCCTTGGCTATGGCCGCCTGCATCTATTCCAACTCTCATCTGCATTGTCTTTATTAATTTTTGATGTTATTAGTCAGGAGATGTTATTGACACAGTAGGAAACTGGCAGTCTCTCATGTTTTCTATCAGTGGCCTAACCTATTTGATGCCTTTCTTGACTGACGCCCTGGATTTAGACTATCACTCAAATCACAGTAGTATGGAGTTGAACGATTCTCTTTATTATCCTTTGTTTTTCTTTTACACTCACAGCTATTTCACAAACTATTTTTATGTATACATACATACATAGATATATAAATATGTATGTATACACACACATACATACACACATTCTTTCTGGTATTTCAGAAATCAGTGGTTATATTGAACATTTATGGTCTAATATCTGAAGAAAGAATAACACTGAGAAACTGAAAGAAAAAGACATGATTATCTAATATTTGATATTGGAAAGAAGAATGTATGGATTGGAGCAGTAGATACAGATCTACCACTTTAACTTGGTCTCTCTTCCCCTTGTAATGGGTTGTTAAATCTGGAGACGGTGCCCTGATCTCCTTGCCCTCCTGGCACTCTTCTTTATTAACAATAGGCCAATAATATACATACATAACCCACACTAATACAATATTCCTCTTTGGATTAGAGCACCTATATATATATATATAACTTTTGTAAGAGGAAAAGAATGTTACAAAAACAAATTGTGGCTTTTCAGGAGTTTTTGCAATTTCCTCCGACTTTTTAATGAACTGGAGGACATCAAGTCCTTGCTTTCCATAACTCGTGGGAACAGCAGATTCTGTATGCACAAGAGACTGGTTGGCGCAAGAACCTTTCAGAGAGCCTGATATAGTTGTCTGGTTTCAGAATGTCTTTTGAAACAGTGCTGCTGTCTCTAAAATATTCCTTGAGTTTGGAGTACATCCTGCTAGCAAGTTCAGTGCCGACACAGATTTGACTGAGATGTCATGAACAAAGATTGCAACACCTTCAGTACCTAGGCCCATACCCTAGATTGGCTAATGTTAGTCTGGCATAAAAAGAGTGTGAGAAGAAGGTTCTTCTGTAGGTAGGAATCCAGAAGCTGTGTAGGTGAAAAAAAAAAAGTGCTTGTCCCCTTAGGCCACTCTTTGCACCTCTCCCCACCTTCAGTTTACTGATATTTATAATTATTTCCAACGTTGTAATGACAATATAATGGTGGAAGGTAGAGCAGATTTTTACCTAGAATGCTAACTAAATCAGAAATGTATAGCATGAGCTTTTGTGAAACTGAGCCCACTTCTTGAGATGCTGTGAAAGTACATGCACAGAGCAGTGTATGGTGGTCAGATGAGGCAGAATCAGGCAGGTCAGCCATATGCCCTAGGGCAGTGGTTCTCAACTTGTTTAAACTCAGGGCCCCCCTTGTTAGGCTTAATTCTAAACAGGCCCCTTTAAACTTGAGGCACACTTCAGAAAATATCAGATCTTAGTTTTCACTCATTTTTTGATTGTGGAAAAATAATACAGCAATTTTTCTGCTGCAAAGAACTCAAAAAGACTACAACAGGTCAGAATTTTTTTAATGCTGTAGTTTCATATTTTAAATTGTTGTGTTTATCTTGTGAAATATGTTTGCATAACAGTGCTAACATTGCAAAGCACTCCACAGTACCCCTGAAAAGACCTCAAGGCACCTCAGTGTGCTACAGCATCCTGGTTGAGAATCACTGCTCTAAGGATATTGCAGTGTGTCTCCCAGTCTCCACAGTGCTATTGTTGGCTCTGTCACTTCTGAAAGCTCAGTGCTGGGGATGCTGCTAGGGTTAGGATTTGGCCAAAGGTCAGGGAATACCCCTTAAAGGATTTCTCCTGAAGAAAGGCTTAAGGAAACTGCTTACAAAAACTGTGCTATACCACCTTCAGGATCAGCCAGACCCAGTGACCTTTGAAACAGAACTGAGAGAGCATGTTCAAAATGAGGCAGTGCTGGACACGTCTGCAAACCCCAGTGATCTACATATGTGCATTATATGACCATGAAACCTTTATGTTTCTCTCTACTGGTAAGTGCCCTGGTTCTCCCTTCGCACAGAATGTGAATCCTGTTGATTGCTGTCATGGATGAAAGTCCAGAGCATACTTTCTCTGAAGACGATAAATGCGATCTCTGTGCACTGCATTAGTACCATGTAAGCACAGGTGTGATGAAAGTAGTGTATAGCTCTTGTGAAGACCCTCTGCCCAGTGCAGATTGTCACGTGAACATGTGGTCTAGTACAGCATTTCTCAACCTGTAGGTCATGACCCAAAAGTAGGTCTCAAGAATATATTAAAAGGGCCAGAAACAAACTTTAAAAGCAGATTCTCTTTTAAAGGAGAAAAACATGGGAAAGGCAGAGTTCTAGGCTTCAAGGGGCTGCTTAGGGCCCTGCCCCTCCCATGACCCACATACTGTCCCCCCATGCACAGGGGGGTTGGGGCCTGGGAGTGAGGGGCAGCAGGTCAGGAGTGAGGGACACTGGGTCAGGACTGGCCACTGGTGTTTACACATGGGTCCTGGTACAAAAAAGGTTGAGAACCACTGGTCTAGCAGATGGGGCATGGACATTGGACTCAGGAGACTTGGGCTCTGTTCCTGGCTGTACTTCTGATCCATTGTATGACACTGGCAAGTCACTTCTCGTCTCTCTCTCTCTCTCTCCCCACCCTTTTTAGTCCTGTCTGCTCAGTGTCAGCTCTCCAGGGACAGGCTGTCCTTTACTAGGTGTTTTTTAGAATGCTTCACACAAAGGCACTCCAGCCTCCCAGCACCATCGTACTCTTAGAAACAAACACAGGACTGAATAGGAGCTCAGGTCCTTTCCTCCGACCTCAAGCACTGGAGCAGGAAGACCACACCTAAATCAGCCCTAGTCTGAGCTGTTCTTTAAAACCTTCAGTGATGGGGATTCCACAACTTCCCTGGGTACCCTGTTCCAGGGCTTTCTTAGCCTTACTGATAAAAATATTTTCATAATATTGAACCAAATAGTGCTGTGCTGCAAATTACATTGATTGCTTGTTCTAACCTCAGTGGACAGAGAGAACAATTCATCATAGTCCTCCTTCACATATATGTGAAGACTGATATCATGCCCCCCTCCCCTTTCCCTGCCTCCCTTCCTTCCCCCACCCCAGGCCTCTCTTTTCTAGGCTAAATAAAACATTCCTCATAGGTCTTTTGTTTTCTAAGTCTCTTATCACATTGTTGCTCTCCTCTGGACCCTCTGTGTCTGTGTCTTAAAGCTTGGTGCCCAAAACTGGATTCAGTCTTTCAACTGATGCTTCCACAGCACTGAGTGGAGAGGAATAATTACCTGCCTTATGCAGCACTCCAGTTAGCATACATCAAAATGAGATGTGCCTTCTTTGCAACACTATCACATTGCTGACTCATATTCAGTCTGAAGAGCACTATATCCTTAGATCATTTTCTGCATTGCAGCTACCTGCATGATTATTCCCCATTTTATAATTATGCATTTGACTTTCCTTCCTAAGTGTAGTAGTGTGCTTTGTATTTACTGATTGCAGAGTTTCATTAATTTATCATGGTCACTTTGAATTCTACTTTTGTCCTTTAAAATGCTTGCAATGTCTCCCAGTTTAGGATTATCTGTAAATTCTGTAGATGCCTTCGCTATTATACTCTCAGTTGTAATCTGTAGCCCTTCATCCAAGTGGTTCATGCAAATAATGAGCAGAATTAAATCTCTACTAGGCCTTTGTGAGTTGCATGTTGTCATGTCAGCCCAGATTAGCAACAAACTATTGACAAGTGCTCTGTGTGTGATTTTTCAGCCCATTGTGAACCCACTTTATTTAATCTAGACTGTGTTTCCCTAGTTTCCTTATTAAAATGTCATGGGGAATACTACAAAAGCTATACCAAAGTCAAGATATAGCATGAGTACTGATTGACCCTTAAGCACTGGACTAGCTACTTTGTCGACAAAGGAAATCAGATTGCCTTGACACAATTTGTTTTGGGCAAATAGAGGTTGGCTGTTTCTTATCATGCTCTCTCATCCTTCAGGCACTCACAAATTGGTTATTTAATAATTTGTTCCAGTATCTTTTTGGGAATCAAAGATTAACTCATCTGTAATTCCCTGGATCCTCCTTTCCCCCCCTTTTAACAAAAGTATTGTGTTCACCTTTCTTTAGTTCTCTAGGTCTTCACCAGTCCTCCATAAGTTTCCAAAGATAATCATTAATGATTTCAGTAAGTGCCTCAGACAATTACATAAGGACTTTAAGGAAAGGTTTGTCACATCCCGTTGCGCCTAAATTATCTCAGTAATCTGTTCTTTCCCTCTTCTCACCTAGTTGTTAATTTTGATTGTGTTAAGTATCTGATCATAGTTAAGGCAAGGTTCTTTGGGTAGATTTGATATCTTTTATTAGATCAAGTAAATTAGTTGGGAAAAAGTTCTTTGCAAGCTCTCAGGCACAAACACCCTTTGTCAGGCATAGGGAGACTCTGCTGGTGTTATGTATTCTCCAAGGTAGAACAGAAGCTAATATACAGCAAGAATGGGTTTGACGGTGCAGTTTTTCAGGAATTCTTCTTCCAGGTGGGCCATAAAAAGATTGGTATATTGTGGGGCCATTTTGGTGCCCATAGTTGTGCTCATGGTCTGGAGGAAGTGTTGGTTGTTGAAAATGAAGTTGTTGTGTGTTGTGAGGATGAAGTGTATAAGTTCAGTAATATCTTGAGGTCTGTATTCTGAGTTGTACAGAACCCTAATAGAAGGCAGCTCTCAGAAAGTCAGAGAACACAGTTTTGGATTTCCTGCTGCTGTTGAAATGCTTTTTTGCTGTATCTGAAGTTACGGTTTCTAAAATTACAGTTTGTATCCAACAGTTGGTGCACAGGGAGCAAATAATGGGGCATTGTCCAAAGATTAGAACAAGAGATGGAGATTCAAAAGACCTGGGTTCCTTCAATGCTACTGACTGTGATCTCTCAGAATGCAATTAAATTCTCTGGGCTTCAGCTTTCCCTATCTGTAAAATGAGTACAAATTATATCAACTTGTAAAGAACTTTCAGCCTGTTCGGCCAGGTAAAAAAGTTACACTTATTGCATGGTAGGCACACAAAAAGTGCTCTACAGCCATAACTGGACAGATGGTCAGGGCACATAAAGTGCTGCAAAAATTTCATAGATTTCATAGACATCAGGGCTGGAAGGGACCTCGGGAGATCATCGAGTCCAGCCCCCTGCCCAAAGGGCAGGAAGTCA
>NW_017728917.1:30210218-30223275 GCF_001723895.1 Crocodylus porosus
AGCTCGTGGTCGCTGTCACTCAACTTCCCATCAATCACTAGGTCACCGATTAGGTCGTCCCCCATAGCCAGTACCAGGTCAAGCAGCGCTTTGCCTCTCGTTGGCCCATAGACTTCTTGAGTCAGGTAGAGGTCATCCACGCACGAGAGAAAGCTTTGCGCCCGCTCAGATTTAGCTGAGTGATCTTCCCACGAATGGCAGATCCCACTCTAAGATAATCCTGGATGGATGTGGTATCAGTTTTCTGTGCTGTAGGTTAGAATTCTATAACAAACATCTGTACCAGATCACACCCCAATTTATGGTAGGTTGCATTCTGCCAGCACCCCATGGGGAATGTGTATCTGCTGCTATTTTGCCTTTGCTTACAGTTAACCTACCTTAAGAAGTGATTAATTTGCACTGGTTTCTGACAATGGGGAAGTTCCCTAATGGAAGTAAAAACTATACTTGAACATGTCCAAAATGTACATCAGCACACCTATGCATACTAATATGCTACTATATTCATCCAGCCTCCTTTTTAAAGGACTACTTCAAATTTCCCCCTTCCTCCCTCCCTCCCCTCTCCCAATGGGGGACCACAGTCAGGGTCTGCCCGGCCAGGGGTGAGTGGCAGAGGTGGCAGCTAGGGCTGGCAGACCCCAGCTGTGGTCCGCCAGTGGGACAGGGAAGCGGGAGGGAATAATGCCCCTTCCTGCCTGCTTTGCTTTAGGGGGCCATACTGGGCCAGCATCTGGTCATGCCCCAACCTCTGCCACTGGAGTGGTGAGAGCAGGGGTATCCTGGCAGGGTAGACCCTGGCTGGGGTCCCTCAGTGGGAGAAGGGAGGGAGGGAGTAATGAACTCCCTACCTGCTCCCTTTGCTTAGGAGGCCATGCCAGGCCAGCATCTGGTCAGGGACCAGGGTTTGGCCACAATCTCTTCCCCACAAAAGCCTGGCAAGGGCTGCTTCCTCCTCCCCCTCCAGGCACACTCTGGTTGGATCCTGCAGGCTGGGGAAAGGGTTTTAAACCCCTCCTCAGTCATACTCAGGCCTGGCTACACTCCCCCTCAGCTCAGCTTCCCTCCAGCTTTTCAGCCACAGTGGAAGGGAAGGGAGAGTTCGCTTTAGTGTCCCCCAGCTTCTTTCCTGAGCCACTGCAGGCATGTGGCTGCATTTCCGGAACCAACATTGAATGTCGATTCACTTGCTCTCTGGTTCAATCTACACAGGTTAGAATATACTTCAAAGATTCAGTCAATTCAGACTCGGGCTTTTTAAATGTCTGTACTTAGCCAAAGAAGCAGAGAGTGTTTCTCTGTTCTCTAATAATTGTGGTTACTTGAGTACTAGTTTGGAACCATGTGCACTTGATAAAAAGCTGGTTCAGACAGCCTGTTTCAGAGTTTGGGGTATGCTGGTAGGAGTCCCATAGATACATACATAGGGCAGTTAGCTTTTTTGTCAAGCTCCCACATTGTTTTATTAGTTACTGTAACAGGGCTGGGCCCTGTCACTATGGATGTGGAAGAGCCTGAACAGCTTTGTGCCCTGGTATAGGGAATGAGGAGAATCCTGCCCATGTGAGCCAGGAGGGGAAATAAAAAGTACTTGTATCCACCTCTCAGGGTGGCTGCACCAGTAGCACAGCATGTAATGCTGCTGTATTGAGCCTGGGGCCAGCCAGGGTCAAGTAGTCCCTGGGAGTGGCCGCAAGCAGGGCTCTTCTTTCTCTGTGTATTTTGTTTGCATGGCAGCTGTGCATGCTTCTTTCAGAGCCTCTGACGGACAGCAGGTGATCGGGACAGAGTGAAGCCCCCGGGGACTGCCAGACAAGCCAGGGACACACAGAGCCAGCAAGGAATCACTCAGAAGGCTAAGTGTCAGTTTATTCACTGGACTTTATTTTTCTTTTGCAGTTCTTATGGATTCAGGATGGCCTTGTCGTGCTGTAGCCTGGCTCAGCTGCAGCAGAGGTGAGGAGCCTGAATAGAGGGTCCTTAGCTAAAGCCAACAGCAAAAGTGGTCGGCTCAGAGTCCCCAACCAAACATGCCCAGCTGTCCTGCCCCAAAGCTATCCATAGCAGCATACAGTTGCTATTTTTCAGATGTTGCTTTTCCTGGATGTATGAATAATAATATCCAACATTCCTGCTAGCCTTAATGTAGTGTTCCTTTTTTAGGCTCAATTAGCAATCAAAAAACCCCCACAAACCCCTCTGGAACACCGTGTTTATGATGTTCCCCTTAGGAAACACCTCACATTCTTCATAGAGAGGAGAGGAAACTCTTTCCCCACCTTCACAATTTGCTGCCTGCAAAAGCAACAGTGATTTTATTTCCCCTTGAAAGCCCAGTAGATTCCCTAAAATCTGTACAGAATTTTGGATGCCAAGAGACAAAACAGGGTCACCCTTCTGAAGCCCTAGTGACTGGAGGCAGTCAGTGGAGGCAGACATTGTTCAAAGGTTTGCAAAAGCATTTTTTGTTTCTACTCAGGGCAATAACATTTCCATTGGGTGTTTTCTGAAGTGATCTAATGGATAGTGCAGTGAACCATGGGGGAGCGGGAGTTAAGTTTATCACACAGTTCTTCAGCCACATGCATGTTGTTGAAATACAGTAATACTTAAATCTGAAATTAGGGTAATTTTCCCTTGATTTCAAGTGGAGCAGGGCAGGGTCTTTGTACTGTACTGTTTAGTTTATAAGGTATATCTCTAGTCTGCCTTTGTTTTGTCTTTTAGCAATGAATTAGAGAAATTGCCTGAGCTGGAGGAAATCATATACCCAGCTGGGTAATCATTAAGATCAGCTACAAATATTAAAAAAGTCTACAGTTTGAGGAAAGGGGGAGGGAAGAGGTGAATTAAGGGAACTGAGGCTTATCAGGTGAAGCTGCGGCGCTCTATACACCTGTAAAGAAAATAAGAATAAGAGCCAGTTCAGTTGTGTGTGTGGGTATAAATTAGGAAGCAAAATCTTGTCTGAAATATTTCTCCATCCGATGGCATTTGTGGGGAAAAAAATAAAAAAGTTAACTGTATTTCTTGTTTTTGGTAGTTACAATCCATAAAATCTTGCATTCTCTGACGTGATTTTAGATGCATCTGATACACTAAGCAGCTGCTTACACTCAGAAGTATTTTGTAATGTCCTAATGCAAACAGCATTGTGTTCAAACCAAGTTTGTGTTTGCTTGAAATTTAGGTTAGTTCTCAACTCTGAACCAAAAACTCTCTGGACTTGCTTAGTTCATGCCAAACTCACTTTCACATACAGAAGGGATAACACCTTCAATATGCAATTTTAGTTTAGGTTAGTAGGGGAGTCTTGGATCTGAACCTGGCATATGGTATTAGTTCCAACACAAGAATAGTTCTGCTTATGTCTTGTTCTTGAAGGGTTACAGTTCTAGATGATGGAAAGTAATTATTCCCTTTTTAAATATTGAAATAAATTAATAATAATGCAAAACAACCACTTGATAGTGTGGTACCTTGTGCCTCCACATTTGTGACATCTGTATACTGAAATTGAAATCTCCTTCAAACAAGGACTTTGTACAGTGCCAGTAAAGAATGGGGGGAGAAAGGTGAAAGTGAAAAAAAAGAAATATAAACAAAATCTAATAAAATTTTGAAAATACTATTTGAGGTTGAAACTCATAACATGCCAGTAATAGAATCCATTACACTAAAGTCCTCCATATTGTAAGGGGGTAAAGTAAGGGTGGGTGAGTTGGGCTCTAAATAAATATTTGCCATCCCTTTTTTTCAGAGGTAAGGCTCCTCCATGTCCTGTATGCTCATTCAATGCAGATTGACTCCCCCTCTTCTTGTTCACTGATCAGATAGCTGGTAGATGATCAACTAAGGAGTTCTGTGTGCGAGGGCATGTGGTTCTGGGGGCACTGAACCTGCAAGCTGAGGTGAGCAACACCCCCCCCGGAAGTTAAGGGACCAAGGGGGGCATGGACCCTTAAGTTTTACATCCCAAGCTAGGTATGTGACATTGCCAGAATCATGGGGCATCAGCTGAAAGTCCCTGGACATTTTAAGATTCTGGAGGTGACCTGAGCAGCAGTAGCCAGGTGACGTGGGAGCAGGGGTCCCAAGCCTCCAAAGTGAGAGTGAGAACCACAAGCCAAGAACTACATCCTTGTGCATCTGCCACTGCTTCCATCCATCTATCCATCCATCCATCTACCCTTCCAGCTTTCCACCAACACTTCATAGTCACTCACCCACTGACAAAAAGATCCCAGGGGCACTGCCACAGACCACGGATGAACCCAGTCTGTCTGCCATCACCAGCCAAGCCTGGGAAGACAAATAGCATTTCAGGAGAATAAAGGAACTCATTGCCATCTGGGGTGAGGAGGACATCCAGCACCAGCTCCAGATAGGGCATTGAATCAGAGATGTCTTCAAGTACATTGCCTAGCAGATATGTGCACAAGGCCACAATGTAGGCTGGGAGTAGTGCCTTGCCAAGACGGGTGATGAGGAGGCATTATTACTTCATGCTTGATGCTAGAAAGTGGTCTGTGGATGGGGAACAGAGAATTCCCTAAGGACCTGTCCCATTTCCTTACCAAGAAAATCTCCCACACCCACAGAACCAGGGGTGTTCTGGAGGAGGATCCTGCAGGGACCTCACCAGAGTAGCAGGAGGCCCTGGGACACCTTTCACCACACAGGGGCCATGCCTGTTCCAGACTGAGTCCTATCACATGTCTCTGCACCCCTCCTAGAGGTATGGAACATGTACCAGGCCTCCCGGTACCACCACAGTGGCCTCTGTGCCTTGGGCAACTGGTGCCTCCTGTGTCGGGGGGGCATGTGACCCACCAGTGGCCAGTCAGCATCTGGGGGGGGTCCCCACTTGCCCCCCACCTGTCACCTAAGTGGGGAGTGCTGGCTGTTAGGGGATGCACCAGCACTCTCAGCATGCACACTCCCTGTGCACCCCCTACATGTCACCACTGCTGTGTGCTACTACAACTCACAGAACCTGTGACCACTCCACCTAACACTTATCCTGACAAGTCAGGCCATGAGCAAGGACACAGTGTACCTGTGATGGTAAGGTTTGCCCTGGCTCCATGTGACCATAATGAGGACACAAGTTCTGGGGAAAGTGTAGAGCCCCTGTGGGGGGAAGAGGAGAAAGGAAGGGATAGCAAGGGGACCCAAAGCCACCATAGGCCACCTCCTGTGGTCACAGTTCTCTCTCCAGCTATTATGGCTGAGAAGCCCACAAAGGGGTTGTGGCTGAAGTAGGGGAGGCCATGAATGCTGACAGGGGCGATGTGTAGGGGGTTCAACCCCTACAAAAAGGCGCCACCCTGCTGCTGAGACTGCCAGCAGCGTCTGAGGGTGGTCCATGATCCCTGCTGGCAGCTGTGGGTAGTTGCCAACCCTTGGTTGGTGCTCGCTACTACCCACCCCACCCCCCTTGCAATTGGGGGCCTCAGGAGAACAGCACCAGCTATTTCCCCGGGGAACAGGCAGTTGCTCAAGAAGTGGGCATCATCTTCATTGGCTGCATGAAAATTGGTGGCCCAGTCATGCCCCAGATAGCTAGCTTCTGTGTGTGCTTGTGTGTGTGTATGTAGGGGGGAATGCACGTGCACACGCGTGTGTGCACGTGCACACACACACACCAGGGAGTAGGTAGCAAGCGGCTGGACGTGAAGCCTCCACTCTTCCTAGCTCTGTGCAACCGCTGCTCCACCCCGCTCCATGGGGCCCCCCAAAACATGGGGCCTGGGGCGGTTGCCCTGATTCGCACCCCCTAGGGATGATCCTGCTGCCAACCAATCAGGGCGGCTTGGCTGTTCGGCACCTCTTGGGAGTCTCTAGCAGCCTGGAAGTCCATGAAGCATTCTGGGAGGTGTGTGAGAACCCCCCTACCTGCTGCACTCAGACAGTGCAGGCAGGCACTGAGCCCCCTGCTCCCTTAGCCCCCACAAACACTAATATGTGTTCTGCTTCCTCCCAACCTAACCTTGGGCACTTACAATAAAGCCTGATAATTAGACTGCTTCTGTCTTGGCGTTCTTGAATGCCCGCACTTAGCCTTGGTGCCCTCTTCATGCAAAACACTGCTGCTTCATGCACAGTCCTTCTTCATGAAGTAGATCAGGTATGTAGCTGTAAATCTGGGGTGTTGAGTATAACTTAAGAGAAGTCAGTAGATGCTTCCTTTCATAAACGTGGTCTTAAGAAGTAAAGATTTTAGCGCTGAAACTACATTAGACATGGATATTAACATGTCCCATAAACATACTGAACTCTTAATTTGTTGCACAATTAGTTATTTCAGTTGCAGCAGCATTACTAAGACACAGCTGGGGCAGTTTCTTAGAAAACTAGAAGATACCAATCACATAACAGCAGCACTGTACCCAAACCTGCTGCCCCTCTGTCAAAAACACCCTCTGAGCTCAAGCAGGTCTTGCCAGTTTAGGGAGTGTGGAATAAACCTCCCTATAGAGCACTCCTTTAAAGTACACTGTCCAAATTACTTTTTTCCTACTTTATGCAGAGTGTACCCACAGTGCCATAATTTAAGACTTCTCAGGCATGCCAAGAATATGTTAGATTAGTCTTGGCAGAGGGACTTGCATTTGTGTAACAACAAGCACTAAAAGGCTGTTAAGAAACATTGTCTGCTCTGTAACTTGGGACTCATTCATTGTGTTGTTGTCATTATATTGAGAAGACAAAAAAATGTGCAGGACACTTTTCCAAAATCTGTGGGGCACTTTGGAATTCCTTTTTTTTCACAGATTGGGTAATAGCTCTGTCCCTATTTATTTATTTGAGGCTTGTTTAGAAATGTAAAAGAGAACATTCGGTATATTTGAAAATCAGACCTTGTATGTAGTTGCCTATATATGGACTAAAGAGTAGAACTTGAAGGGAATTTTTTGAAGTAATATCAGAAAATGTCAGTTCAGAGAAGGTGTTTCTCATGTCTGGTCAGTGTGAGAGAGCAAGAGAGAAAGGCAGTGGGAGAGAGGACCCAGACTCAAGTTCTCTCATGGATCAGGAAGGGTAGGGTTTTGTCTGAATGTGTGAGCGTGGTGTCCTGCTTAGTGCTCACCTGCAATGGTGGGTGTTTCTCATGCATATTCATGCCATGGTTTGGACAGCTCAGTTTTGAAACCCCTGTTTCTTATTTTGGAAAGTAACACTCATATTTTGGGCCCAATATTTTTATTTTTAGGCACCTGTTTTTGAAAATGCTGGCCGTGCACCAAGACTCTTAGGAAGGAAACCCAGAGAGGGCCTTGGAGGCACTGTGCATTCCCCTTTAGCATCCTGCAAATCATAGCTTTGGGGGTGAAGGTTTGGTGCCTGAAGGAATGAACAGGGTGTTTTGTCCTGAGAAGCCACAATCTCAACTGACCTTGAAATAGCTGCAGAGGTCAGGACTCTTTGGGTCAATCCTGTTCCCTTCTCCTGGCACAGTGGTTATGGGGGGAAGGAAATGCTATTATAATTTGTATCCTCAGCCCTTTGGCTGCCAACAAAACTATCACAACGATGAGTGAGACAGATACACCCAGCAAGGGCAAAGGCAGGATGCAGGGAACAGGAACTGGGGCACAGTGGAAAGAAGCTGGGGTGCAGCTGCAGGAACCTACTCTGTGGTATGCCTAAGGAGCCAGCATCTTAAACAGCTATTTTTTAATAGCCACTGATAACTACAGTTATACAGGGGACACCAGATAGACACTCTCTTCCTTGCAACAAAAGGCTATAGGGGTTGCCTATCTCCTTCTTTCACCTGATAACTTCTTCCACTGGGTATAAAGTAGCCTCAGTTCCTGCAAGTGTAGCAGAGGGGGTAGCTTGTAGCTAAAGTGGGAAGCTTGGCTGGTGGTGGAAGACCTTTCATGTTTGTTCTTATTCAGGAGTATGGAAATGTTGCTGCTGAAGATTGTGCAGTGGCTCTGATAGCTCTGCTTATTAATTTTTCATAATTACAAATTTAAAAAACATGTCTGATTTATAAAAGAAATTCATAGAATCATAGAAAATGAGAGTTGGAAGGGACCTCAGGAGGTCAGCTAGTTCAACCCCCTGCTCAAAGCAGGACCAGCCCCAACTACAGCACCCCAGCCAAGGTTTTGTCTAGCCAGGTCTTAAAAACCTCCAAGGATGGAGATTCCACAATCTCTCTGGCTAACTTGTTCTAGTGTTTTATTACCCTCCTAGTGAGCAAGTTCTTCCTAATATTTAACCCAAACTTCCCTTGCTGCAACTTGAAACGGTTGCTCCTCGTTCTGTTACCTGCTACCACTGAGAACAGTCTGGCTCCATCCTCTTTGGAACCATTCTTCAGGTAGTTGAAGGCTGCTATTAAATCTCCTCTTGGCCTTCTCTTCCCTAGACTAAATAAGCCCAGTTTCCTCAGCCTCTCCTCAAGAGTCATTTGTTCCATTTTCACTAAACTGCGCTGGATTCTCTCCAATTTGTCTACACCCTTTGTGTAGTGGGGAGCCCACAATTGGACATAGGACTCCAGATATGGACTCACTTCCCTTGATCTGCTGGAAATGCTACTACCAATGCAGCCCAGTATGCTGCTATCCTTCCTGGCGACAAGGGCACACTGTTGACTCATATTCAGCTTACTGTCCACTATAACCCCTAGGTCGTTAGGAGAGCTGATGCTTAGCCAGTTGATCCCCAGTCTGTACCAGTATATGGGATTATTCTGTCCTAAGGGCAAGACTTTGCACTTCTCCTTATTGAACCTTGTGGAAGAGCCCCGACCCCAGGCAGCCCCGGGACTCACCGGGCGGGACGGAGCACGCCCGGCCGGAGCCGGCAGCGCGAGAACGCTGGGCGTGAGAGGCGCGGCACAGCCGGAGCCGGCGTGAAAGCCCAGGAGATAAGCCCAGCGCGGAGCCCGGTGGCACGCACTTTAATTAACTCTTCCAGGTGCTGTGAGGACCCGGCGGGTTCAAAAGCGGCGCCGGTGCGGTGTGTCAGGGGCCGGAAGCAGCCGGAGGAGGAGGAGCTTCCCGGCAGGGAAGCAGCAGCGAGGCGGACGGCAGGAGGAAAGCCAGCCCGAACCTTTTAGAGCAGGGTAGGGCCCTGCGGGGCAAACTACAACGGACGAAGGGCCCTCAGGGCCACTGATCGGGTGGTGGAGGCTGGGAGCAGGGAAGCCCCCCCACCACAGCCACTGCCGGTGCGGCCCTTGGCCAGAGGCAGCAGAGGCGGGCTGAACCAGGGAGGACTGTTGGTAGACAGGCCCTTGGCAGGAACGGCGGGCCCCGGCTATACCTAGGGGACCCTGCCAAGACTTACTGAGTGACCCGGGGGTCACTAAGGAGGACTCGCGTGTGGCGAAGAGAGAGACCCGACCCCGGCTGGGTTGAGGGGAACACCATTGGGACTCATCTTTTGGAGGCTCGGGCGAGGGTGTAGGGGAGGCTGGAGCCCTCAAACACCCCAGACCAGACGAGACCGGAGACCCGTTTCTAGACCCATACCC
The DNA here is from genome assembly GCF_001723895.1 of Crocodylus porosus. NCBI lineage: Eukaryota > Metazoa > Chordata > Crocodylia > Crocodylidae > Crocodylus > Crocodylus porosus. The sequence continues at coordinate 30,219,721 of NW_017728917.1, forward strand.
GCCAAGGAACAACACTGAACCTATATCATCAAAGTTGTGGCAGGCGGACTTGGTGGGAGCAGGCTGGGAACGTGAGTGACTCCAAAGTGCACAAAGGGGCTGGGCCCCTAGGTGACCACGGGTACGTGAGTTGCGGCCTTACGGGCGGACCCGTGACAAACCCCATGAGATTTCTTTTGGTCCAATCATCCAATTTGTTGAGGCCTCTCTGAATCCCAGCCCTACTCTTCAGCGTATCTATGACTCCCCACAGCTTGGTGTCATTTGCAAACTTGTTGAAGGTGCACTCTATCCCATCCTCTAGGTCACTGATGAAGATATTAAACAAAACTGCCCTGAGGACTGACCCCTGGGTCACTCCACTTCATACCAGCTGCCAACCATACATCGAGCCATTGACTACTACCCTCTGAGCCCAATAATCCAGCCAGTTTGCTATCCACCCTACAGCCCATTCATCTAACCTGGACTTCTTTAGCTTACTATGAGAATGTTGTGAGAAACTATATCAAAAGCCTTGCTAAAGCCTAGGTATACAACATCCACTGGTTTCCTTGCATCCACAGAGCCACTCATCTTGTCATTGAACACAATTAGGTTGGTCAGGGAAGGCTTACCCTTGGTAAATCCATGCTGACTGTTCTTAATTGCCATCTTCTCCTCCAAGTACTTAAAAATGGATTCCTTTAGGACTTGCTTCATGATTTTTCCAGGGACTGAGGTGAGGCTGACCAGCCTGTAGTTACCTGAATCCTCCTCCTTCCCTTTCTTAAAGATGGATACTATATTTGCTTTTTCCCAGTCATGCAGGTTATCTCTTGATTGCCATGAGTTTTCAAAGATAATGTCCAGTGGCTGTGCAATTACATTGGCCAACTCTTTCAGCACCCTCGAGTGCATCTTGTATGGCCTCATGGACTTTTACGTGTCCAGCTTTTCAAATTGCCTGTATTTGTAGCAGCTGTTTTTTGAGACGACTGTGCAGCATGTTTGGAGCCAAACACTCCAAAATGCTACTTTTGGGGGACCTGCTCAGAGGGAGGAACAGTAGTGTAATATGCCTGTCTGTGAGCAGCATCCTCTCTGCAATGGGATTCCTGAAAGAAATACAAGAGCCAGGTGCTGTTTGTGGGCATAATGTTAATATCACTGAACATAAGCACTAAAATATGAACCATGATGCCTCTGAAGAACCTCAAGGCTACATTCTCTCTCTCTGAGTACACACTGCCTCATTCACAAGGGAACTAAGTCTTTAAAATAATGATCAGGCCTGAGGAGTAATGGTTGAAAAAGTGAGACTCAGTACTATATACCATTCTTAGAAGGCCCAGTCTGTCCCAATCATGCTAAATAATGCCAGATATGCTAAATAATGGCAGCTCCAACCAGCTTCAGGGCAATTACTCGTGGAGTGAGGGGCTGCTCTCACTCAGAGGGCAGCAGAGCTCTGTGCAAGCAGTACTTGGAAGCGTCACACAGGCTTTTCCCAGTGGCCCCAGCCTACCACTGCATGACAGCATTGCCTAGGCACCTCATGTCCTTTCTTCAGAAATGCATTGTGCAGTTTGAGGTTGCTTTGTTGGTAGTCCCCATCTTGCTTTCTACTGCCTCCTTGCTGGATGTGACTTTGACCTCACCCTCACCGATATCTCACCCATGAAGCACTGTTGCCTTAAGTGGAATAATTCCAGACTTGTGCTAGGGTGGAGTGGGGATTCTAGACCTCTGCCTTTAAAATGGTGACTACAGGAAACCCCTCACTCTGGTGAGAGAAGAGGCATTTTTGGCAGGTTATAAAATGGCTAGCACCTTGCTATGAAGAACTTTCCGAAAGTCTTCAGATTGCCCTGAAGTGCTAGATGCAAACACTGTGGCTGCTCAGGCTGCTACAAGTGAATGATCATCTCTCCTTTCACTGTACTTTTCTCACATTTCATCACATGTGGAAAATCCCACACAAAATGCATTAATAACAGCACTTGCTTGTTTTAGTCCCATATCCTGCCAAGGATTGCTTCTGAGAATATGAAATACAGTGTCCTCCTTATTCATGACTGTAAGTGCATGAAAAGATTTGATGAAGTTTCACTGCAAAAGCTGAACCTGAAAAGGGAAAGTGCATTCAAAGCCCAAGATTTCCTATTGAGACAGTTTATTAGTAGAGTTTACATTCTATAATAAAAATGTGGAGACTATAAATACCTCATGCTTTTAGTCAAAATTGCATATGTGGTCAGTCTCGACTAAAGAACTCTTAGTTAAACAGATGCAGAGAAGCCTGCTTAGGATAATAGCTTGCTTACAGGAACATATTGAGTTATTGTGTATTTGATTAACAGCTGGGCTGTCAATTTGGTGAAATGTTGCAAAATATCGTATAGTGGCCATGCATAGAGAGTGCACGGGGGTGCACATACACCCCCTGAGAGCGCCAGTGCACCCCCTGACCAGCCATGCTGCTTAGGCGATGGGCAGGGGAGGTGGGGGGGGAACAGGCATGATTGCCAGTGCCCCCCTCCAAGAGCCAGCCAAAGAGTGGAGAAGTGGCTGCAGCCACTCCAGAAGCAGCCACAGCAATTTGCCACAGTGATTGTCCATCTTGTGATCGGCCGCAGGAGACCCCAACCCTGTCAGCAAGATTGGCCAAGGGGGGAGGACCCCCGGTCACTGACTGATTGCTGGGGGGCATGTGCCCCCCCAACTAAAACAGCACCAGTTGCCCATGAGCTAATAGACAATGAAAAACTAATATGAGAGGAAAAACAAAAAGTTGAAATTATGAAAAAGTTCAATTTAGTCATATCCTAATCATCTTTTCATTAGCATTTGGTTCTGCTTCTAGCCAGGAGACATCAAAGATTTCAGCTTTAATTTTGCACCAGTGATGACTGCTGGGTTGGGCTAAATTTGGGATCCATTTCTGATTCCATTTTTGTCTTATTTTTTTAAAGGCTGAACTCTGAGGAATACAGTGGGACTGTTTTTACCACAAGGACTTTCCCAGAATTGGAATGTCTGATTTAAACATCCCTGAGTTCATGTGTGTATGTTTGCTTATGTGGAACCTATATCCAAAACAGTCATGCGGTTTTGGTTCTGGGAGAAATCCATAAAAGGAAGGAGCCCAAACAGGCAAAATTTCACAAGACTAGTTGATCTGGAGGGTTTTCATTGATATCCGGCATGAACAGCCCGTGACATTTGACTGCTGTTGTATATGGATCCAAAGCATCTCATTGTTTTGGCCTTAAACCCAAATTTTAATCTAATTCTAATTTGGATAATGGCTATGAATACCACCTCCTTGGCTCTCCTATGATTTCTTATCTAACATAACAATGAGCCAACAGAGAAACTGTGTCAGTTAGCAGGCATATATTAGACAGCGTTTACTCTGTGATCAGTTGCAAAATCCATGATTGTGATCTTTTATGAAATAAATATGTGGCCCTCCAAAAAAGTTTACAATGGCCAAAGCTTTCATAGAAAATCATCACCAAAACATTTTAGTCGCTGAAAAAAATTAAATTCCTTTCCCCTCCCTCTCCCCCC